>NC_063347.1:42480587-42505587 GCF_021869965.1 Rhincodon typus | reverse complement strand
GAGAGGTGGAGGCCATTATTTCATCATCTGCGTGTAAGATTAATGATGGTTTCCACTGAATCCTACAAGTTGAATGGTTGATCACAGGTCTGGATTGGGAAGGGAGCCGGAGCACAGCAGTCACGCCCTTTTTGATGCAATGCATTACATGTTTCACCAAGTCAGTGCACACCCTGAGGCTGAAATTGAATGAATGATGGAGACATGGA
Organism: Rhincodon typus; assembly: GCF_021869965.1. Lineage (NCBI taxonomy): Eukaryota > Metazoa > Chordata > Chondrichthyes > Orectolobiformes > Rhincodontidae > Rhincodon > Rhincodon typus. The sequence goes on along the minus strand of NC_063347.1, from coordinate 42,505,378 downwards.
TCTCATTATCAGAATGCTGTATGTGTCAGGGTCTGGAGGATTGTGTGCAGCCCTCATCTGCAGGGTAGGCCACCACTGACCATTCAGAGATCTGGGAATCTCTTTCGCCCCTGATGTCCCCAACGTAGGTAATTTCCACCGAGAGTCTTGCATCTCGATGCTGGTAGGATGTTGGTTGTTGTGACTCAATTCCTAAGAAGATGAAGGCAGATATAGAAGGACCAGGGCTGTCAGTAAATAGGAGGCCTTGTGGTGGATGAGAAAATCCCAACTCTGGAAGGGGTCACTGCAACAGGCTCCTTCCAGATGCTTGGGCTCCACCAGGTGGTCAGGGTTTCTCAGCACCGACTCCATTTCCTGGGGATGAACAAGGCGCAGTGTGGGCTGTATGTCCCAGGACACAGTGATACAACTGTGCTGGATGCTAGAGCTGGACCTGGATGCTGTAGGAATGGGCGGTTATATACTCCCTGTGTCTATGAAGGTGACAGCTGCTTTGAACTCCATGCAACTGGCATCTTCCAGGGAATGACAGATGACCTGCTGGGATCTCTCAGTCACGCACCCACAAATTCATCAGGATACAATCCAATACGAACTGTGCAAAATCAAACTGGTTTGTCTTGTTTCCCCATGCAGCCCCAGGCAACAGGATTCAGGAACAGAGCTGGCTTCCCCCAATTATATAGTGGCATTGACTGCATAAATGTGACACTCAGAGGGTCTTATCACAATGCTGTGAAATCCAACAATAGGAATGGGTCATTCCATCAACATGTAGCTGATCTGTTACCACTGACTGGAGCTGTGTGCCCACTACCCTGTCTCCCAGATCCTGGAGCACCCTCACATACCTGGTACATTTGAGGGACGAGGTGCCTTACCAGGCTGGTTACTGGACACAAGGGCTACCCACTGTAACCATGGCTCATGGCTATTAGACAATCCTCTGACTGATGTGGAGCACAGGTTTAAAGCAGCCTATTTTTAACCAGGGCCATGATGGAGGTGCCAATCAGATTGCTGAAGATGCCGCTCTGCTGCTTGGCAACTTTCAAGAGGGGCAGTGCCTCCAGTATCGACTGGACAAAGCGATGCACATGACCATAGCCTGCTGTGCTCTGCACAACTGGAGCAAGCAATGAGGCAATGATGTTGGATGCTGAGGAACTGGGGTATGGGAATGGTCTTCCGAGGAGAAGGATGAGAACATTGTGGAGCACACTGACATTGTCCATGACAGAGCTCAGCTATCTCAGGCACTACAAGCCAGACAGGACCTGATTGGTCACCTTGTCTGGGCGCACAGGGCCTTTTAAAGATGGCTTCGGTGGAAGAGATGCCAGTCTTTCAGCAGGTATCAGATATGTGGGTGTTTTTCCGGGAACAGGGTATGGTAAGATGTGATTGGAATGGGACATGATGGGTAGGTAGTTAACAAGGAAGGCTTGGTAAGAAAGGGTGAGAAATCTCGCACTTCCTTGTGGCAAGAAGTTATCCAAAAATCTCCATGCAACTCCTACTTAGGCAAAACAACACAAAATCCAACCTAAGTATTTTATTTAATTAACACTAACAAAGAAAATATGGCTTGCATTTATACGGCAATTTTCACAACCTCAATTTGTCCCCATGCACTTTTGCAGCCAATTAGGAAGGCTTGAAGTGTATCACTGCTGCAATATGGGAAACACACAGCCAGTTCCTACAAACAGCAATGTGATAATGACCAGATAATCATATTTTAGCGACCAATGTTGTTCGAGGGATAACTATTGACCAGGACTCTAGGGACAGCTACTCATCTCAAATATGCACAATCACACATAATCATCCTGGTGGTTAAAAGAGTTTGTTTTTGCTTCAAAGTCTGGAGTCTTATTTACATTTGTACACAGTACATGGTCCCAGATGGCCACTGAGCTCCATTTTATCTTACATAGTCCTGATTGCAAGGAACACAGGTATTTGACACAGGCACCCTGCTCCCCATTATACAAAAGGCACAGATGTTCAGATACAGATTATTGTCATTCAGAGATAATGTTGATTAATTTATATTTAGGAGTGCAGAAACAGAGGGACAGCTGAATGTCTGGTGTCAATTATATTTCTCCAATAATGTATATCAAACTTTGAAGGTGAGATCCTGGCTTTAATAAAAATAACTTGCTAGGACCTGGCAGAAATCCAGTACATTATTTTACAATGAGGAGCTTAGTTCTTTGACAGAATTCTGTTATAACTTCTTCAATAATTTTGGCTTCAATAAAGGGGTTGAAGAGATATTAGCTGGAAACTATAACATTTCCTTTAACCACTCCACCAGTTGTTATATTGAATTGCATAAAACTGGCACAGTATCGACCAGAAACTGTACAGGACCAATGCACCTCCTGTCTCCCCGAAGTCTTTTCAGAATCTACAAGGCACAAATCAGAGAATACTCCTCCCCAGTTCACTAGATTTGCTGGCGACACAAAAGATAAGTGGAAACGTACAATGCAAAATAGGATACAAAGAGGCAGCAAACGGATATAGGTACCGTGGTACATTAAGATGGTGCCATGTGTGGCATCATTGTACAGTTTTCACTGTACTCCTGTACCTGAATACATGTGACAATAAAATTCAAAATTTTTAAATCTTGTAAAATGTTAAAATCTTAGGTTAAGCAAATGTGTTAAAGTTCTGGCAAATAGAGTATTATGTGGGGAAAGTGAAATTATCCATTTTGGCAGGAAAATGAATAAACAAGTGTATTAGCTGAATGGTGAGTGACTTCAACGTTCTAAGATGCAGAGTGATCTGAATGTCCTAATGTATGATCACAGAAAGTTACGACACAGGTATAAAACATTATAGTGTATTAGGAGAGAAATAGAATATAAAGTTAGGGAGGTGGTGCTTCAGTGCATTGGTGAGAGCACATTTGAGATATTGCTTACAGTAATGGTCTCCTTATAAAAGGATATATTGTTTATACATTGGAAGCACTTCAGAGAAGATTTATGATGGAGTTTAATCTAGATAAATGTGAGGTGCTACATTTTAGTAGGGAAAATCAGGGCAGGACTTACACACTTAATGGTAAGGACCTGAGGAGCTTTGCCGAACAAAAAGACCTTGGAGTGCAGGTGCATAGTTCCTTGAAAGTGAAGTCGCAGGTAGACAGGGTAGTGAAGAGGGCATTTGGTACGCTGGCTTTTATTGGTCAGTGCATTGAGTATAGGAGTTGGAGGGTCATGTTGCAGCTGTACAGGACATTGGTTAGGCCACTTTTGGAATACTGTGTTTAATTCTGGTTTCCCTGCTATAGGAAAGATATTGCTAAACTTCAAAGGGTTCAGAAAAGATTTACAAGGCTGTTGCTAAGATTGGAGGGTTTGAGCTGTAGAGAGAGGCTGAACTGGTTGGGGCTATTTTTCCTGGGGCATCGGAAGCTGAGGGGTGATGTTATAGATGTTTACAAAATCATGTGGGGCATGGTCAAAGCTAAGATATTGTCTTCAGAGTAAGGGAGACCATAGCCAGAGGGCGTAGGTTTAAGGTGAGATGGGAAAGATTTAAAAAGGGACCTAAGGGGCAACATTTTCATGCCGATGATGGTGCATCTATGGAATGAACTGCCAGAAGAAGTGGTGGAGACTGGTACAATTACATTTAAAAGGCATCTGGATGGGTACATGAATACGAATGATTTAGAGAGATATGGGCCAAATGCTGGCAACTGGGACTAGATTAATTTAGGATATCTGGTTGGCATGGACGAGTTGGACCAAAGGGTCTGTTTCCATGCTGTATAACTCTATGACTCTATGACTTGACTAATAATTGGAATGGACCACTTGCCTTATAAGAAAAAGTTAGACTGGCTAGGCTTGTATCCGCTGCAGCTTAAAAGATTGAGACATATAGTATCCTGAGAAGGCTTGACAGGGAAGATGCTTCTTTTTGTGGGATGTTCCAGAACTAGGAGTAACCATTTAAAAGTAAGTTGTCGCCTATTTAAGACAGAGATTGGGAGTTTTGTTTTCTCTTGTGAGTCTTTGGAACCCATTTCCTCAAAAGATGTTGAAAACAGAATCTGATTTCCCTTAAAGGTGGATATGGGTAAATTTTGATAAGGAAGGGGATGAAAGATAATCAGGGGAGGGCTGGAGTGTGGAGTTCAATTTAGACCAGCCGTGGTCTTATGAAATGGGGTAGCAGACTCCAGGGGCCAAATGGCCTAGTCCTGCTCCTTGTTCATGTGTTCATTTGGTACAGGTTCAATAAAGAAACCTGACATTATCTAAAGGAAAGCAGTCTCCTTAAACAGCACCCCAGCAGTCCACTAACACAAGCATTCACTCCATCCACCATGGGTTCAGTATTCACCAGCTACAATTGTACAGCAGCAGCTTTCCAAGGCTTTTTCATCAGATCGCCTAAACCCAAAATCTTTCCCACTCAGAAAAACAAGGGTTAGTTAAGTGCTTGGGAGAGTCACCATCAGGTTCCCGCCAAGTGAAACATTGTCCTGATTTGAATATTTATCACCATTCCTTCATCATTGCTGGGCTAACATTTAGGACTTCCTACCCAACAGCACAGATAGCACCTTTAGTACATTAACCTGCTACAATCCAGGAAGAAGGCCACTATCATTGAGCTACTAAGGATGGCAGTAAATGTTGGCCTTGACGACACTATCCACCTCCTGTAAATGAATGAATAAGGACTATTGGCTGCCTTCACTATCTTGAGCATGAAAATTGGTGGTGAATCCACAATGGATGTCATTGTTAGCCATGTGTCAGCTCAGCTGGCTGGATGGCTAGTTTCTGATGCAGTGTAATGCCAACAGCATTGGTTCAATTCTGGTACGCATTACACTTACCATGAAAGACTCTCCTTCTCAATCTCTCCCCTTGCCTGAGATTTGGTGACTCCCAGGTTAAACCACCACCCATTGTGTCTCTCTAATGATAGAAGAGGGGAATGGCAACTCTACCTTCTTTATTAATAAAATATTTATTTAAGCTGAGGACTTTTGTAGAGCAGTGGCAGTACACTACTTCTGAACCAGAAGGCCTGGGTTCAAGTCTCAACTGCTCCAGAAGTGTGTAATTACATCTCTGAGCAGGTTACTTCAAAAATATCTATCTGAAATGCTGAATAATTAAAATTTGTGAACTAGTAATTCACAAATTACTAGTGTTTCAAATAAAATCAGTTCGCTCACAAAAAGTACGGTTGTTAAAGGAAAGAGTGTAACAATCTGAGTGTATTGTGAGAATTTAAGATGATTTATAGCATGTTGGTGCAGCTAACTCTCAATGTTTGACAATCCCAAATTTCCTGACTCTTCAGACTAGCTATTACTTGCAATGAGTTGCATTCAATGTGTCTGTAGCCTGAAATCATTACCTGGATCTTTAGAGAATACAGACATCTTGACATCATTACTTAACATATGGACAAAGACCTACATTTTGATACTACTTTCACAAATTTACTGGGAATCCAGTTTTTGTCCACACGTAGACTAGCACAACATATAGAGTTTGGGACAGTTATGTCTCTCTCTCTCATACACTGGACTATACAGCATATAAGTACCTTAAGGAAAATTATGTGGTGATGCATGTCAAATCTATTTTTAAACTATTCTAATTCAGAGCCAGTGGCTGTAAGTGCAGACTCAAAGACCTGTCTGGGTTCCTTATTTACATTGTTAAAATGTTGGCTCCATTGGGCCATTGGGTATTGTAAAATCATAAAAAGTACAAACTGAATATACAACCTTTGTTTTCCTTGAATCTGAACCATGGTCCAGAATTTTTCGACCAACAGCAAAACAAGTAAATTTGCCAGTAAATTTGAAGTAAGCTGCCCAAATAGATCTATCAGTCTCTTCCTGAATTCCTTGTTCTCATTAACCATTTAAGTAAAACATCAAATCAAGGAAGTCTGAGGCATACACCAGCAGCCCTCTATGCTGTCCTCCAAATAATGATATATGATATCAGTTCTCGGACTAGTTGCTGTGCACATGAGACTGAGTGACAGGGTTTCAGCTTTATCGCTATGTTCCAAGCTTCTAATTCTGCCAGATCAGGTTAGAATTTTTGGGCTTCTGGAATGGGAAAGACACAAGAGCTGGGCTGTGATAAGTTGTGGAGTGCAGGATGTTGCAAGAGGCACATACTTACAGAAGAACAAGGAGCAGGATTAATAAGGCTTTCCTTATCACCTACTGTACTTGCACACTAATTTTCTACAATTCCTGCACAAGGACAATCAGATCTATCTGCACCAAAGCATTTTGAAGCTTCTCTTCATTTAGATAATAATCTGCCTCTAATTTTTTTCCAAACTAAATGGATAACCTCACACTTATTCATGTTAAATTCCATCTGCTGAGTTTTGGTTCATTCACCTAAACTATCCATATCCATAAATTTCTTATTTTTTCATTGCAAATTATTTTCCCATTTATTTTAGTGTCATCTGCAAACATGGCAATTGTACATTTTATATCTATATTAATAACTTGAATGCAGGGATAAGTCCAGGTACACTACATCTACAGGACCCACATTATCTACTTTGCTTGTTTCATCTTTAAAAAGCTCTAGCAAATTAATCAACCATGATTAACCCTTCATAAAAAATACTGATTCTGATGGATTCCATTTTGCCTAGACCCGAAACGTCAGCCTTCCTGCTTCTATGATGCTGCTTGGCCTGCTGTGTTCATCCAGCTCTACACCTTGCTATCTCAGATTTTCCAGCATCTGCAGTTCCTACTATCACTGCTTTGTAGTTTCTTCTTTCTGCCTCCCTTCTATTTTGAATAAGGCTGTTATATTAATATATTTCCAAGAATCCCAGGAATTTTGGAATATTGTAACCAATGCATCAATTATCTCTGGTGCCACTTCCTTTAAGACCTTGAAATGTAGCCATCAGGTCCTTGGGACTTGTCTATCTTCAATTCCAGTAGTTTGTTGAGTATTTTTACTCTAATGATGGTGATTGTTTTAAATTCCTTCTTTTCTCCAACCTCTGCATTAGCTGTTATTATTGAGATGGTGTCAGTATCCTCCACCATGAAAACAAAGGCAAAGCTTTGGCTTTTAGGTATGAGTTGTGATTGGGAGAGACAATTGATAGATGATTGGTGGGGATGAGGTTCATTGAGCAATAGCTGAGAACAGTGTTGCAGTTGGGTTTTTTTAATTCATTCATGGGAAAGGGCATCGCTGGCTGACCAGCATCGATTACCCATCCCTGGTTACCTTTGAGAAGTAGATGGTAAGCTGCCTTCTTGAACTGCTGCAATCCACGTGCTATAGATTGACCCACAATGTTACTGAGGAGGAAATTCCAGGATTTTGACTCAGCAACAGTGAAGTAACGGCAAGATGGTGAGTGGCTTGGAGGGGAACTTGCAGGTGATGGTCTTCCTATGTGTCTGCTGCCCTTGTCTAATTAATAGTCTAGTGGTAATACCATTGGGCCTTTGCCTCCATTATTGGCGATGATATTGAATTAGTTTTTGGCATTGCTTCTAGCATGCTGAGGCTTAACGGTCACAAATTTCTATTTCTGTGACCTTTATAAAGCTTGTTTGGATGGCCTCTTGTCTCCATGTAGATAGATCACATCTCTCCTCCTTTTCACCTCCCTGGATGTTCAATACAGTACTAAGCAACCTGGGAGCTCACACTCTTTCTGCTTCACTATAATTAATTCTCTCTGCTCAGACACCCATCTACACATACTGCCAGGATCTGCTGCATTAGCATGTGCTGTTCCTTTAGGCAGTACAGTCTATCTTTAAGTGATGCTAGCATCATTCAAGCTTTAATCTCATCTGACTAGTTCATCCATTCTACGGCATGTTTAATGCTGGCTAGATGCTGCTGTCCTGCAAATTAACAGGCAGAAAAGACTTAGCTTTTGTCCCCTATCAGAAGCAACAACATGAGTTAATTGCACGATGCAATCCAATTTCATAGAGATGTCCAATTTAACACCACTACGCTCATCTCTGGCAACAGATGTGAGTCCAGACCCTAAAGGTACCTAACTTTCTTCTCTCCCTCATAAAGGACAGTCATTAATTTATTATTCATCCCCGATTGTGCAGCAGGCAGCAACTGCTTTTAAAAATGACATTCTGAATTACACAACAAACCATCAAAAATACCGTTCACCTGAAAAGCAAATACCTCTCAGCAAAATTTTTCTCAATTAAATGAAGTTTATACGAAAACCCTGGCTGTCTCATATAGAGAAAAAAAGCTTTTGATTCATATTTCCAACTTACATTACATTAAATTCTTGTTTGTATGCGTGAATTTAGATAAGCAGATAAGCGCAAAGTAGAAATGTTCTATAAATCATTTTTTTTAAGTATGATTGCTGGGCCAGTGTGGATTCACAAAAATGACCTAACAATGATCTTCAGGATGCAGCTAAGTTGACTCTAAATAACATTTTTTAGGTATATAATAGATGCTAAAATGATTTGATGTTGCCTGCAAATGTTTAGTTCAAAATCACTATCACGTTGTGTGTCCACTTATGAGATTGCTTCAAATGACAAAATCTAGCTGCCCAGCAGGATCCAGCACAGTCCCATCATTACACGGCATCCTTTTCTCACTGAAATGAATCCAGGATCTTTGCTTCCTGTCCTGCTGTTTACTACAAACGCTGATCGTAACTTGTTGTATATTAATGTGCTGTTAATAACATTCAAGTGGTGGTACTAATTGGAATCTCACCTGTGCTTCCAACAAGAAGAGGAGGTTTTCTTCTTCATTGAATGTATATGGCATGAATTGTGTCTTTTCTCCTGTCATGTTGTTTGAAGCTACAATCTGAATTAGGGCTCAAGACAGACCAGTACAGTTAAGTTCGTGGATGACACAAAAAGTAGTTGTGAAGGCAAGTGGTGATGCTGGCACAAAGAGTTTACTGAGGGATGGAACCAGATTAACCAAGGGAGGAGAAAGTAATTTAGCAGATGGAATATAATAAGGGAAAGAATGAAGCTATGCACTTTGGAATGAGGAACAGAGGAGCAAAATGTTATTTAAATGGAGGATGACTGCAGAAAAGTAAGCATAGAAGGATTTGGGAGTCCTCGTGCATAAATCATAAAAAAAAACTAGCATTCAAGTTCAGCAGGAATTAGGGAAAGCACATGGAATGTTGGCCCGTATTCCAAGGGAAATAGAGTATAAAAATAAGGAGGGTCTTGATAAAACTGTACAAGGCACTAGTCAGACCACAACTGGAACACTGCAAACAATTTTGGACCCTTATCTAAGAAAATATGTATTGGTATTAGAGGTAGTCCAAGGAAGTTCCACTTGTCTGTTCCCAGGTATGAAGATCCCATCTTAAGAAGAAGGGTTGAGTAGGCTGGGCCTGTACTCCTTGGAGCTTAGAAGAACAGGTAGCAACTGTCTTGAAACATATAAGATTCTTAACAGAGTTACTAGGGTTGATGCAGAAAGGCTGCTTCCCCTTGCTGGAGACCTGAAGATTAGAGTGCATCATCTTAAAATAAGGGATTGCACGTTTAAGACAGAGATGAAGGGAAATTTCTTCCCTCAGAGGGTAATGAGTCTGTGAAATTCTTTATTATAGATGGCTGGACAGGTTAGGTTGTTAAGTATATTTAAGGCTGAAATAGACAGATATTTTAATCAGTAAAGAAATCAACGGTTGCAGGTTAAAGACACGAAAGTGAAATTGAGGATTGTCAGATCAGCCATGATGTCATTGGATGGTAGGGTGGACTCGATGAACTGAATGGCCTACTTCAACTCCTCCATCTTACGGTCTTATGGGTCAAGAAGAAAGCAAAGTCGAGGACTGTCTTCAGGATTAGATTTCAAACTAACACCATTTATTGAACATTAATACCAAATACTGCTATACATGGTAAGCATAGCCATGCCAGGCTTTGACTTATTGTGACATTATTAAAGACCAAACTATCTTTGTGTGTTCATTTGTAGGCTTTCATGCGAGTTTTCCAGAAAATACTGTTGTCTGTCCAATTTGGTCTGGTGTAGTATGTCTGATCTCGATCTGCCCCTCTCTGCTATTTATGCTTTGAGAATTACTTACAAAGGCTGCTGTAAGGTCCTGAAGCCCTTACACAGTAATCCTCCTTAAACTTCTTTCTCCTGTCATAGATATTGATTAGCAGCTGTATGCATAGTGAAATGACTTACATAGGTTACTTCTTTTTACAACATTTACTGTACATTATTTTTCCTTATCTCTCCTGCTTCTCCCTAAGTCTAACTTGATTCATTTATTTCAATAGGTAGATTAGGAAAGTCTATGACCAGGTATAGAAACACTTGAGGTTAGATTCATAATTTTGTATTTCCTCGCTGGTTTCCATTAGATCAGAGATTCAATCAATCCAGTTGAAGGAACTTTTAGTAATGTAAAGTAAGAGTTCCAAAGAATTATGAGGTGTTTATGCTTCTTTTGCTCCATTGTTAACAAAAGATAACATTGCTAGTTCCCCTAGGAAGGAAAGAAATAGTCCACCCATGCATTGCTGTTCTTCATATGATGCAGATTGTTCCTTTCCATTATTAATTGTTCTTTGAGGATCTATTCCAGTATGAATGTTCATATTGAGTTGGGAATGATTTGGTTTGTTCATTGGTATGTTCTTCAGACTGTAGGACATCTTCAAGAAGCATGTCCTTTTGATACAATGAGTAATTGTTTGTAGAAGGCTGGACAGTTTTATCTTCACTGATGTGATGTTTTGGAACCACATCTGCAACAAGATACTGGAGTATTAGTTGTTTAGGATTTTGTGTTGATGTGGTATAATGTTCAGATGAGAAGTCTGTCTCCTCTCCTCAGATAGTCTATTGTGCTTTAAGTAGTTAACACTCTGTCGAATGTTCTACAACGATGGAACTTTTGCTGTATAAAGTCTTTCTAGAACAATTTTCTAGACTCTGTATCCACTGCTATTTGGACTGCTCATTCTAGAGTTAAATCCTCTTTTGATTGAAGAAGCCTAGTAACTGATTTATCTAAGAAACCAACAACAAATGCTGTCTCAATGAGCTCTTGTAAGTTTCCATAGTTACATTGTTTCGATAGTACATACAGATTATTCATGAAGTTAGCTACCAACTCTCCTGACATCTACTATTGAACCGTGATCTCGTCTGTGTCCTATTTCTAGAGGAAGTGAAATATTGATCAAAAGCTGTTAGGAGGTTGTCAAGCAAAACCTGTTTCACATTGATCTGATGTCTGTGTAACACATGATACGATGTTCTTCCCAAGTAGTAGAAAAAAGTGCTAACCTGTTTTGCATTCAATTTGGTGCCTAATCCAGAAACCATTTGAAATCTTGGAAATTGTGCTTTTGACATCTGTCAATATGCGAATAAAACATATGAATCAGACAGCTTGAATTTTTATGGTGGAAAGATTGATACCAATAAATTTTGTTGCATTGTTTGATTGTTGATAGGCACTTGAAGTTGATGCTTATTTTGTTTCAAAAAATATTGTCAGGATTTTGATCTCCTTGTACTAAACCTATTTTGTGGTCTTGTGGTGTAGTTCGTTGATTAAAGCTATTGTTGAATCTTTGTTGTTGTAAACATTGTCATTGAAATACTAAAAATAAAAGCTATTAATGTTTATGCTGTTTTAAATGATGTTTTTAATGTAAAAGTACATTTTTTCTTTAACAATATAATGCCTTCATATAAAAGGAATTGTTCAGTCACTTCTAAGATAGCTGGAGGATTTCCAAAGAATCTGTGAGTCAAGCTTTCTCAAAATGGCTTCACTCAATAATTTCACTTGATTCTATTTAAGCTTGTACTTGAAGACTTCTGTTAACTTGCTGATGTTGACATTGTAATTAACTAAATATTCAGATATAAATAAATATTTGGAGCAGTACGGTGGCTCAGTGGCTAGCACTGCTGCCTCACAGCACCAGGGACCCGAGTTTGATTCCACTTTCGGGTGACAGTCTGTGTTGAGTTTGCACATTCTCCCCGTGTCTGCGTGGGTTTCCTCCAAGTGCTCCGGTTTCCTCCCACAGGCCAAAGATTTGCAGCTTAGGTGGATTGGCCATGCTAAATTGCCCATAGTGTTCAGGGACTTGTAGGCTAGGTGGATTTGCCATGAGAAATGCAGGGTTACAGGGATAGGGTAGGGAATGAGCCTGGGTGGGATGAGGGTTGGTGTGGACTCAATGGGCTGAATGGCCTCCTTCCACATCGTAGGGCTTCTATGAAATTTGTTAACTCTCTGTTACAAGTCTTAACTTAGTTTTTTTGGGTGGAAATGAAACCATTTTGTACTTTGTTTTAAGGTAATAAATCTACTTTGGGTGTCCAGCGATTGGCCTCTTTGCATTTGTTCTGAACTCAGATTTCTCCTGTAAGCTGCATGTGGGGTTTTACTGCTCTCACTGCTTTCTTACTGGCTGTAAAATGCATTTTTGAGACTTACAGTGTTCTGACAGTTTCTCTGGGGAGATTTTCTCTTCAGAAGTTTTTCCTTCACTTTAATTGTTCACCTCTGTAGTTCTTATGGCTATTAACTCATCTTAAAGCTAAACCAATCATTTATTGAAAAGAAAATACCAAAGAATTGTGGGTGCTAAAAATCAGAAACAAGAACAGAAATTGCTGGAAAAATTCAGAAGAAGTGGTCAAGCGACCCAAAATGTTAAATCTGTTCTCTCTCCACAAATGCTGCCAGACCTGCTGACTTCTTCCAGCAATATCTTTATTTGCTTCTGATTGCTTAAAAAGGTGGTTACTGGATTATTCTCTTCTCCAGGTGATCTCCAAATGGTTTATTGATCTTGTTGTCATGACTTTCTAGGCAGTGAACCCCATTGCTGTCACAATCTTTTATCGTGTGGTTTGACGCTACACTATGAGATTCAAGATAGACTGGTCGAGGAGAAAGTAAAGTAAAAAACTGTCTTCAAACATAGACTTCAAAGTAACAATATTTATTATGCATTAACACTAAATACTATTATTTGTAGTATTCTTAGAAATACCAGGCTCTGACTTGTAGGGACTAACTTATTATTAAGAATTAAACTCTCTTCCTGGTGTGTTTATGTCCATGTGCTCAAACGAGTCCTCCAGAATGTACTGTAGTCAAGAGACAACAAGGTGCAGGGCTGGATGAACACAGCAGGCCAAGCAGCATCATAGGAGCAGAGAGGCTGACGTTTCGGGCCTAGACCCTTCACCAGTTAGCAATGTGTATTGAATATGAATGGGGTGCTAAGTAATCCACCATGAGTACTGTGATGAAGCTTGGTCTAGTGCAGTACATGTTCTAACTCCATTCACACTGTTTTTTGGTGAATAATGTGCACATTTGTGAGATCATTGCAAAGTTGTTGCAGGATCCTGAAGTCCTTACACAATGACTTTTGGTAGACAGGCTGGGACTTTCTTCACTGGAGCATAGGAGATTGAGAGGCGACATTACAGAAGTTTATAAAATAATAAGGGGTATAGGTAGGGTTAATGGTAGTTGTCTTTTTCCTAAGATGGGGGATGTCAAAGTTAAAAGACACATTTTCAAGGTGAGAGGAGAGAGAGATTTTAAAAAGACAAATTTCTTACACAGAGGATGATTCGCGTGTAAAATGAACTTCCTGAGGAAGTGACGACTGTGGGTACAATTAGAATGTTTAAAAGATGTTTGGATAAGTACATGAATAGGAAAAGTTGGGAGATATGGATCAGGATTAGGCAGGTGAGATTAGTTTGGTTTGGGGTTCTGTTTGGCATGGACTGGTCAGACCAAAGGGTCTGTTTCCGTACTGTATGACTCTGACTCTATAAAAGCTCATAAAAGCTCATATGTGAGAAAGTTCCAGTACCTTTCACAATTTTACTATCTACCTTTTGACAGATATCACCCTTAAATCTGTCTTATGTTTGGTGATGTCAGGATTTAGTTTGATGTTGTCTTTCAGATCAACCCTACTTCACGATTTGTTATATTTTGCAGCTAGATGAGCTCACTTTTCCATTTTTCAGGACTGAACATTCAAAGCTTCTCTAGCTTTTCCTCATAACCTAGACATTTGACTCTCGGGAATAGTCTTAAACCTCTGCTCTGAATTACATTCAAAACTTGACTATTTCCATGTGGCTTCATCACAGTACTCATGGTGGATTACTTAGCACCTCATTCATATTCAATACACATTGCTAACTGGTACCATTAATTTTTTTTATCTATGGGAAATTGTAGAGATCCAATCTTCAGCTCTACCATAGTAAACATTTATTACTGCCAAGGTAATGTGAATAAAATCAATATCTGTGCAGTCTATCATGAAGTCAGCTTAAACAATTACTCCAGGTAAGTGTAAATAACAGCATATCTTCTCTTATTTGAGTGACAACTTTTTTTTACACTAACAATCTTAAATTTCAAAGAGTGCAATCTGACTTTTGAGGATAGGTATCTGTAATCATTTTAAACTTGACACTATATCAGGCTTTGAGGTAAGCTCAAACTAAATGATTTTGAAAAGAAATTGTTGCCTAATTAAATAACTGCATAAGATCCAAGTCCAATTAGAAAAAAAATAAAGTTTAAAGATTGCTGCACACTTTTGATTTTGATTTTATTATATGTCATTCAGATCACTCGCTACTTTCACAATCACCACTTTTCATTGGGGGTCATTTTTCACCTGGGCCACCAGCCAAGGAGAGAATTATGTTATGTTCCCAAATAACCACGATTGGGATCTTGTGGCCTTTGCCACCGCTATCAGGTACTGGCACAGGATATTCCGAGATAGTTCACTGATGTTAATCCTCCTTTTTATTTGCTTTGCCTCAGGCCTAACTATGGATTAGTGGTAGGAAGATGCACTACCTTAGAGTATTTTTTAAAAATGCGTTGTTCTAAAAAGACAAGAAGACTTATTGTGAAAGCAGTAGGAACAATTAAGTTTAGTCAGGCATAATGACTAGGACCTTACGGAGCTGGTACAGAGTGACCTGTTCCCACCAAAAGCTAGAGGAGAACTCCATGCCTTCACCCACAAACTGTGTGTGATGTCAGAAGAATAACGTAACATAAAAATTAAACCCTTCAGCAAGCATCAGCCACCTGTTTGTTGCCAATCTTGTCAATTGGAATGAAAATTTTATGTGTTCTACAATATGTAGTGATCTGCTCTAGTAGATTATTACCCAGACCAACCTCATCTTGCCCATATGTGCCCATTGCCTTCCTCACACCTCGGTCATAGTCAATCGACATTCTTCCAAACTGTTTCCTGACCCCCATCTGTTATCTACAGTTATCCGTTGGAGCCTCAAAATTGCAATAACATCTTTGCTTCTGAAGTGACATGTTAGATGGGCAGGGCCGTCTGCCAGTCAGCCACCTCAATGTGACCCTGTTCGGTGGGGGAACTGAAATTTGCAGTTTTAATGGGAGATTGTTAAGCTCTTTCTACAGGACAACTTGCTAAAACGTGTCGGTTATCTGTCACTTTCTTAGCTCACTAAAGCCAACAAAATGCACCTGAAGGCTGGAGACAGAACATTTATCAACATTGCTAATCCAACTCAAAAACTAACAGATGTGACATCCTTTGCTATGAGTTATGTGAGCAAAATAAATTCTGAACAGTTAAAAATGACCACAGGACTTTTTCTCACTTACATTGTCTCAAATATTTCATTACTGCATTCTTAAGCATTACTTTACGTGCTAACTAAATTAGTAACAAAATTCCTGGATACAAAGATTTCTATAAACTTATTGTATTATGTATTGTTGCTTATAAACCTCTTTGCAATGGTGATGAATATTTTGTAAGTAAACCTGGCTGATGCTTTTGAACTTCCACTAACATCACCTTTGAATTATACTAATCCATCATATTTTTGAGAGTCATATAAGCAAAAGGTAAGAGGTTCTGTAGATTCCCATCATTCAATCTTCAACAAAATACATTTTGGACTTCTAATGCAGGTACAAGTGCAGTAAAATGTTGCACTTTCATCATTCTTTCATTCATTTCAAAGACTGAACTGTAAATGTCATGCAGTTTACTCTGACTGCATGCTGGAGTAAAAGCTACAGTGCCTCCATCTAACCTTGATTCAGATTAAAGCCACAAAGTGGAAATTTCACATTTGCCCTGATGTGAATCTACCACAGGATCAACCAAAGAGCAATGTCAGCATGTGCTGAGCCTCATAATTTAATACCTCCTGGGGCACAGAGTCCTCAGTGCAAACCCTAGGGGAGAGTTACATTCATCTTAGGTCAATCTGCCATGACCTTTGTATGGTTCCTGTGAGGCCAAATGTATAAATAGTTCAGAAGACACAGTCTGTCATCCACAGATATTAATGAGCACATCTTGAAATTCCCTTTATTACTATTCAGTACCTAGGATGTTCCTCGGGTAATGTCAGAAGTAAAAGCTCATTGCTTTTAGCACTGGCTTTCTTCTTTATGGCTGGTGTGACCTGTTCGTTATTTAATTGACTTCATATACTCACTGAGAAAAAAATATCTAAAGGGCTTTGAAAGAAATACTGAAGATTTTGACTTTATTTAATAACACTTTAAAGAAAATATTTTTGAAAATCCCCAGTGGAAACATAAGAACATAAGAACTAGGAGCAGGAGTAGGCCGTCTGGCCCTTGGAGCCTGCTCCGCCATTCAATAAGATCATGGCTGATCCTTTCGTGGACTCAGATCCACTTACCCGCGTTCTCACCGTATCCCTTAATTCCTTTATTGTTCAAAAAAAATCTACTTTTTTTTTCATGAACAACAAGCTGCATTCTGGTTACGTATCTGCCTAATTAATGGACATGATTCAATTCAATACAAGCTTTCCAGAGGTGAACACAAATCATTGAAGTCCAGTTCATGTATAGTTTTTGCTCTTGTTTCAAGATTATAATTATAGTTCTGTGCTACCAACAAGTCAAAAATTTAAATTAGAAACATTTCAGGAGAAGCTATCATTTTCTGCTTCCTATAAACTCCCCAACCTTCCCAATGACACCAGCTCCTGATTCCTCATTGGTTTATTTGGTGCATAACCACCTCAGGAGAGGAGAGAAAAAAAAATTTAAACTATTTTCTGAATCCCATCCACCTCCCTCACAGTTGCTGTCAGTCACATGATAAAATATTTGCTTGCGATGCAGCACACTTGAGCACTGTGAGGAAAATTATTAGCTGTAGCAGCTTTGGTAATATCAATATCAATAAGGTGGAGTGAGCACGAGGCCTCATAAATCCCCATTTAATGTTTGGATGTTGTGAAATCATTCCCACATAAAAGCAGCTTGAGACAGCTCTGGTACCAGTGCTGGTTTCATGAGATAATGATCTGAATCCATGGTAACAGTGGACTAGAACATTGTCATGCAGAAAGTAAACATTTGAGATTGCAATAAGCCTTGAACTTTAGAACTTATGAAAATGGAATAAACACTTCAAGAGAGTAAAACCAGCTTTTAATATTTCTATCAATATCCAGGAGATTACTATGGACCAGAAACTGAACTGGGTTAGCTGTATAAATACTGTTGCTTCTAGCAAGGACAGAGGCCAGGAATACTGTAGCAAGTGACTCACTTCTTAACTCTCCAAAGCCTGTCCCACCATCTACAAGGCACAAATCTAAAATATGATGGAATACTCCCCACTTGTCTGGATATATACATCTCCAACAACACTCAAGAAGCTTGACACCATCCAGCACAAAGTAGCCACTTAACTGGCATCCCAGCCACAAGCATCCATTCCCTCTATCACTGATGCTCAGTAGCTGCAGTGTGTACCATGTACAAGATGCGCTGCAGAAATTCACCAAGGTTTATTAAGCAGCAAACCCATAACTACTACTACCATCCAGAAGGACAAGGGGAGGACAAAGTCCTGTGTCAGTACCACCCCGTCCAATAGGCCATGCAGGTTCTTATCTGCAAAGCAGAGCATCAACATCAATATGCTTAGCTGAACTCGTCCTCACCCTTAACAACTTCTCCTTCAATACCTCCCACTTCCTACAGACAAAAGGGGTGGCCATGGGTACCCGCATGCACCCAAGCTATGCCTGCCTCTTTGTAGGATACGTGGAACAATCCCTCTTCCAAAGCTACACTGAACCCATTCCCCACCTCTTCCTCCGTTACATCAATAACTGTATCGGCGCCGCCTCGTGCTCCCACGAGGAGCTTAAACAGTTCATTCACTTCTCTAACACCTTCCACCCCAACCTTAAGTTCACCTGGACCATCTCTAATACCTCTCTCTCCTTCCAGGAGCGTCTCCATCTCTGGCAACCACCTGGAAACCGATATCCATTTCAAGCCTACCGACACCCACAGCTACCTAGAATACACCTCCTCTCACCCACCTTCCTGCAAAAAGGCCATCCCCTATTCCCAATTCCTTCGCCTCCGCCGCATCTGCTCCCAAGATGAGGCATTCCACTCCCGGACATCACAGATGTCCTCGTTTTTCAAGGACCGCAACTTCCCCTCCACAGTGGTCAAAAATGCCCTCGACCGTGTCTCTCGCATTTCCCGCAACTCATCCCTCACACCCCCTCCCCGCAATAAGAACCAAAACAGAATCCCCCTCGTCTTCACGTACCAGCCCACCAACCTCCAGATCTAACGCATCATCCTCCAACACTTCCGCCATCTGCAATCTGACCCCACCACCAAAGACATTTTTCCCTCCCCACCCTTATCTGCTTTCCGGAGGGACCACTCTCTCCATGACTCCCTCGTCTGCTCCACACTCCCCACCAGCCCCACCACCCCAGGCACTTTTCCCTGCAACCGCAGGAAGTGCTACACCTGTCCCTACACCTCCCCCCTCACTCCCATCCCAGGCCCCTAGAAGACCTCCCACATCAAACAGATGTTCACCTGCACATCTGCTAATGTGGTATACTGTATCTGCTGTTCCCATTGTGGCCTCCTCTACATCGGGGAAACCAAGCGGATGCTTGGGGACCGCTTTGTGGAACACCTACGCTCGGTTCGCACTAAACAACTACACCTCCCAGTCGCGAACCATTTCAACTCCCCCTCCCACTCCTTGGACGACATGTCCATCCTGGGCCTCCTGAATTGCCACAATGATGCCACCCGAAGGTTGCAGGAACAGCATCTCATTTTTCGCTTGGGAACCCTGCAGCCCAATGGTATCAATGTGGACTTCACAAGCTTCAAAATCTCCCCTCCCCCAACTGCATCCCAAAACCAGCCCAGCTCGTCCCCGCCTCCCTAACCATTCCTCCCACCTCAAACCCCACGCCCATCTCTTACCCACTAGCCTCATCCCACCTCCTTGACCTGTCCGTTCTCCCTGGACCGACCTATCCCCTCCCTAACTCCCCACTTACATTCACCTTTACTGGCTCCAACCCCGCCTCCTTGACCTGTCTGTCTCCTCTCCACATATCTTCTCCTTTATCCATCTTCTATCCGCCTCCCCCTCTCTTCCTATTTATTTCAGAATCCCCTTCCCCTCCCCCATTTCTGAAGAAGGGTCTAGGCCCAAAACGTCAGCCTTCCTGCTCCTCTAATGCTGCTTGGCCTGCTGTGTTCATCCAGCTCTACACCTTGTTATCATCAATATCCCCCACTGTCTGCCATCTCTGAGTACTGCCTGCAAGTTCCTATCTAAGCCACTCACCATCCTGACTAGGAAAAAATTGCTATTCCTTCAAAATCACTGGGGAAAAGTCCTGAAACTCTCTCCTTAATGGCATTGAGAGCCTATCTATGCCAACTGGACTGCAGTGTTTCAAGAGGTAGCTCACAACAAGGGCAACTAGGGATGGACAATAAATGCTGGCTCAGTCAGCGATGCTCACATCCCATGACTGAATAAAAAATGAAGTCTTTTTTTAAAATTCAGAAAATTTAATTAAGAATTAATAAAAAATTAAGAATTAAATGAAGCAATGTTATATTTCAGAGTACAACATGCAAATATAACCTATTTAATTTGATTATATATTTTTTAGTTGGACTCTCAAGCAACTGAGCCTTTCCTGTACTGCTTATCTTTGTATAAGCCCCAAAATAGATTCTTCACATATCAACAGAGCACGTAAAACTTTACAGTAACTGACTCTTTGTAAGTTACTGGACACCTTATGTTGATATATCAATCACTGGACTGCATCTGACTTTGTTTGGCTATGTCCAAGCTCTTTGAAATGTTTTCATTGTGCAAACTAAACACCTCAAAATGTATCTTGCCAAATTTGCCTCATCAATTACCAGTACCTGTTTTGCAAGCAAATGCAAGTCAGCTGTAACTACAAACTGGAGTTGAATCCCAAAGGCACTATAACACTCATGGGAGAAGTGTGTACAGTACTCATGCCTGCATGACATCGATCTCAATTACAGCTATCAGTGGCATTGCCTCTTGCATGGTGAGGACATGAGTTAGTCCAATTTAACCATACAACTTTCAGTGTCATGTAGGCAACCGATTGTTTGATTCAAATCCCATGTTTGAATAATAGGCCCACTATGTTCTATATTCTCATGCAATTTGGCATATTGAATCTCTACCTTGAACTAAATGGCCATCATTCATGCACTGTAACAGGTCTTTCTTCTTTCTAGTGCTTGGTGTCTAACCGTGTTCTATCATTCATTTTTCTGCCATATTTGCATTTTTGTTGAAACCTATTGCAAGTCAAGCTGGTGCTCACATGTGGCATTCTTCAGGAGCTTATGATCAATCACTATGATCCCCTGGTTCTTAAAAGGGAACAGATGGCATGTTATGAGTTCAAAAGCGCACTTATCTATTGCTATTACATAGTGCATAGTGTAAATAGATGTAGCATATTGCACAACACAGAATTTATGATGAATATAGCATGTACCAAGCACCTTTTCAGTCTCTAATCTCAGCGTCTTCCAGACCATCCCTACCAAATAAAACAATTAATGTTTCTCAGGTGGAGGAAGTTGTTTCATATGAAAGAGATTGTCACCTCATGTTCATTATATCTTCAATTACCTAAATATTACAAAGATCCTGTAGAATTATGTTGCACATTGAGGGCAATAGGAGCAGAATTAGGCCATTCAGCCCATCGAGTCTGCTCTGCCATTCGAATATGGCTGATATGTATCTCAATACCATTCACCCGCCTTCTCCATGTAACCTTTGATCCACTTACTAATCAAGAACCTACCTATCTCTGTCTTAAATACTCTCAATGACTTGGCCTCCACAGCCTTCTGCAGCAGTGAGTTCCACAGATTAACCACCATCAGGCTGAAGAAATTCCTCTGGTCATCCTTTCACTCTGAGACAATGCCTGCAGATCCTAGTCCCCCTTACTAATGGAACATCTTTTCCACATCCACTCTATCCAGGCTTTTCAATAGTCTAAGTTTCAATCAGATCTATTCTAATCCTTCTCAACTCCATCGAGTACAGGCCCAGAGTCCTCAATTGACAAGTTCCACATATGACAAGCCGTTCATCTCCGGGATCATTCTTATAAACATTCTTTGGACCCTCTCCAAGGTCAGCACATCCTTCCTTAGAAACAGAGCCCAAAACTGTTCATAATATTCCAGATGTGTTCTGACCAGACCCTTATACATCCATCATTCACAGCTATCATTATTGATGAATTCTCCGAATCCTTCTTTCATGGTCACCTTTGACCACTCTACAAATTCAAACTAATCAGAATTGCAAGTATATTCTGATCTGCTACTTTCAATTAGTACTTAAGGAACCTATTTTATAGGCAGTGAATTCTGGTATAATCTCCACCACTGAATATTCTGTAATCCAATAAAGGACAAATATCTGCTTGAAAAGCCAAAAATACTAGCTCAAAAATAAATATGGAAGTTTTGCTTTTATGTTTCTCTTGAGTTTGTTGAACATTTCTTGGATAGTCCACAAGGTTCATCTAATATTTCATGTTATATCCATTCCTTTACCAATGTTTGGGGTGTCAGTTTAACTCAGTTGGCCTGACAGTTGATTTGTAATATAAAATGTTATTAACAGCATGGGTTCAATTCCTCCATCACTGAGGTAACCGTGAAAGACTCTCCTTCTCAACCTTTCCCCTTACCTGAGGTATAGTGGCCCTCAGTTAAACTCACCATCCCAGTCATCCCTCTGTAATGAGAGAGTAGTCCTTATGGTCTGGTACAATTGTAGCAACTTTACCTTTCGAGATATACAGTCAAATTAATTGCACCTTCCCTGTAATATTTGGGAATGTCCACTCTGAACTCTGTGTCACAATTGGATACAGCTTGTTTTTATTACATACATTCTCAGGAAGAGCACTAGTCAAACAGTTTTATGTGTATTCCCACAGTCTTGTTAATAGGCCGTAAACTGAAATAAGAAACAGAAGTTTCTTTCATTAAAAAGGCCAGTGAATGAGCCATGAAGAACCTAAGACTGGAGGTATTAAAGGTTTAAATGTGCATTTCAGCAACTAAGCTATGATGAGGGAAATGTGGACATGGATATGAAGCTAGAAGTTAGATGTTCGATTTTAGTGTCCAAGGAATTGTTAATTGATGACCACCTACAGATGATGTCACCGAGGGATAGACCAGGTAAAGAAAAGAATAAAAACTGAAAGAATTGTAGATGCTGTAAATCAGAAACAAAAACATACTTTGCTGGAAAGGCTGGTTTTGTATAGAAGAGGATAAACCAGGAATGGATCATTGGCGAAGTCTAAAGGTGATTGTACTTGAGCTGCAACAAAAGCAAATCCTGGATGTTACTAACCGTATCAAGTTAAATCAAAGTAGAAATGCAACAGAACTATTTGAATGAAGCAGAACATTGAGAAGAAATGGCAGAAGACAGTGACGTGATCAACAGTGTAAAACGTTGCTGAAAGGTAAAGATGTTCAAGCAGAAATAAAGCATCACAACAGATACAGAAGATAGTATTGGTTACATTTGGCCAGAGTATTGTAAATAGACTGAAATTGGACTGATGGGATTCAAATATAAGCTGTTGGAGAATTGAGTATATGTTGGGAAACAATGCAGCGCAGTATGGAAATTGTAGTTGGTAATGGCATGGAGAACTTGGAAACTTTTTTTAAAATGAGCAAGTGGGGACGATAAACTTACAAAGTATTAGTAATAGGATGTTGCAAGAATTTTGATCATCCACAAGTTGGCAATAGCTCTTCTGCATTTGATTATGAACAATTTATATACAGTTAAAGAGGAATTCCATCTATCCTTTTGCCGTGCATTTAAAACAATGTTTAACAATAATAACTAAGAATGTGACTTGTGAAATATTACAAAGTGCTTACAATTCTGAAACAGACAATTCACCCCAAAAGATCAATGACAGTGTTTGTACAATACAGAGCTATTTATCCCCACCCCCCTTAAAGGAGGTTCATCAACGTAATCTTCTATTCTTTTCTCTCTTATATGATTATCTAGCATCATTGTGATTTGTCTCAACTGCACAATATAGTGGTGAGTTTCACATTCTAACCATTTGTTGGATAAAGACATTTCTCCTGAATTCACTATAGTGAAAGGTCTTATACTGGCAGCCCCCATTTCTGCTCTTGCCTATAAATGAAAACATCTCCTCCACAACTATCCTATCAAATTCATTCATAACCTTGAAGAATAACAAGTCACCTCTCAGTCTTCTCTTTTCTCATGCAACCTGTTCAACATTTTCCATGTGGTATATTCTCCTAATTCTGGATCATTCGGATATAGCTTTTTTTTGTCCTATTTCCAGTGCCTCTGCACTTTTTTTATATATGGACAGGTTTTCTTAAGTTAACAAAAATGTGAGTTTATCAGTTCCAAAATGGGATAAAAAACTTATAGTGTAACCCATGTGCAAACACACACATACTCAGAATAGGAATAAGAAGTGTATCCAAAAACAAATAAAAGTTAAAGGTATACAGATTAGTCTCTCTGGGTCATTTTCAAAGAGTAAGTAGAGGGATGTTGATTGTTGAACAAATATTTCAGGATCACCGGTTTTGTCCTGTTTCTTTTTGATTGGTTTGTCAGCAAGCTGGTTTTAGCACTCAAGGGCGAGAGAGTCCTTTTAGCCCTGCTATACAGGGGTCACTGGTTTTTGCTTCTTTGACTATGACTGTTCCAGCACTAGGACTCAAATCCAGGCTGGTACACACATGTGTCTCTGTTCACAGGCACACCTCATTCTAATAGCTCATCTTCTCCCATTAGCACACACACAACAAGCTGCAGTCAGTTCTTAAACTTATTTTTTTGTATATTCCTGGAAGGGCAAAACACAAACATATGACTGTAATAGGAGGATTCCTGCTGACAGGGGAAGGATAGTCAGCCCCTTGCTATCTCTTCCTATTATGTCTCATACTCTGAATGAAGTTTCCCTAACATTTTACATGTGCACCATTCCATGGACCCCGTACAGGATTGTGGCAGACAGTGATTGAGTATACATCCATAGCCTTTTTTTGCCTGTAACAGAATTCTTTTAGAAAATACATTTTGGAACAACAAGTATAAAAATATCTTAGTACTTTGAAGTTCTGATCTGTTGTCATGACAGTTTCAAGCAATTAGTGTTATAATTGTTAATGACCACAATGGAATACTGATTAGATATTCAGGTGGAAATGTTATGCTGCTAAGCTCTGTAGTCAGTGGAGGATGCTAGATATTCCTTTCCCCT
>NC_063347.1:42450856-42480087 GCF_021869965.1 Rhincodon typus | reverse complement strand
ACAGTGCCATTCGACATTGTGCAAGTTTGTGTTGCCTTTGACCAGCATTTCCTGGTTTTTAAACAAGTAAGCTAACTTCAGCATCATTGAGGTGGCAATGTTCAATTTGAAAGGATCAATAACATGATGTAAACCAGTGTTTGAACCCTCAACATGCTCACGTTACATGCATAGCAAATAAGTGATGTAGTGATTGTAAATTAAATCTGGATGCAGCTTGCAAATGCTTCCTTCATATATTTTCCCCTTCACTGTCTTACTGTTGAGCAGAAATGGATCCCCATCAAACTGACACTTATTCCAATACAAAACAAAACCTGATTCCACACACCCTTGATATTGTCCCAGCCATTTTCAGTTACATTTTGCATGTACAGAACAGCAAGTGATGACAGGGAATGCAGATTGAGGTGAATACCATCAGCGCTGGGGTCCGCCTGGCCACCAGGCATTCCCCTAGACCTTCCATACTCATCCTGCTCCTTTACACCTTCCCGTTGGAGGCTGCAGTGGTGGTCACTACTAATGACCACCTCTCCCATAGCCTGCATGCCCTGCGATGCTGTTCTGCCTCCCACTATACACTTTGAGTTTCTTTCCATCACTGTCCTTGTCCCCAACTTTACACGTACTTTTGTTTCCTCCCCTTAGCCTTTTGGTAGTGATCCCGCTGCTGCACCTATGGACCTCCAAACACCTTCCTCAACAGCCAACAGATGGACCCCTAGGAAAGCATTCACCTAGACTTCTGACCAACTTTGAAGAGCAGCTCCTAGACATGGCCGACCAGATCCTCAACCACTGTTTTTGTAACTTCCTGACTGCTGGTGCTGGCTTTTTCCGTATTGACCGTTACCTACTTTCTGTACTGTAATTGGACTGATCTTCTGACTGTGAATGGCGCAAGGGGGATGACTGATTATGTCTCCTGGACTGTGTGCCTGTGACTGATGGTATCGGTACTTACTGACAGACAGCAGCAGAGCATAGCATCCTTAATGGGACTGAGGAATAGTTCCTACCCAGCTTCAGACATGGCCATTTGATTGAATAACCGTGCAGAGTATCTGCTGCTCAAGCAGCTGGCACACAGTGTAGGTGTTAGATTGATGTTTTGGTGTGTCACACAACAAGATGCACTGTCCCACTTCTTTCCCAATATGCCTCATGTGCTGCCCTGGCCCCATGACAGATCCTGACCAATCTATCTCAAGCAGCTATTCTGTCTCTCTGCTCTAACGGGCATGTCCATACGGCATTACTGATAGTTTTTGGTTCTGGTTGAATTGCCATAATCCTAAATGGCATGGCAAGACAAAATAATGCATGGCTAGTGTGACAATGCAGGCAGACGCTAAGTAAGCAAGTGCTAAGAGAGCAAATGGGCAGCCCTGAAATGCAGCCTAGTGTAACCAGTGAGCTGGGTACCTGTTCCAGTGCACAAAGTGTCCTTGCAGCAGCCTTTCAATACTTGCTGTTGGTGTACCCTACAATGCAAGTCTGTAAGTCTGTGCTTCCTGACTGGTCCACAAGTTAATTGGGAAGGTTCCATGATGGCATGAGCAGTCAGCAAATGTCAGATCCCAATGTCCGTGCACATGGCGCGTGTGTGGCTGCTGCCAATGGCTCACTCCTCGAGATGCTCTTTGGTGCTGAGCAACATGGAGGCTCCTCACAGCTATTGAGGAACTGAGTTCATCACTCTCACTCTGACTTCCATGTCGAGAATGCTCGATGTCTCATTCGTTTGGTGCATTTGGCAAGATAGGAAGTTGCATATCAAAGAGATGAGCTCTGATGTCAATGAGATGTGCAATCAGCTATAATTCCCCCTTAACTGACATCTTGTTGCTGCCCAGTGAGAACCTTGCTTGGCCGCTCAGCAAAATCATAAAAGATGCTCCCAACATCAAGATAGGATTCACTAAACTTCTCTCCCAATTCTGCCTTCAGTCTCTCAGGTTCCTATAAGCTTCTGTCCATTATTTCACCACGTAAATCATACACCTAGGCTATCGTGATTATTTTTCCTCTGCTTTTTCTCTGCTCAGTCCTTTACTGTGAAGGCTGCAACACAAACTTGGGTGACCATTTGAAGGTGGGTCACCACAAATTATCCAAATGATCAATTGTCATGTGTGAATCTCTGCACTCAGTGTCTGGATTAATAGAATATTTGGAAGGGATTGGTGGTAACCATTTATGTTCCCACTCGGAGGCAACTGTTGAATATGGTCTAGGCTAGGGGCCTTAGCTAACTCTTCCACTCACTGATTTGAAGGTACTGAGGCCAGTGATAGCACCTCACCTCTGCTCTGGGTAAGGATTGCTAAATCACTGCAGAACAAGCAATGAATTTGACTCAGTATTTCAAAATGTGGTATTTCTTCTCACAAAGCTGTGGTAGTGAGAGGTGTGTACCAAATTGACAAAATTTAAAAACAATTTCTTAATTTAAAATTTGAAGTAAGATCTGTCTGATGTTTGAGCACAGAATGAGATCATTTGGCTCAAGGTGTTTGTGCCAGTTTTTTGAAAGAAGTTATCCTATCACTCCTGCACCGTAGCTCTTCTCCATAACCGTGCAACTTTTGTTTTCTCCTTTTTAAGTACATATCACTTCTCTATTGAAAGTTGCTGTTGAATTCGTTTCCAGCACCCTTTCAAGCAAATAGTTAATAATTAATTCCAGCAACACCTGCTAAACAATGTTTTTGAAACAACTAAAGCTTTGAATCACTAGAGCCAGCACTTTGTCTACAATAAATCGTCTGAGTGACTACAGATATCCATAAATAAACATTGCTGTTACTTCTTTGATCTTTTAACTTGTCGCCAAAGAGGGTATATTTGGACCCTATTGAGAAAAAGAATTCCACAGCGCAACTGAAGTAAAAAGCAAAAAGGTGAAATCTGGGTTTGTTTGGCTGCGAGCCTGAGGCATTGGGTATCACTGGAGCAATAAATCCTAAGGTGTTCCTGGAGAAACCCACAGAGAAGCTTTTGAAATTCCATTATTCCCAGCGGGATTTTACAGCAATTGGGCTGCTTTAGACTGGAATGAGTTAAGAGGCTTTAATTAGCTAAATGCTGGTAAATCCCCAGCTACACTCGCAATCTGTGCTTTCCTGGCCAGGCTACCTTATATACTCTTCAAGTCATTTAATAGCTTCCCTTGAGGCTCTTACCTATTTTTCAGCCTGTCTGCTACATTTAGTGATATATGGGTGAAGAGGAAAACAATATGCTCTACATTGTTTAGCAATACGCTGCATTTTTCTTGGCCTAGAGAGTATTGTATCTTCTTGTACAGTTTGCCATTGCTTATCTCCACCCTCAAGGCTGTGTGTCTCCTGTGTTGCACCTCCATGCCATCAGTGCTGGTTTTGGCTGTCTTCCAGGAAGTCAATGTCATTAACTTCACACAGATTTGCCATTGAATTTCACTTCCCTTGTGGAAAAATGCAAGGCCTCGCTTGACATCTCTTAGGAATGTCACAACTCCTTGGAGTGGGAAATTAAACTTGAAATAAAGGTAGGTATTGCAGATTCTCGAGAACTGGAATAAACTCAAAAAAAGCTCAAAAACTCAACAGGTCTGGCAGCATCTATGGAGAGTGAAACAAAGTTAAATATTTTGAGTGCAAGCTAGATTCATAGAGACATAGAGTTGTACAGCATGGAAACATACCATTGGGTCCAACTCGTCCATGCTGACCAGATATCCTAATTTAATCTTGTCCCGTTTGCCAGTATTTGGCCTGTATCTTTCTAAACCCTTCCTGTTCATATACCCATCCAGATGCCTTTTAAATGTTGTAAATGTACCAGCCTCCATCACTTCCACTGGCAGCTCATTCCATTCGTGCACCACCCTCTGCGTGAAAAAGTTGCCCTTTAGGTCCCTTTTAAATCTTTCCCCTCTCATTTTAAACCTATGCCCTTTAGTTTTAGACTCCCCTACTCTGGGGAAAAGACCTTGGTTTTTCACCTTATCCATGACTCATAATTTTATAAAGCACTGTAAGGTCACGCCTCAGCCTCTGACATTCCAGAGAAAATAGTCTCAGCCTATTAAGCCTCTCCCTACAATTCAAAACCCTCCAACCTTGGCAACATCCTTGTAAGTCTTTTCTGAACTCTTTCAAATTTAATAACATTTTTACTACAGTAGGGAGACCAGAATTGAACAGAGTATTCTAAAATTCCTGCATTGCTGCAACCTGACATCCCAATTCCTATAGTGAATGCACTGACCAACGCAGACAAGCATACCAAACACCTTCTTCACTACCCTGTCTACCTACAACTCCACTTTCAAGGAACAATGAACCTGTACCCCAAGGTCTCTTTGTTTGGCAACACGTCCCAGGACCTTACCATTAAGTATATATATCCTGCCCTGATTTGCCTTTCCAAAATGCAACACCTCACAGTTATGTAAATTAAACTCCATCGACCATTCCTTGTCCCATTGGCCCAACTGAAATAACCTTCTTCACTGCCCACTACACCATCAGTTTTGGTGTCATCTGCAAACTGACTAACCATACCTCCTATGTTCACATCCAAACTATTTATATAAATGACAAAAAGCAGTGGACCCAGCCCTGATCCTTGCAGCACACTTCTGGTCACAGTTCTTCAGTCCGAAAAGTAATGCTCCACCACCACCCTCAGTTTCCTACATTCAAGCCAAATTTTTTATCCAAATGGCTAGCACTCCCTGGATTCCATGTGACCTAACCTTGCTAACCAGGTTTCCATGTGCAATCTTGTCGAATGCCTTGCTGAAATCTATTTAGACAACATCCACCACTCTGCCTTATTCAATCTTCTTTGTCACTTCTTCAAAAATCTCAATCAAGTTAGTGAGACATGATTTCCCAGTGCACAAAGCCGTGTGGACTATCCCTAATCAGTTCTTGCCTTTCAAAATACATGTAAATCCTGTCCCTCAGAATCCCCTCCACCAATTTACCCAATACTGACGTCAGACTCACTGGTCTTATGGTCCCTGGCTTTTCCTTACCACATTTCTTATATAATGGCTCTACATTAGCCAACCTCCGGTCTTCCAGCACCTAATTCTTGGTTATTGATGATACAAATATTTCAGCTGGGGCCCAGCAATCACTTCCCTAGCTTCCCACAAAGTTCTGGGATCTGATCAGGTCCTGGGGATTTATCCACCCATATGCATTTTAAGACATCAAACATCTCCTCCTCTGTAATATGGATACTTTTCAAGGTAGCACTATTTATTTCTCCAAGTTCTCTAGCTTCCATATTCTTTTCTACAGTAAATACTGACATGAAATACTCATTTCGTGTCTCACCCATCTCCTATGGTTCCACATGTAGACGGCCTTGATGATCTTTAAGGGGTCCTATTCTGTCCCTAGTTACTCTTTTGTCCTTAATGTACTTGTAGAATCCCTTTGGATTCTCCTTTACCCTATTTGCCAAAGCTATCTCATGTCCCATTTTGCCCTCCTGATTTCTCTTTTGAGTATACTTCTTTTGTCTTTGTTCTCTTCTAGGGATCACTCGGTCCCTGCTGTCTATACCTGACATATGCCTCTTTCTTTTTCTTGACCAGAGCCTCAATTTCTTTAGTCATCCAGCATTTCCTACACCTACCAGCCTTGC
Source organism: Rhincodon typus (assembly GCF_021869965.1). NCBI lineage: Eukaryota > Metazoa > Chordata > Chondrichthyes > Orectolobiformes > Rhincodontidae > Rhincodon > Rhincodon typus. The sequence goes on along the minus strand of NC_063347.1, from coordinate 42,474,435 downwards.
CCTTCACACTAACAGGAATATACTGTCTCTGAACTCTTGTTACCTCAATTTTAAAGGCCTCCAACTTTCTAACAGTTTCTTATCCTGTGAATAGCCTCTCCCAATCAACTTTTGAAAGTTCTAGCCTAATACCGTCAAAATTGGCCTTACTCCAATTTAGAGCTTTAACTTTTAGACCAGGTTTATATTTTTCCATAACTATTTTAACGTTAATAGAACTATGATCATTGCGTGCACCCCCCCCCCCGCAAAGTGCTCCCCCACTGACACTTCTGCGACTTGCCCTGCCTTATTTTCCAAGAGAAGATCAAGTTTTGCTCCTTCTCCAGTAGGTACATCCACGTACCGAATAAGAAAATTTTCTTGTACGCACTTAACAAATTCCTCTCCACTCAAGTCCTTAACACTATGGAAGTCCCAGTCTATGTTTGGAAAGTTAAAATCCTCTGCCATTACAATGCTATTATTCTTACAGATATCTGAGATCTCCTTACAAGTTTGCTTCTCAATTTCCCACTAATTATTGGAGGGCCTATAGTACAGTCCCAGTAAGGTGATCATCCCTTTCTTATCTCTCAGTTCCACCCAAATAACTTCACTGGATGTACTCCCAGGGTAAGTGACAGAGGTATCAGAGTGGGAGCACTTTGGGGCCAGTGATCATAATTCGATTAGTTTTAAAATAGTTATGGAAAAAGGTAAACTCCCCAGGAATGTCTTCCCTCAGTATAGCCAAGATAATTTTTCTTCAGAGATAATTCCATTCCAGTCATGACTTGTGCATTGTAGACAATAGATAGTCTTTTGGAGTTAGTAGATGAGCTAATTATTGTAGAATATCTAATCCCTGACTAGCTGTCATAGCCCAGGCCAGTTAAGTTCTGAGCCAATTGTACCAAATTCACTTAAATGGGAGATTTTTTTCTCTTATGATGTTGGTGCTATCAATTAACTTTGGACTATCATTTCCATACCAATGGGCAATAAAGTCATCATTTTTTAAATGTTAGTGTAGACAGTAAGCAGTGTACTTATTCCAAAGCTGTTTATGTTTTCATATAAAAGTGAAGAAATAGTAGACAAAGGGAGAAGCGGAAGTGGACATAATTTAATTTCATTCACATGGTATTTATCCTGGGAGTTATCCCTAAGACCCGAACAATATTGGGCTTCAGTTACAACAGCAACAAAGCAGAAACTGGGAAGCAATGTTTCCTCTCAACTTTAGTTTCTCTGAACTTCCTTTTCAATCTGGGTCTGGGAAGCAGATAAAGCTTTCTAGGTTGGGCTATGTTGCTGGGTAGGTACACCGCAGACAGCCAAAGTTAGTTGAAAGTTCAGACAGTTGCTTTTATGACTTGCTTCTTCAACACCTGGTTGACCTCACCTGGCCCTTTATTCTCAATCTTTTCTGTCTCCCTCGAATTGAGGCTACCTCACCCTCAGGCTCAATACCCCAGTATGATTTAAACTGACGAAGCAGCGATGATCATATATGCGCATCCAACTACCGTGTAACCATTCTGCACAAGACTTCCTGTGTGCTTCTTCCTGACCGAGCTTTTGTCTTCCTTTTTCCAGCAATCTTGTGGTGGCAGTGGCAGTGTTATTACTTTTGGACCACAAGGTCTGTGTTCAAGTTCCACGTGCCCTGAATGAGTGTTATAACATGTCTGGGCAGGTTGATGAAAGATATTTTGCATGTCATCATGTAGTGTCTGCGTGTAAATACAGTTATTTTTCAGTTAACTGCCACCAGAGTCATTTAATGGAATCCTATCCTATTAAGATCTTCCAAATTGTTTATGATTGCCATTGGGAGATTGCATGGTCTCTCAAACGTTTCAGAAGGTTGGGCAACCCAAAGTGGTCATAAACCTGTTGAACATCAAGTGAGGTAGTTACTTTCTCTCTCTTTGAAGATGTTTGTTATCTAATACTTCTGTGCCACACATGTAACTGAAGCCTGAGTGTTGCCTGAGCTTGTAACCTGCAGACGCTATTGAAGTTCTAAATGGATCTGAACATTTTGCAAACGTAAAATCACGAATGATTATAGTGAAGAAGGAGGGCAAACAACCAATTGTGTTTGCATTAGGATCATCATGATCATCACAACTGCATGCCAGTTTCCTGCTTTTTTGTCATAACCCTGCACATTATTCCCATTTAACTAATCGCTTAATGTTCTCTTGAATACCTCAGTTGAACTCACCTTGCCACTTCCACGCAATGTATGGACTGTGTGGAAAAAAAAGTTTCCTCACATCACATTACTACTTTTGCAAATTACTTCTAATTTTTCCTCATGTTCTTGGTCTTTATGAATAAGAAAAGTTTTTCTCTGACTGCTTTGTCCAAACTCCTCATAATTTTGAAAACTTACATCAAGTCTTCTCTTAGCTTCACCTAATTCTCAAATCTACCTTCATAACAAAAGTTTCTCATTCCCGGAATAAGTTGTATAGACATCTTCTGCACTCCCTTCAACGAATGTGCATTCTTTCTAAAGTATGGCACCCAGAACTGTATGCAGAACTCCAGTTGAGGTCTCTACAATGTCTGAATCTCTTTGTTTTTGTACTCTATGCCCCTATTAATAAAGCTGAGGATACTGCAGGCTTAATTAATTGTGCTCTCCACCTATCCTGCAATCTTTAATGACTTATGCACATATTCACCTAGGGTCTTTCTGCTCCTGATCAGCCTTTAGAGTAATATCATGTATTTTACACTGTCCCTCCCTTTTCTTTCCATTGTATCAACTCATAATTCTCCACCTTGAACTTTATCTGTCACCTATCCTCCAACTCCACCCATTGTCAATCTCTTTTCAAAATTTACACTATCCTCCTCACAGCTTACAATACTTTAAAGCTTTGTATTATGAGCAAACTTTGAAATTGTCCCCAGCAGACCAAGATCTAAATCATCAATATAAATCAGGAAAAGTAATGATTCCAATACCAAAACACAAACAAACTTCCTCCAGTCTGAAGGATACAATTAAATCATCAGTCTTTGTTTTCTACCTCTCAGCCAATGTTGTATCCATATTGCTGCCATCCCATTTATTCAATGAGTTATAAGTTTTCTCACAAGTGTGTTTTATGTTACAGTGGCAAATACCATTAGGGAAGTCCAAGAACGCCGCATCAATAGCATTATCCTCATCAGTTCTCTCTCTAGTAACTTTTCAAAGAACTTTAGAGAGCTAGCATGGTGGCTCAGTGGTTAGCACTGCTGCCTCACAGCACCAGGGACTAGAGTTCAATTCCACCCTCAGGTGACTGTCTGTGTGGAGTTTGCACATTCTTCCCATATCTGGGTGCTCTGGTTTCCTTGTGTAGGCTAGGTAGATTGGTCATGCTAAATTGCCCATAGTGTTCAGGGATGTATAGATTAGGTTGATGGGTCTGGGTGGGATGCTCTGAGGGTCAGTGTAGACTTGTTGGGCCAAAGGGCCTGTTTGTACACTGTAGGGATTCTATGATGATTTTCCCTTAAGAACTCCAAGTCACCTCTTCCTAATTAACCCACATTTTTTCATGTGACTAAAATTTTATCACAAATTGTTGTTTCTAGGAGTCCTCACTACTGGTTTGTAACAGCTGATAATGTCACTACAATCTTTGTTGAAAAATGTGTAACATATGCAGTTCTTCATTCCTCCGGCACTACCATGAGCCCAGGGAATTCTTTTCACTCTGACTTTCTTCAATATCCTTGGATGTATCTCCTCTAGTCTAATAGTCTTGTCAATTCTGAGTTTATCCAATAGTTCACCCAATACACCCTGTTTATCATTTATGAATTCTTCCAGGGACTGAGTTTCCTCCTTTGCCATCATGACCAGGATAATATGTGCTTTCTTGGTCAAGGCAGATGCAAGATGTCCACTTAATACCTCAAACATGCCCCCTGCCTCCATGCAAAGATCTCATTTTTATTAGGCTTACTCCTCCTTTGCCCACCTTTTTACTGTTTGTGTTTTAGATTATCCTATATGTTAACTGCCAGTCTTTTTTCATAATCCCTCTTTACTTCTCTCATTTGCCTCGTTACTTCCCTTTTGAACATTCTGTATTCATCTCAATTGTATTTTCTACCTGACAGCTGTCATAAGCACACATTTTCTTATTTATCTTTACTTCTAGCTCCTTTTTCATCTAGGGGGCCTGTTTGCTCTACCTTCCCCAATTTAAGGGAATATATCTTAACTGTATCCAAACTTATCTTCTTTGAAGTTTGCCCGTTGTCTGGGTATAGTTACTCCTGCCAACCTTAGGTGCCAGTTTTATTTTTCATTCAGCAAAGGTGGTATCACTAGATAGACCAGCATTTATTTTGCTCATCCCTAATTGCTCAGAGTATATTTAAGAGTCAATTGCATTGCTGTGGATCTGGATTCAGATGTAGGCCCAGACCAGGAAGGACAGCAGTTCCCTTCCCTAAACAACATCATTGAATCAGATGGAATTTTCTGACAATGGTCACCATTAAACTGGTCATAATTTCATATGTTTATTGAATTCAACTTCCACTATCTGCCACGATCCCTAGAACATTACCTCGGTCCCTGAATTGATAGTCTAGTGATAATACCACTGGGCTACTATATATTTGTCCCACCTGCTTTCTTTTCTCATTGAACTTGGCTATCCTCCAGTTAAATATTCGCATTCTGGATTGTTCATTGACCTTTTGTATTGTCATCCGAAATCTTGTGATACGATGATCACTGTCCTGTAAAACCTCTCCTGCTTACACCTTAGCTATTTTAACGTATATCTAAGCTTTTTCCCACAAACCAGGTCTAACAGCATCTCATTTCTTGTTGGACACACACACGCTGACATAGAAAACATTTGCCTGAAAATAATGTAAGAACACTTGCCCTTCACTGGCCTCTACACTGTCGCATTCCCAAGTCTATATAGGAGAAATTAAAGTCCCTCATTATAATTAATTCAAAATTGTTGCATCTCTTTGTGATTTACTTGCTGATTTATTCCTCTACATCCATCCCAATAGTTAGTGGTCTGCAGATAACACTGAGAAAAGTAATTACGTCCTTCTTGTTCCTTAGCTTCAGCCAAACCATTCCATTCTTAAACCCTCTGAGAAATTCACTTTTACCAGTGCTGCAATGCACTCCTTAACCAAGACTTCCACATCTCCTCCTTTTCCTTTCCAATCTTTCCTAAACATACTGCAACCAGGAATATTTAAAACCCAGAGATAACATGGTGTAGAGCTGGATGAACACAGCAGTCCAAGTAGCATCAGAGGAGCAGGAAAGCTGATGTTTCGGGCCTAGACCCTTCCACAGAATTTTTCTGAAGAAGGGTCCAGACCTGAAACGTCAGCTTTCCTGCTCCTCTGATGCTGCTTGGCCTGCTCTGTTCATCCAGTTCTACACCTTGTTATCTCAGATTCTCCAGCATCGGCAGTTCCTACTATCTCTGAAGCATATTTAAAACCCAGTCCTGCTCTTTCTTCAGTCAGGTCTCTGTTATTGTCACAGCATTGTAATCTGCACCTGTAACTCAACAATCTTATTTATTATACTCTGCAATTTTAAGCAAATATTCCCACTTCTGGCCTTGTAATGATGGGAAGGTCAGTGATAAAGCAACTGGAGGTGGTGAGGATGCTATTCTGAGGAATTAGTGCATTAATATCCCGGGCCTGGGATGCTCATCCAAGAACAAACGCAATGTTTGTCATACAATGCTTGGTATGACTCCATCCAGTTGAAGGTTTTCCTCTGATTTCCATCAACTTTAATCTTACTAGGGGTTCTTAATTTTGTGGGTAGTCACTCTCAACTGGAATTCAGCTCTGTTGTCCATGTATGGGCTGTAACGCCAAGTAGAGAACCGACTACAGTGTACTCTGCAGCTATGAGGTAGTGGGCACAAAAAGTGGTTGCGATTTCTGCACCAATATTTTCTGTGCTCCATATTATCAAGGCAGTCTGTACCCTTTATTGTGTCAAAAGAAGCCTTAAATTGACTCTGTTTAGTTGGCTACCATTCACGCTTTCTGTGTTGCTGAGCTGCCACGCACTTTTCTTACTGATCTGAGTTGGTCCTCTCTAAATTCTTCACTGTCAGGTGCTAATTTCTCTCTTGTCTTGAATATCTTGGGTTCTCTTTGTGTTTTGTGCAAGTATTCCCTAGTACTACCTGGTGATCTGCTGGTGAATCTACACAGGATTGAGTTGAAATTTGCAGTAATTAGGGGGAGGCAATGGTCTGGTGGTATTATCACTGGACTGTTAACCCAGAGACTCAGATAAAGTTCTGGGAGCCCAGGTTTGAATCCTGCAATGGCAAATGGTGGAATTTGAATTCAATAAAAATTTTGAATTAAGATCTAATGATGACCATGAAACCATTGCCATCTGGTTCACTAATGTCCTTTAGGGAAGGAAACTGCCATCCTTACCTGATCTGGCTTACATATGACCTCAGACACACAGCAATGTGGTTGACATTTAACTGCCCTCTGGGTAATTAGGAATGGGCAATAAATGCTGGCCTAGCCAATGATGCCCACATCCCATGAATGAATAATAAAGAAAGAAATTGTTCAAGGCACAATGGTGTCTAGCAATGCAGCTTAACTGACAGTAGAAACTGTGTGAATTATTCCTTATGATGGTCATCAAATTGGACCAAAATCTCTCCCAGTGGCTTAGTATGGAAAAGTACTGCATTGTGTTCGATTAAATCATTAGAGACCAGAATAACACAGGCTCAGTCATTGCTTTCACTTATTATTTTGCAAATGTCTAAATTGCAATTATTTTTGCTCCATTTATCACGCACACTCTTCTGAAGGTGCTGGCACTGGGCATGCTCAGCGCAAGCTGAAAGAACAGAACCTCATTTTCCACTTGGGAACTCTGTGGCTTTCTGGACTCAATATTGAGTTCAACAATTTTAGGATTTGAGCACTTTCTTCCATGTCCTTATCCCCATTCCCACACACCAGACCTTGTCATCACATGGGCTGCTATCACACACGACCCATTGCAGCTACTAATAGACCCCATTAGCAGCTATTCATTCTCCCATGCTGACCTTTGCCAAGTCCCTTGTCTGTCCAAATGTTTTTCTCTCTCTTTGGGCTCTATCTCTACCTATCATTTACTCCTCCCTCTTCCCCCCAAACTATCTTCTACATAAATGCCAAACTTTTCTAGCTACCATCAGTTCTGAAGAAGGGTCACAGGACCCGAAACATTAATTTTGCTTTCTGTGCGCAGATGTTGCCAGACCTGCTGCATTTTTCCAGTAATTTCTGTTTTTGCTTCTGCCCTTTTTTTTGTTTCAAGTCTATGCAAGGGTGCACTGTAGGACAGCCTATAAATGAATGGATTATTAATAGAATAACTTGTGTCAATCACACTTGTGACAGACTTTCTTATGTGATAAATGTTCTTCAATTGACAATTTATATCATAGCGTTCAGGTGAAATTCACAGCAAATGAAAACATCAAGATATTTTTGTTTACCACTGTGTGAACAGGGATGTTGTGTAAGTATGAATGAGGTGAGACAGTGACAGAGATAGAAAGAGAGAAAAGGATTTGGTGAAAATATGTCAGACAAGTTGTGATATTCCCACATAGTCAAGTAGTTTACTGAAATTAACTTTGTAGGCTGACATCTAAGAAATATCTACTCTCTCAAAAGTACAGCTTCAGGCACTTACTGTGACCTTAGCCTTACATAAACAAGCACCTTCAGGAGAGGAGAGGAGATAGGGATGAACATTGAAGGAAGGACCTGAGATGTCGTTAGTGTTGGAGTTTGTAAATGTGTGTAGTTATCATATTAGACATTTCATCTCTTTAAAACAGTTGATTAATTTATCAGAACCATAAAAGATATGAAATGACATATGATTGATCTATTTTGTTTTCTCCTGATTAATGATTAGCAAAGAGAAAGGAAACCACAGCTGTTTTAAAGAACACTGTAACAATTTACAATAATTAGAAACAGATTATTTCAAACAGCCTGCAGTCATTATACTTGAGGTTCATTCTGCTGTGCCTTTAGAATTGCTTCCATCTCCTAGTGTTGACTTACATGACGTTCCTATGGGTCTGGTTTCATTCCATTTCTCAGCTCAAGGTCTACAGACACTGTCCTCACTCCATATTCATTTACTTTCCACCAAGAGTTATTGCTCAAAAGGCTTTTAAATTATCAGACAGCCTGGCAATGCAACAAAGCTGTTTAGTTCATATCCTGTGGTTGCATGTTTAACTCACAGCGGTAGCTGACATTAGAATCCACCTCAATTTGGAGGTGAATTGCCTTAGTTCTCAATCAGCAGGGTTCCACATCAAGGGAAAAATTGCTTTTCTTCCCCTCACCCTATGACTCTGTTGGCTGAACAATGGGACACCAATGAAATTAAGATTCCCAGCAGTCCTCTTACACTCTTAATTTAACGACAACAACTTGTGCTTATAAAATGCCTTGAAACTACAAGGATTTCCCAAGGCACTTTAAGCAGCATAATCAGAATAAAACAGATGCCAAACCAAAGAAGGAGACATTAAAAGGCTTCAACACAAAAATAAATTTTAAGGGGTATTTTAAAGAGTGACGGATTTAGAAAAGGATCACCAGAATGTGAGCCCCAAATAGTTGCAGACCTGGAATAGTAATCTGGAAACATGTGTTTAATCCAACCACAGCAGTCAAGGAATTTAAATTCACTTAAATAAACCTGCAATAAATAACTAGCATTAGTAAGAGTGACAATGGAATTACCATTTTGTAAAAATCCCATCCCGTTCATCAAGTCTCAAAAGGGCAGTGTTTCTCATTAATGTCTGCACTGTAGGGATTCTATGATTCTATGATCTGTCATTGAGAAAAGCTAGAATTTTTTTATTAAGGAGGTAATAGATGGACAATTAGAAAACCATAATACAATCCAGCTGAATCAACAGGGTCTTGTGAAAGGGAAGCCATGTTTGTCTGATCTATTAAAGTTTTTCGGGACGCTGCACGTCCGATAGATAAAGATGAAACTTTGGATGTATTGTTATTTCCAAAAGGCATTTGATAAAGTATCATTTAAAACCAACTGCACAAGACAAGAGTTCATGTTGTTTGGGTGTGATATATCGGCATGGATAGAGTGTTAGTTAACTAGCAAACAGAAAATAAGGATAGATGAGTCAATTACAGATTGGCAAACTGTAACTAGTGGAGTACTGCAAGGATCAATGCTGCCGCATCAGTTATTTACAATCTATATTAATGTTTTGAAAGAAGAGATAGGCTATATTATAACTAAATTTGTTGGTGATACAAACAGCACATGACCATAAGACATAGGAGCAGAAGTAGGCCTTTTAATCCGTTAAGTCTACTCCACCATATGATGAATTCATGACTGATTTGATCATCCTGAAATCCACTTTGCTGTCTTTTCCTCATAACCCTTGATTCTCTTATTGATTAAATATTTGTCTGCCTCAGCCTTGAAGATATTTGATGACTCAGCCTCTACAGCACCTCCTCACTATCCCCGTCCCGTAAATAATTACACAGATTCATGATCTGAGAGAAGATATTTTTCCTCATCTCTGTCTTAAATGGACAATCCCTCACTGTGAGAATAGGCCGTCTTTTTCTCCACATTCCTGCAAGGGCAAACAACCTATAAGGCCATAAGATGTATCAACGGAAGTCGGTCATTCCATCCAGCCATTCCATCCATCAAGATTGCTCTTCTATTCAATGAGATCATTGGAGATCTGATAATCCTCATCCACTTTCCAGCCTTTCCCCCATAACCCCAAATTCCCTTACTGCTTAAAAATCTGTCTACCTCAGCCTTGAATATACTTAACAATCCAGACTCGACTGCCATCTGTGGTAAAGAATTGCCCAGATTCCTGGCCCTTTGAGAATGAGAAGTAGGAAAGAAAATTGTGAGAGCAATACAAAGAGCCTGCAAAGGAATAAACATAGGTTAAATGGGTGGGCAAGAAATTAACAGATGGAATATACTGAGGAAAATTGGAGGAAGAGTAGAAGAATAGAATATTATTTAAATGGAGAGAAATTCAGAATGTCACATTACACAGGCATCTGATCATTCTCATATACAAATCACAAGAAGTTAGCATGAAGATGTAACAACTAATTAAGAAAGCAAAAGGGACATTGGTCTTTAGTGCAAGTGGAATGGAATATCAAAGCAGCAAGGTATTGCCACAGTTGTGTAAGGCATTGGTGAGACTATTGTGATGTAAACTGTGTGATTTATATATCCTTTTAACGTCATTTATTGCAAGTTTGGGTTCTTGGATTCTAGATTAGTGAGCGACTTTCTAGATTAGTGAGAGAGGTTTTCTGTATGTCTGAAGTTGATATTTAATAGTATCTCTGTAGCTATGGTGATTACTTCTAAAATGGTTTTGAGGGCCTAGCTCAGAATTAATGGGTTTTAAGTACGTTGGCAGAATTTATGACCAAACAAGACATACAAACTTCAGCTTAAAAGGTCAAGGGAGTTTTTCTTAAGATTAAGAAAAACATCCATTGCTTAGGAAGAGGGTTTTTTTCTCATTTACTTCACATTTTGTAGCAGTTTTGTGATGTCCTTAGATGAGAGTGGCCGTCCGCTACTTCTGGCTTAGAGTAAATATTTAGTGTTAGTCCCAGATCAGGAGTGTTGGGATAAAATCCTGAAGAAGTTACTTAAAATGGAGTCAGTTTAAGCTAAGGTGCCCCTATAGCCTGAGGAAGAAGCTACCTGCAGTTTCAGAGGAGTGGAATGGAGCCTGGGTCATTGGACATATGCCGGATTCAGATTTTGATGAGCAATTATATTGATGATTCTGGGAACAAGCATAAAATTGGCTTTAAGGTCACAATCAGATCAGCCATGATCTTAGCAAATGGTGGAGGAAGATGGATGGGCTGAATGGCCTACTCCTGTTCTTGTTCTTATGATTGTAAGATAATAATTTAGGTAGGATGTCCATGATTACTAAACCATTTTCAAAGGGTTCCTTGAAAGAACAGCTTTTGAGAATCTCTGCTTCAGAGAGGGAAATCTGCCAGCTTTATCCAGTCTGGCATACATGTGGCTTCAGATCTGCAAAAATGTCATTGGATCTTATTTGCCTTTGGAATTAGCCTAGAAAGCCAATCACTTTGACCAAACCATTACAGTTTGGAAAAGACAGGAAAGTGGATTTCAGGATTATCAAATCAGTCATGAACTCTTTGAACTGTTACCCACTACTCGGCATTAATCTCGGTACCAGCTATAACAAAGGCATTGTCAATCCTGCAAAGACTTCCTCACTATTACTAAAGGACCTGTGCTAAAATGGGGAGAGCTGACCCAAAGATTAGTCAATTATTATTTGTCATAGAGATAACCACTGAATCAAAACTTACAGAAAATGTCCCAGACTCATTCATTACCTTCCCTGAGTATGACCTGTTCCGCAGTAGGACAGACGCAGCAGAGAAGGAAATACAGGTTTAATCAACTTGGAGAAGCTAGACAGGATATGAAATTTCCCTTTCAAGAGATGTATTCCCAATTCAAGAATGTTTCTAGCTGAATTAGATGGGTTTCCTGTCTATTCAACCAACACAAATGGAAGCTTGGTCCAAAGATACTGTTTTGAGGTTATTGATGGAATCAGAAGGAATTGTAGATTATGACTCCAAACCATCTGATTAACATGTGACAAATTCAGAATTACACTTTTTCAATTACTGGAGAGCAGTGACCCAATTCCTCCAATGCTAACAATCCAGTTGTCATTTTCTCTACTTTTATTTTCTGAATTATTACAGTCTTATTGAGGGCTAATCAGAACTGGGAGAAGTTCTTGTATTCATAGCACTGCAAAGATAAACCCTGAATGATCATTTTCTCATTATCATCTCCAGACTTACACAATTTCTATTGTGTACTCTTGGGGAAAATCAGCACTGATCAAATTATTTGTTAAGCCGTACAAAGCCAATGGTGAAAACATTTCTATTTCACTGAGCTAAACATTCACTTAAACATCCAGGCATGTTATATCAGCTAGGCCTCATTGAAACAATTCGCACTAACATAGATGAAATACGAGTGACAATTGAAAGCTGTCTGGCCAGCTGCTCACCTCTCGCACTTATAGGATGAGAAGGTTTGACCATATTAAAAAATTTATTGCACCTCTGATCAATTGTATTTCTAATATTTTGCTTTACTTTATTCCCTGGTGTAATTTAAAGATAAATGAATTCACTTGGATGTGACTTTGTTTGAAGGAGAAGCCATCTTGACTGGGGACGGAGTATCATACCCAGGTTACAGGCCAGACATCAATCCTGCTTATAATAATAATTAAACCTCAGTCAATTTGATGCATTACCCTGTGTTCTGGGCCAGGAGAGTGGAAGATAATCTTCTCCTCTTAAGGAAATTGCATGCGATCAAGAACTACATCTGCCAATTTATCCAATGGATTCTCTTTACAAAGTGGAAGGCTTCTTCAAGGTAAAAAGGTTTAAACAGGAATTAGAAAACAGTATCATCTTCTACTGCTTACAGTAAACACTTCCCAATTGCAAAGTAACAACTATATCTTGCATTTAGATGCTGGCTTTAACACAATAAAATGTTTCGAAACTGTTAGCACTGTTGTACTATTGAAGCAGATTTGACACTGGGCCGCTGGAGGAGAAATGCCCAATTATTCAGACTAAGATTCAGGTTTAAGGAGCATGTTGTAGGTAGGAAGAGAGATAGAGGTTTAGGGAGTGAATGCCAGAGCTCAGTACTTTTCAATTGAAGGCACGGCTGCCAAGGTGGAATGATTAATATTAGAGTTGGAGGGAATGAGACCATGAATAAGTTTGAAAACGAGGATGAGAATTTTAAGTTTGAATATATTATTGAACTGGAAGCTGATAAAGATCACTGAGCACAGGATTTGGGATTTGATACAACTATCAATCCAGGAAACAAAGTTTAGAATGACTTCAAATTAATGGATTGTAAATAGTGGGAGTTTGGCTAATTAGGTTCAGCGAAGGAGGTGGAAATAAGGGCTTTCGCTCACATTATAGATATGTAGCAGGAGCCTCATCCCATGATCAAATATGACTCCAAATTTGCAAAAAGTCCTTATCAGCAACAGGCATTTGTCAGAGAGGGGAATAGATATAGACATTGTGAGATGGATCAAAAAAATTGCTTTAGTCTTCCCAAGATTTATTTGGAGGGAATGTATTTTTATCCAATACTGTCTGACATATAAGTAGTCTTGACAATTTAGGGATAGTGAGTGTATTGAGATAGGTGGTGCTGAGTCAAGCTGGACATTGTTCATGAAATCTGATATTGTGTTTTAGGGTGATGCCACTGAGATGCTGCATTAAAATGAAAAGTATGAAATCAAGGATAGATCCTTGGGGGTCGTCAGATGTAATGGTGTGGGATTAGGAACAGAAGCCATTGCAAGTGAAACTCTGGCTAAGACTAGATAGATAAGAATTGAACCGGCCAAGTGCAATCCACCCAGCTGGATGACAATTGAAGGAGAAAGGATTAACTGTGTCAAATACAGACATGTTGAGAAGAATGAGGATGGATAGTTTAACATAGTTGCAGCTACATAGGATGTCATGTGTCACTTTGATTAGAGCAGTTTTAAAACTATGGCATGAACAAAATCTTAATGGAAAGCTCAAACGTGAAGTCTTGGGTGGGATGGATTTGGAAGGCTACAACATAATACAACATGGAAGTATTGTTAGGAATGGCCGACAGTTACATAGTGGAAGGGGTCAAGGGCTTGTTTTTGATGGGAGGTCTGACAACAGAAGAATTTTATGAAAAAGGCCAAAACGTAATAAAAATAAATTGTTAATAATGTCAGCTGTTGGAGAAACTTTGGTATTTTCTCAGATGACCATTCCTGGTACCTTGTTGTATTTGTTATCTTTACCAGTATGTACTAATGGGTCAGGGTTGTTTGAGTTAGTTTGCTTCCAATAACTCTTATTTACCTTTGGTTTGCTTTTGACTTATCTAGTGATTTTTGTAGAGGATACACCACTGTAGAGCATCTATAGAGGAGGCACTGTTTTAGATAACAAAAAGGATTATTGATGATAGCAGTAAGTGCAATTACATTTGGTCAAGCACAATGACTAGAACCTCAGGGAGCTGTTATTCGTAGATTGCTCCCTCCAAAAGCTAGAGTAACACTCCATACCTCCACCCACAAACTGTGTGTGATATCAATAAGATGGGTGAAAGCTTTGGTTTACATGCAGAAGATAGGGAAGATGATTGGGTAGGGAGTAAACAATAGGATAAAGGATAGATGCCAAAGAGAGAGAAAAGCAGTTGGATAGACAAAGGAGTTGGTAATGATCTGGCTAAGAGGGTGAATAGCTGTTAATGGGGACCGTTAGTGACTAACAATAGGTAGTGTGTAATGGAAGGCTTTGTGATAACAAGAGATAGTAGGAACTGCAGATACTGGAGAATCTGAGATAACAAAGTGTAGAGGTGGATGAGCACAGCAGGCCGAGCAGGAAGGCTGATGTTTCAGGCCTAGACCGTTCTTCAGAAATTTATTTCTTCAATTTCTGAAGAAGGGTCTAGGCCCGAAACATCAGCCTTCCTGCTCCTCTGATGCTGCTTGGCCTGCTGTGTTCATCCAGCTCTACACCTTGTTATCTCTTATTTGTGATAACAAGGTCTGGTGTGTGGGGTAGGGGGTTAGGACATGGGAGAGTTTAGGCCCTAAAATGATTGAACTCGATATTCCCCGAGCGGAAAATGTGGCGTTGTTCTTCCAGTTTGCGCTGGAAGAGACAAGAAATGTCTACGTCCTGCTCACAAAAAAGACCCTGAACCACGTGTTGCCTGCCACTTTAACACATCACCCTGTTCCCTGGCCAGCATCTCTGTCTCAGGCTTGCTGCAGTGTTCCAGCAAAGCTCAGCGCAAGCTGGAAGAACAGCACCTCATTTTCCGCTTGGGAACCCTGTAGCCCTCCGGACTCAATATCAAGTTCAATAATTTTAGGGCCTAAACTCTCCCATGTCCTAGCCCCCTACTCCCAACACCAGGCCTTGTTATCACATAGCCTGCCATTACACATTACCTATTGTAAGTCACTAATGGTCCTCAATAAGAGCTATTCACCCTCCTAGTCAGATCGTTATCAACTCCTTTTGTCTATCCAACTGCTCTTCTCTCTCTTTAGCCTCTATCCTTTATCCCATCGTTTACTCCCTAACCCACCCCCTTCCCCGACTTCTGCATATAAACCAACGTTTTCTTACCTACCATCAGTACTGAGGAAGGGTTACCGGACCCAAAACGTTAACTCTGATTTTTTCTTCATGGATGCTGCCAGACCTGCTGAGCTTTTCCAGCAACTTCTACTTTTGTTCCTGATTTACAGCATCCGCAGTTGTTTCGGCTTTAAATTAGAAAGCAAAGTGAGGTGGTCAACAGTTTTGTGGAAATAAGGTCAAGAGAGCAACAAATGGGCCTCATCAACACGTTGATCTCAAAAAGGGCACAAGGGAGAGATAGGAGGGAACCTTAAGAAAGGCACAAGTTCATGGCTAAGGCAGATGGCACTTTAAAGGAAGCTTGGCTCAGTGGATAAGGGGAAAGGAGAAAGGCAGAAAGGTAACAGAGGCAACTGATCAGATGTTCCTAATCTTTGTGACAAAGAAATTCAAAGTTCCTCATATGAGAATTCACATGACAGTGCTGCTTCAAGATGTCAATCTGATGGGAGGATCTTGTAATATTGTTTGGTTAAAATACAATTATGGAAGGTTATGCTAATTTGCCAGTAATTTAAATGAACTTCCATTTGTAGCCTGCATCTGATAAGATAGTTTGATCACTCAGTGTATGTGTGCCGTGGACCAGTGGTGTAGAGGCTTTAAATGATAGGTATAAAGTTCATCAAGCAAGCAATTTATTTTCTGCAACAAATGTCTGCTGAAGGTTCTGGCAGGAAACTGATACATTGGGAATAGTTGTGTATGTACATCCTTGCCGGAGTTCCACCTGGAGAGGAGAAGACAGATCATGTGTATGATATTTTAAAGCAGGTGTTAAAACATGCTTATTTTAAGCAGATCTATATCTCTACTAAGTAAGGTGAATATGTTAGGAGGCCATCAACGAAAATCAACCGCAATAAATTCTAGACTGTGGTTTCAGAATGAGTCACAGACCACATATGAAAGTAGTAACTGCTAAGTTCATTACAATTACTGTCACAGAGCTTTATGACCTTTCTCAGAAATTAGCTTCCCACGTTGCGATGGCCTTATAGCATTTGCTATTTTCTGCCTTTGGAATATGGATCTGGTGCATAGCCACAAATGGAGTGAATGGTCTTGTGTGTTGCAAATTTCTATGCCTTCACTCCAAGGTATTACAAGAAGTAGGTGTGGAAATTGTTGATGCCTTAGCCCAAGCTTTTCCAGAAGACTCGTGTTTTCTGTTTGAATTTGGAAAATGCTAGCATCATTCCGTTATTTAAAATGTGTAATAGAAATTACTAAGAAATCACAAGCCCATTAATGTAAAGGATGAATGGGCAAGCCACAAAAAATTTGCCAACAGGGAAGAACAGCAGAGTATTTGAACAAATATTAGCTGAACTGTCGAAGGTAGTATTTATTTTTAAAGGCAAATTGTATCTAACTAATTTAGTGAATTGTTTTGAAGAAGAAGGGATCGGTTCTGGGACCTCTTTTGTTTGTCATTTATATAAATGATTTAGATGACAATATAGAAGGCATGGATAGTAAGTTTGTGGACGACACCAAAATTAGTGACACAAAAGACAGTGAAGAAGAGATAGCAAGAACTGCAGATGCTGGAGTCAGAGACAACACAGTGTGGAGCTGGAGGAACACAGCAGGCCAGGCAGCATCAGTAAATATTTTTTTCAGTGATGCTGCCTGGCCTGCTGTGTTTCTCCAGCTCCAGACAGTGAAGAAGGTTTTCTAAAATTAGAAAAGGATCTTAATCAAATGGGTCAATGGGATGAAAACTGGCAGATGGGGTCAATGGGTGGAAAATTGGCAGATGGAGTTCAGTTTAGATAAATGCGAGGAATTGCATTTTGGTAAAACTAACAAGGATGGGACTTATACAATTAATGGTGGGGCCTTGGCTAGTGTTGTAGAACAAAAACCAAGAGTTTTTGATACACAATTCTTTGAAGTTTACAACGCATATGGACAGGCTGGTTAAAAAGCATTTTGCATGGTTACCTTCATTGCTCAATCTTTTGAGAATAGGAATTGGGAAGTCATGTTGAGGTTGTACAGGACATTGGTGAGACCTCTTCTGGAGTACTGTGTCCAGTTCTGATTGCCCTGTTATTGGAAGGATATTATTAAGCTAGACACGGTTCAGAAGAGATTTAATAGGGTGTTGCCGAGTGTAGTAGGTTTGAGTTATACAGAAAGAATGGATATGCTGGGACCTTTTTCACTGGAGTTTAGGAGGTTAGTGGTGACCTTATAGAGGTTTATAAAATCATGAGGGGAATAGATAAGGTGCCTGATAGGTGTTTTTCCCCAGAATGGGGGATTACAACGTGAGGGGACACATTTTCAAGGTGAGAAGAGACAGATTTAAAAAAGACATAAGGGGCAAATTTTTTAGTCAATAAATGTGGAGCTGGAGAAGCACAGCCATTGAAACAGCATTCGAGGAGCAGGAAAGTCAACATTTTGGGCCGAAACCCTTAGTTCGGCCCGAAACATTGACTTTCCTCCTCATCGGAAGCTGTCTGACCGGTTATGCTTTTCCAGCTCCAATTTATTGACTCTAGCTCCCAACATGTGCAGTCCTTACTGTCTCCAGGCAAATTTTTTACACAGCGGGTGGTTTGTGTGTGGAATGAACTTCCTGAGGAAGTGGTGGATGTGGGCACTGTTACAACATTCAAAAGACATTTATATGACTACATGAACAGGAAAGGTTTGGATGGATATGGACCAGAAGCAGGCAGGTGGGATTAGTTTAGTTTCGGATTATGTTCAGCTTGGACTTGTTGGATCAAAGGATCTGTTTCCATTTTGTATAACTCTATAGCTAAGTAGGCTTACTATCTCTGAGTGTGCTAGTTAAGGGAGTCTCTGTGAAAGTTATTCATATTGATTTTCAGAAGGCTTTCGACGGACTTCCATGTAAAGGACTCCTAGCA
The DNA here is from genome assembly GCF_021869965.1 of Rhincodon typus. Classification (NCBI taxonomy): domain Eukaryota; kingdom Metazoa; phylum Chordata; class Chondrichthyes; order Orectolobiformes; family Rhincodontidae; genus Rhincodon; species Rhincodon typus. Next base: position 42,456,172 of record NC_063347.1, on the reverse strand, counting down.
AGGATGAGAACACTTGAATTTGGATTGGATAGAGAATTGGTTATGAGAGAAGAGGAATAATAGGGTATATGCCCGAATTGACAGGTTGCGACTAGGAATGCCTATCAGGGATATGTGCTGGTGCCACAATTGTTCTCTGTATTTGTAAATGACTTAGAATAGAGATATACTCATTTAAACTTGCTGTTAACACTAGGCTGGGACAGTAATGAGTGGAGATCAGCTCAGAAAAGTTGCAGTATGAAATTGATAGGTTCTTTTGAGTGGAATTGAATACGACATATTTTGGCATGGAAAATTGTAAGTCATCCACTTTGGATTAAAGAATCACAGAATTACCAGGCATAATGCAGAGAGACGCCATTTGCCCTATCATTTGTGCAATATCTCCCTAAGCATCATGACTTTCTGCCATTCTCTCTTTCTTCCACCCTTTCCCGTAACCATGCATATTCTTTCTATTTAAATAATCGTCTCGTGGCTTCTTGAATGCCTTGATTGAGATTGCTTCTACCACACTTCTAGGCAGCGCAGTCCAGACCCGAACCACTCGTTATAGGGAAAATACTTTTCCTCACATCGCATTTGTTTCTTTGGCAAATTGCTTTAAATCTGTCCCTTCTTATTCTTGATCCCTGTACAACTGGGAACAGTTTCTCCCTGTCCACTCTGGCTAGTTCTCTCATGATTTAAAAAAAACTTCTATCAAATCTGTTAGTAGGACAAGGGGATGACAAACAGCCAGAGCTCGTGGTCTATATTGGCACCAATGATATAGGTAAAAAGAGGGATGGGATCCTGCAAGCAGAATATAGGAAGACAGAAAATAGATTAAAATGCAGGACCACAAAGGTGTAAATCTATACGATATATAGAGGCACGTGCTAGCAAGATCAGGAACAGGAGAATAGACTGAATGAGTGCATTGCTGGAGGGATGGTGCAGGTGGGAGGGATTAGATTCTTCAGATATTGGGGTCTACTCTGGGGAAGATGGGACCTATCCAAGGTGGATGAGTTTCCAGAATGTCTCCCGTTCACTAACTGCTCCCCACCTCCCCAGCAGGACCAGGACCAGGACCAATATTCTTACTGGCATAGTAGAGGATGAATTCATGGAGTGTGTACAAGATGGGTTTTAGATCAGTATGTCAAAGACCAGTCTTAGGGAATAGACTAGGGACTATAGACGAGTAGTAAATTTGAAAGAAATAAGAAAAGCCAACTGTAAGATCTTCTGTAATTACGTGAAAATAAAAAGATTAGTGAAAACAAATGTAGACCCTTACAGTCTGAAACAGGAGAATGATAATGGGGAATAACAATGGCCTGCAAGGTCTGCCACCACATGCAAGTTCCCCACCAAACCACTCATCATCCTGACTTGGAAATATATCACCATTCCTTGACTGTTGCTTGGTCAGAATCCTGGAATTCCATCCCCACGTGCCTTGTGGGTAAAGCTATAGCACATGGACTGCAGCAGTTCAAGAAAGCAGTTCACCACCATCTTCTTGAAGCCAACTAGCAACAGGCAATAAATGCTGACCCAGCCAGCGATGTCAATGTCTCAGGAATGAATTAAAAAAAAAGGAAATGGCACAGCAATTAAACAATTGCTTTTGATTGTCTTCACAAAAGTTCACAGAAGTGCTAAGGAAGCATGGATCTTTTGGGCAGGAGGAATTGAAGGAAGTTAGTGCCAAAGAAAAACTAGTGCTGAAAAAGTTAATGGGATTGAAAGCTGATAAATTCCCAGAGGCTGATCATCTATATGCCGGGGTACTAAAGGAAGTGACCATGGAAATAATGGGGGCACTGGTTTTCGTCTTTCAGAATTCCGTAGATTCTGGAACAGTCCTGACAGATTGGAGAGTGGCACATGTAGCCTCACTGTTTAATAAAGGATGGAGAGAGAAAACTGTGAATTACAGCTCAAGTAATTTAAGTAGGAAAAAAGTTGGTGTCTATTATAAAGGATGTGACAACAGAACACTTAGAAAGGACTACAGAAAGCAACAGCAGATTACACCAAGTCAACATTGTTTGGGAAAGGGAAATCATGTTTGACAAACCTGCCAGGGTATTTTGAAAACATTAATGAGTAGAATAGATGAAGGAAAACCAGTGGATGTGGTGTGTTTGGATTTTCAGAAAACATTTCATAAAGTCCCACTCAAGAGATTATTGCGCCCCATTCAAAGCATATGGGATTAGTGGTAATATCCTGGCATGGACTGCATTGGTCAGCAGACAGGAAACAGCAAATAGGGAAAAAAAAAGAGTTGTGTTGGGAGTGGAAGTTAGCGACAAATGGGCTACTGCAGTGACTAGTACTTGTGCATCAGTATTCACAATATATATCAACAATTTGGATGAGGGAGTCAAGTGTAATATTTCCAAGTTTGCTGATGACACAAAACTAGGTGGGAGCATGAGTGATGAGAAGGAGATAAATAAGATTTGGGGCGATTTAGATAAATTGAGTGAGTGGGCAAAAATATGGCAGATGCACTGTAAAATAGATAAATGCAGGAAAAATAGAACGGCAGAGCATTATTAAATGTTGATAGATTGATGTACAAAGGGACCTGGGTGTGCAGGAGCAGTTACAAAGCTTAAGAAAAGATAGGTCTGGTGTCCGATGATCTGGAGACCGAAAATCTGGGCCATTGGATTTGGAGAGGTACAGTGCAGATTCGCCAAAATGATACTGAAGTTAAAAGAGTTAAGTTATGAGTACAGTTTGAATAGATGAATTTGTATTCTTTTAACATAGAAGATTAAGGAATAATCCAGTAGACGTGATTGAAAGAGTTGATAGGGTAGCTAGAAAGAAATCATTTCTTCTCTGGGTAGAGTCCAGCAAAGGAGGATATAACAATAAAATTAGAGTTAGACTGTTCAGACATGATGTCAGAAAGCATTTCTTCACACAAGTATCGGAAGTGGAAATATAAATCTCACTTCCTCTTTTAAGAAGCTTTTGAGGCTAGGCCAAATGAAAATTTCAAAATCAAGAATGACAGGTTTTTGTTGGGTAGAACTGCTATGATAATAAAATGAAGGCAACAAAATTGAGTTACGTTACTGGTCAGACTTGGTCTAATTGAATGGAAAAGGAGACTTAAGTGACTAAATGTTCTACTCCTGTTCCTGTTTTCTATGTTTGAGATTAGCATCTGACATTGGAGTTCGAATTTAGTAACACCATAACATTTAACCTAAAAAAAAATGTTCAATGTGTATCTCACTTTCCAATAGCAGCTACTACAATCAAAGGCAAATTATTATTGAGTCAGTGCTAGTTTTGATTAAAGATGGGAGTAGATTGATTTATTGAGCGTGCATTTTTCTGATCAGCCATTTGGTAGTGCTTGAGGATCTTTATTGGCCTACGTTTACAATGCTGTGCTAAATTTCAGTTGTTTCAGTTGTTTCAGCGGCGGGAGTCTGGGGGGAGGCGTGGGGGCAGCCTGGGAAGGTGAGCTTTTTGATTGTAGGGGTCTTGCCTCACGTGGCTGCGGCCTTTCGGTTGTTTTGGCAGCGGGAGTCCGGGGGGGGGACGCGGGGGCAGCCTGGGAGGGTAAGCTTTTCAATTGTAAAAGTCTTACCTCGCGTGACTCCATTTTTGGAGTAAGTGAGGTAATATATTTGGGCGGTTGCTTTACCCGAAACACTACCTAGGTAGTGTCTCCCACCCATCCTCCTCCTCTAACCAAAAAAAAGGTTCTGAGCGCTGATTTGGTAAGGCTAGTAGTTTTTTTTTTAATAGTCTGTTTGGGAATTCAGAACAGTGGGAATGGATGTTAGGGTAGTTGTATGCTCCTCCTGTAGAATGTGGGAGGTAAGGGTCACCACTAGTGTCCCCACTGACTTCATCTGCGGGAAGTGCACCCAACTCCAGCTCCTCGGAACCTGTGTTAGGGAACTGGAGTTGGAGCTGGATGAACTTCGGATCATTCGGAAGGCTGAGGGGGTAATTGAGAGGAGTTACAGGGAGGTAGTCACACCTCAGGTACAGGAGAAAAGTAGATGGGTTACAGTTAGGGGACGGAAAGGGAACAGGCAGACAGTGCAGGGATCCCCTGTGGCTGTTCCCCTCAAAAACAAATATACCGTTTTGGATACTGTTGGGGGGGACGACTTACCAGGGGTAAGAAATGGGGTACAGGTCTCTGGCACAGAGTCTGTCCCTGTTGCTCAGAAGGGAAGGGGGGAGAGGAGGAGAACATTAGTCATTGGGGACTCCATAGTTAGGGGGACAGATAGGAGATTCTGTGGGAACGAGAGAGACTCGTGGTTGGTGTGTTGCCTCCCAGGTGCCAGGGTCCATGATGTCTCGGATCGTGTTTTTGGGATCCTTAAGGGGGAGGGGGAGCAGCCCCAAGTCGTGGTCCACATAGGCACCAACAACATAGGTAGGAAAGGGGATGGGGATGTAAGGCAGAAATTCAAGGAGCTAGGGTGGAAGCTTAGAGCTAGAACAAACAGAGTTGTTATCTCTGGTTTGTTACCTGTGCCACGTGCTAGCGAAGCAAGGAATAGGGAGAGAGAGCAGTTGAACACGTGGCTACAGGGATGGTGCAGGAGGGAGGGATTCAGATACCTGGATAATTGGGGCTCATTCTGGGGTAGGTGGGACCTCTACAAACGGGATGGTCTACACCTGAACCAGAGGGGTACCAATATCCTGGGGGGGAGATTTGCTAATGCTCTTCGGGAGGGTTTAAACTAATTCAGCAGGGGGATGGGAACCTGAATTGTAGCTCCAGTGTACAGGAGGTTGAGAGTAGTGAGGTCATAAATAAGGTTTCAAGGTTGCAGGAGTGTACCGGCAGGCAGGAAGGTGGTTTGAAGTGTGTCTACTTCAATGCCAGGAGCATCCGGAATAAGGTGGGTGAACTTGCAGCATGGGTTGGTACCTGGGACTTCGATGTTGTGGCCATTTCGGAGACATGGATAGAGCAGGGACAAGAATGGTTGTTGCAGGTTCCGGGGTTTAGATGTTTCAGTAAGATCAGGGAAGGTTGTAAAAGAGGGGGAGGTGTGGCATTGTTAGTCAAGGACAGTATTACGGTGGCAGAAAGGACGTTTGATGAGGACTCGTCTACTGAGGTAGTATGGGCTGAGGTTAGAACCAGGAGAGGAGAGGTCACCCTGTTGGGAGTTTTCTATAGGCCTCCGAAAAGTTCCAGAGATGTAGAGGAAAAGATTGCAAAGATGATTCTGGATAGGAGCGAAAGTAACAGGGTAGTTGTTATGGGGGACTTTAACTTTCCAAATATTGACTGGAAACGCTATAGTTCGAGTACTT
>NC_063347.1:42431521-42445856 GCF_021869965.1 Rhincodon typus | reverse complement strand
AGTTCTGGTCACCGCATTATAGGAAGGATGTGGAAGCATTGGAAAGGATGCAGAGGAGATTTACCAGGATGTTGCCTGGTATGGAGGGAAGGTCTTATGAGGAAAGGCTGATGGACTTGAGGCTGTTTTCGTTAGAGAGAAGAAGGTTAAGAGGTGACTTAATAGAGACATACGAGATGATCAGAGGATTAGATAGGGTGGACAGTGGGAGCCATTTTCCTCAGATGGTGATGGCTAGCACGAGGGGACATAGCTTTAAATTGAGGGGTGATAGATATAGGACAGATGTCAGAGGTAGGTTCTTTACTCAGAGCGTAGTAAGGGCGTGGAATGCCCTGCCTGCAAAAGTAGTAGACTCGCCAACTTTAAGGGCATTTAAATGGTCATTGGATAAACATATGGATGATAATGGAATAGTTTAGGTTAGATGGGTTTCAGATTGGTTTCACAGGTCGGCGCAACATTGAGGGCCTGTACTGAGCTGTAATGTTCTATGTTCTATGTTTGTAAAAAGATAAAACTTTATCATGTAAATTTGGAAGCTTTATGTACGAGCATGGTGTAGGAATTATAACAAAGAAAACATTGGTTCCACTGTCACTATCCTGTCACTGCATTTTGAATTATTGAAGTGGTCTTGGATGGAAGTTGAGAAGTAGGGTTAAAGCACAGCAGGTGAAACCTGATCAGTGGAAAGGATAGCAGAAGTGTGGATAGAACTGTAAATGAATTATACGGTCTATCATATTACATGAAGATCTTATTAAATGACTGTCATATGTTGGCAATAGACTCTGTTGCCAACATATGACAGTCATTTCTGAAGAAGGGTCCTGACCCGAAATGTTAGCTTTCCTGCTCCTCTGATGCTGCCTAGCCTGCTGTGTTCCTCCAGCTCCACACTGTGTTATCTCAGACTCCAGCATCGGCAGTTCTTACTATCTCTGAATAGATTCTGTTCCATGTTCTTCTCAGCCTCCTCCTGAACTCCATGGTGTGGCTGATGATTCTCATTCTCCAGGATCTGATGCATTCAGAAACTGAATAAAATCACTTGCTGCAAGTATAATATTGAACCAAGATCGTAGAAGATGGTGTAGATCATACAAGAGGTATGGTGTTACCTGTTCTTTTGTGTCTGATATTGATAAATGGCAGACTCAGTAAATTTAAGGGGATGTGACCACTGCCAGACAAGTGAGCATTTACATTCATTATCCTATATGGATAGCAGTAAAAGAGTATTCAGGAGTGAAAATATTTGACTCGTCAAGGTCACATTAGGCTATCCATCATCCCCTGTTGGTGATTCTTGTGTCCTCACTGCAATATCAGGGTCTGAAAGGGCTTTGAGAAGGTTAATACCTGCAACAGTGTGAATAACACCACCCACTGTGATGATGTCAGAGACCACATAGGAAGGAAACTTTTGTATGAACTTCAGTGGTGGTAGATATGTTATTGTAGTGTGTATGTGGTTTACAAATTTAAAAAGGTACGTAAAAAGGAAATGTTTGGCTCAACTAAGTGTGGCTTTATTAAAGGTAGCATCAAGGTGAAATTAAAAATTGAGAATAGAGAAATGGTAGTGAAGCTAAATGATGACATTGCGTCTGTTTTCACTGAAGAATATATCAGGAAACTCCCAGACTTCGGGGTCAAAGTGATTAGAGATAATGTGTTCAAGGAAATTATCATTAATACGAAGATTGGACTAGAGAACTTAACAGGGTTGAAAGTCAATAAATCTCTAGATTCTGATGGGCTACATTCAAGAGTGTGAGGGAGGCGACTATAGAGCTAATGGCTATATTGGTGATTATTTTATTCTATTGATTCTGTAATGGTTCCTGATGGTTGTAAGGTAGCAAATGTCATCCCACTTTTTAAGAAGGGAGGACGTAAGAAAACAGAACAACATGCCTGACATTAGTAGTAGGAAAAATGCTAGAATTATTATAAAGGATGTGATAAATAGACACCAGGTTGATAATGGTCTGATTGGGCATAGTCAACATGGATTACTAAGTAGGAAATCATGTTTGATGAACTTATTGGAGTTTCTTTGAAGATGATACCAATAAAATTTATAATGGAGAGCCAATGGACATAGTTTACTTAGATTTTCAGAGTGCTTTTGATAAACCTTCCCACATGAGGCTGATAGAAAATTGGGATCAGAGGTAATGTACTGACATGAATAAAGGATTTGCTAATGGACAGAAAACAGAATAGGAATACATGGGTCTTTCCCAAATTGGTAGGCTGTGACTAGAATGGTACCGCAAAGATCAGTACTTGGGCCTCAGCTGTTCACAATGTACATCAATGATTTGTACATGGGAGCTAAATGTAATTTTCCAAATTTGTGAATGATACACAGTAAAGTGAGAATGTATATTGTCAGGGAAAAATAAAGCAACTTCAGAAGGATCTGGACAGACTTAGTGGATGGACAAGAATATGGCAGACGGAATATAATATGGAAAAATGTGAGGTTATCCACTTTCGATGGCGAAGGAGATGTGCAAAGTATTTCTTAATGGTGCGAGGTTGGAAAGTGTAGATGCACACAGTGACCTAGGTGTCCTTTCTGATAAGTCACTGAAGGTTAACATGCAGGCTCAACAAGCCACCAGGAAGGTTAATAGAATGTTAACCTTTATTGCAAAAGATTTGAGTACAGAAGTAGTGAAATCTTGTTTCAATTGTGTAAGCTTGGTTAGACCTTGCCTGGAGTACTGTGTGCTGCTTTGGTCTCAGGAAGGATATTATTACCAGGGCAGGAATGCAATGAATGTTCACCAGACTTGTTCTTGGGATAGTGGGACTGTTCTCTGAGTAGAGATTGGGCAAACTAGGTCTGTATCCTTTAGAGTTTTGAAGAATGACAGGTGATCTCATTGAAACTTACAACATACTTAAAGGGATAGAGAGGAGAAATGCATATAAAATGTTTGCCCTGATTCAAAGGGCACAATTTAAAAATAGGGGATGCCACTTAGGTCTGAGATTTTCTTTTACTCAGTCAGTTTTGGATCTTTGGATTTCTCTACCCTAGATGGCTATGAAAGCACCATTTTGAGTATGTCTAATGTACAACTTAATATGTTTCTGATTACCATTGTGTCCAAATCATGGAACTCCTTTCCAGATAACAGGATGGGTGTTCCTGCATCCTCAGTGGTTCAAGAAGACCACCATCATCTTCTCCAGGGCAATTCAGATGGCATTAAATGCTAGCCAGCAACTCCCACATCCCATGAATGAATGAAAAAAAGTTAAATCAGTTGTCAAAGTGGGAAAATTGACTGATAAAAGTACGCTAGCAATGACAGGCTTATAGAACTGTAGTGTAAGGTTGTCCATGTTCATTTTACGTGCCTGGTTCATTTTATTAAATAGTCCATTGGAACTTTGTGTGCAGCTGCTGTTTTATTAACTAAATGTAACTATTATAGGACAGGAAATGGATATTAAACCAAAAAAGGAAATGATGCAGTTCTCTGGATATTCAATTAAGGTAATGATTTTTGGCACTCTTTAAAAGCTTGTAGGGTAGGAAACTGTTTGTTCTGTGTCCTGGTATGCATTAGGAATAATTGGTATAATTGTCGAAAAGATTGTGTGTGGTAACACTAAAATGTAACAGATGGGCTATACCCTTGAAAAGAACAAGATAGAAAATTCAATGGATCTGTATGGCTGCATCAAATATTCAAGTGTTATTGATATCTATAAAAATAAAAATAAAAACCCATACCCGTTCAAACATGTTGGAGATCGATCTATTAACATAAAATAAATGCAGCTTTCAATAGTGGGTGGGGAAAGGATGGGGTTATGCGGTCACAGGGTAATATTTATCTCAAGGGATCCTGGATAATTTTTCTTTCTTTTAGTCAAAAATAGTGGGTTAAACCTTGGGTCTAAGGAGACATCTGTGAAACACGGCATAGTAATTTCACATTGGGAGTAAATCAAACCAGGTTCTTTCTTTGCTCCCCTACCTCCACAAGGCATTAACTATCACCTTGGCAGTGTCCCTTTCAACACTGCAGTTGAACTGAGTACGTGTGATGCAAATGCAGTGACTGGGTTAAAATGTCACTGACAGACACACTGCACTTATTCCAGCTTTCCCTGCACACTGGGCACCCTCCCTCACTATGCTTTGCAAAATTCCACCCTTTGAATGGAACTTGTAACTTGTTTTTACCATGTTCGCAGTTGCAATTTGAGACATGAAATGCTTGTACCAACCAGAGATATTTTTCATCAACCTGTACAGAGATGTTATTATACAGATCTGGAGCTGGTGGGACTTGAAACTTAGGTAGGGACAACGTCGCTGCACCATAAGATCCCTTGAAGCTTTTACCAGACATGTTATGGAACACCTCTGGGACAAGTGATACCTGAGATACTGAACCTTCTGGCCCAGGGGTAAGGACTTAACAATATGTCACAGGAACCCTCAAATCCACTACCAGATTGTATGAAGCTCTATTAACTTCAGTTGAAACCAGACTCTTTGGCTGCAAAATCTCCCTCCCTTACAACTGGATGTTTTATCTGTCAGTTGGCATCATTGACATATCTGGCATGAGCCATAGTGGAGATAGTTTTTGAGAAGATGTTAGCACTTGCAGAAAGAATGTCTGCTGGAAGTGTGCCAATTAACTATATTGTGATGCCAATTAGTGTGTAATGCTGATTTGACTTCAGAACTGCCATTTTGGAGCTCAGTGCATCAGGTAACAGCCTCTGTTAAATACACATTTAATAGCAGGAAGGACTCCTAGTGCTATATAAGGGGATTATCAATTATCCAGAGATTAGTGGCTGATGGATTTCTATTGGCTATGCTGTGCTTTTAGAAGTGTTTTGTGGTTATTAACATCTGCAGGATGTGGGGTGGCGGGAGAACTTTGTCAAGGTATCAAGAATTTTGCACAGGCATTTTACTTCCAGACGTGAAATTGTGTGCGACACAGCATGGAGAATGAACATGAGAGGCATTGGAATTCAGGACAAGCTGCAGGAGGACGGGGAAGCTGTGTGTAGCTCTCAGCAGGATGCTATATCCATGCAGGGTGTTCAGGAAATAATTCTTCCCCCTGAATCTCGGTGACGAACAGTGTGTCAGGTATCCATGTTGTATGAGGAGTTGTCACCGAAAACTGCAAGCTACTGCAGCCCTGACTGCAACCTCAGTGCCCAGAAACTATGTCATTTCCTGGTGACTGTGAAGATCGACATGATCACCATGAACTTTTATGTGTTGGGCTTCATCCAAGCTGGAGCAGGTGATGTTTGCAACATGTACTGTTCACTGTTGCGTAAGGGAGGTCACTGATTCTTTATAATCCAAGAAAGCTGAATATGTTCCATTCTCCCCTGCTCGAGACAAGCCGGCACTTGTGAGAATACAGCTTCAGCAGAATTCCCTGTGACATGGGATGCTGTCCACTGTCACTTTGCAGACACCTCAGGTTAACTCTGAGATCTATCACAGCCAAGATTACACTCACTGAACATTCAGCTGGTTTGCAATAAAATGCAGCATAATAAGCAGGCCATGGCTCTGTACACTAGCAGTGATCTTGATGACTTAATTCTGAAGCGGTCCACTGTTGCATCTGTCTTTGAAGCTACACACCAAACCAAAGGATGGCCGTTGAGACTGTGTTTTGATGATATGGCTCATGATGCTGATGTCCCACCCACACTTTGGCAGCATGAAAGCCATGCTGCTACCACAAGAAACGAGGAAGAACAGATCATAGCCATATTAAAAGAATGTTTCTGCTCCCTGGATAGCTCTTGAGAGTCCTCCACTACTTGAAAGTGCACACCTCAATTTTGGTGCTGGTCTGTTGCGTGTTTGGCAATCTTGCCATCATAAGGATGCAGCTCTAGCGGTCAGCTACAAAGATGGTTGGTACAGGAGGATGTAAAAGAGGAAAGTGTAAAAGCCCCTTGCTCGATGGACTGTCCATAAATGACTTATATGATTGTAACCTGTGTGTGAAATCTGATTGTCCCATTTGCCAACAGTTCTACACTCTTCTGTCCTGTTGTTACAGACCATCACAATGTTCATTTCGTCACAATGCAAAAATAAAGACCAACATAATTAAACTTTCCAAACAAATTTAGAAAAGATAATATGTCAAATTGCATATAAATGTCAACAAAACACTTGTGGCAGCAGCATGTTTTTCGTTATATATGTGCTGCCCGTGCGTATGTGGTATATACCAGAATCATGAGCCATGTCAGCAAAGGATAGCCCTTATAGCCCAATAGTCTCCCTCTGGCTTGTTGTCTTGTTTCAGTTAAGCATTCTCACACATTTCCTTAGTGTTTGTCTTCTGTATGCCTTTGTTTGCTGTTAGATTTTGGGGGTTCATGATCACAGTTACCTAATATAGGCAGTCAGACATTTGTAAACAATTTATGAAGTAGCAGTTTAGATAAGATACATTAGTTAATTAGACAAAGAAAGGAAATACATGACCTGAGCCAGATGATAATGTTTTACTGATTCTGAAGCCATTAGGTAGAATGGAGAAGCAGAGGCAGTGGACTCCTAAGGTTTGGAGTGGTGAGCTGTGTCAATCCCTGATGTTTCAGTCTTTGGTGGTGACAATCTTTGTTCTTTCCTCTATCTCCTGGTTATCTCCCAAGAAGGCAGTGGGTCATTCTTCTGGACCCTCCTGTGTCTCTAACTCACTTCCCACCTACCCTTGACAACGAGATGCATAGCTGGATGAACACAGCAGGCCAAGCAGCATCATAGGAGCAGGAAGGCTGACATTTCGGGCCTAGACCCTTCATCAGACCTACCCCTGTTGATTTGCAATATTTTGAGGGATAGCAATCTCTGTTGTGTCAATGACCTGCCTGAACCCATTGAGCCCATGACCATGGGCAGCTATTCATGATCATGATGACCATTGTCCCCTTGCCTACTTTCATCTGAGGGCCATATTTCCATTCTTTCCAAGAGAAGAAAACTTGTTGTTTTCCTGAACAGTACACTGATAATTAGGTACGTGTGATGCCAGATAAGTCATTGACATCAGTTCAATGGAGCATCGTGACCTCAGTGATCCTTGTGATCCCTGCGGCCTTTGCTAATGATTTAGAAAGCTAGTTACTGCTGGTGAAATCTCATGCTACACAGAAAATATCAGGAAAATTCAGTTTTAAAGGGATCCTAATTTCTGACACTGCCCATGTGCTCCCATGCAGTGCCCTCTAGTCACTGTAGTATGGACTGTGGAATAATGTTGATTTTCAATGGGGGTGACAGCAGACGACCTTGAAGGACAATAGTCTAGGAGTCTGACAGGCTGAGTGGAAGTGGTAGAGGGATGGGGGGTGCTGTCGTCCTGAGATAGAACTACAGCCTGTGCTCCACTGAGCCACTTGCCACTCTCTTGGAGTTGCCCTCGGCAATCCTAGTAACTTTTGGGAGCACAGATTATTGGACAGCTGGGAGATCCTGAAAGTCACTTTGAATCCTGGTAGTCACAGCCATGCTGGCAGCTGCCTGAGCCTGCACAATCCCAAGCTAAGCGCTCATGGCAGTGACTTGACCTTGCAAACTTTAGTCTGAACCTACCCTGCAAGATTCAGATGTTCGGAGGTTTCTCCACAAGTTGCACTGGCCACCTGAAGCTGTATCACACACACTCTTTCAGGCTTGCCTCAAAACTATCTGCTCCCACTGCCTTCACACAGATTGTCTGCATTACCAAAGTTTGCATGTTGCCTGGAGTGGTGGCAGCAGGGTTAATACTGAATCCAATTATAGTGACAGTTTTCAAGAGCTATCATATTTAAGCCTCTCATCAGTTAAAACTGCTTCATTTAAAGCTGCAATTCTTGAACATTCCAATTAGGAGCTAGTAGCCTATTTTCCTGCTTGTGTGCCAGTCTTTATTTGACATGTTGCTGCTGATGTAACAACTGGCTTGTCAAAGGGTAACATGGTAGTGAAGTATTAAATCTGCCATGATCTTCCATTTCTTCCTTTCTCTGCAGTTATAATGATTCCAGCGCTGTAATAGTTCAGAAGGTGTTGATGGTAAGATTGTGGCAGACTTGATCATCCCTCTGACATTTTTAATACTTCAGTGACTGGCCAGCAGTTGTCCTTGTCAGCAGGAACTCTTGCTGTGAAGCACAGCTTCTAGGCAAGGCTACTCACTAGAACAAGATCTTCCAAAAGTAAATGACCTTTTAATTCCATTTGACAAGGGTTTAATTTTCATTCAATTAACTGAAATATAGCTGCTATAAATGTTTGAGGTCTTGACTGTGGATGAGATTCTAGTGCAATTATGTGATCTCATTGCATGTCAGCCTCCAGCTTGTTTTTGGTTTTAAAAAAAATGGCAGATGTAATGGAGCAGACAGAACATGGAGGCAAGTGTGACAGTATCATGAATTTCTCTATGAACTGTCAAGACAGTTTCAGATGTGAGCTTATATTTGAGAATATGACTCAATGCATGACGTTAAATTTCAAGTGAAAAGTATTACAAATTTTCTTATTTCTCAACTTGTGTCGAAATAAAAAGCTGTCACCAATTTGTACAATGTGCTATATCTGTTCCATCTGTTTACTTTTGGAATTGTCAGTTTATAGAAGAGGTGTGATGAGAAACAGAGCCTGCTGTGGATCGGAGGCTGGGATTCAAGTAACTAACAGAAAGCTCCAAAGACAAACATCTTAAAATTCAAATTAACCTAACTTTAGTCATCATAGGGAATATGATTATGCAAAAAAACCTTTGGGGTAAAAATTGTTGCTTCTCAACTTGAAGCATTGTTATTACCGAGATGAGTAACACTGCCTTGTTTTAGTATAGTAGAAAATCAAATGCAGCACTGACACCACCTGATGCGTGGCCCTGTATCTGTCAGTAACATCCAAAGGCAAATGTGCCTGGTTCAGTAAGGTCACGCATCAGAACAAAATCTGCTTTAAGATAACACAAATCTCCCACTTTTCTGCGAGATACTAAGAACTGCCAATGCTGGAGTCTGAGATAACAAGGTGTAGAGCTGGATGAACACAGCAGACCAGGCAGCATCAGAGGAGCAGGAAAGCTGACGTTTCGGGTCTGGACCCTTCTTCAGAAATGGGGGAGGTGAAGGGGTTCTGAAATAAATAGAGAGAGGAGGAGGCGATGATAGAAGGTGGATAGAGGAGCAGATAGGTGGAGAGAAGACGGACAGGTCAAGAGGGTGGGGATGAAGCCAGTAAAGATGAGTGTAGGTAGGGAGTTGAATGGTCCAGACCCGAAACGTCAGCTTTCCTGCTCCTCTGATGCTGCCTGGCCAGCTGTGTTCCTCCAGCTCCACACTGTGTTATCTCCCACTTTTCTGCCCTTTAGAAATATAGTGCCTTTACTTTGCAGTTGCCACTGTGAAAGCAGATCCAGTGAATGAAGGGACAAGAATATGTTTCCAAGGCAGAATGATACATGAATTGTAAGGAGGCATGCAGCTAGTGCTCCTCCTGTGTGTCTGCCGCCCTTCTTTGAGTTAGGCCATGCTGTCAAAGAAGTTTTGGTGAGCTGCTGGAGTGAAACATGTAGATGGTGCACATACATCTAGCTGAGTATGTCTGTGATTGAAGGGGTGAATATTCATGGTGATGGATGGGATGTCTATCAAATGGACTACTTTGTCTTGGATGCTGTCAAGTTTCTTGAGTGTTGTTGGAATTGCACTCAACCAGCCAAATGGTGAATATCCAATCACATTCCTGACTTGTGCCTTATACATGGTGGTCAGGCTTTGAGAAATCCGTGTTTGAGTTACTTCCTGCAGAATATCTAGCCTCTGATCTACCCTTGCAGTCTCAGTATTTATATGGCTGATCCAGATAATTTTGTGGTTCATGGCGAGCCCAGGATGTTGATTCTGCAACATTCAGCAAAAGCGATGCCATTGAATTTTAGGTTTGAGTAGTTAGACTCTTGTTGGACATAGCTGGTATTTCTGTGGCATGAAAGGTCTGTGCCACTTATCAACCCAAGACCTGTGCTGGTTATGCAGCATGCGCAAGTGGCCTGTTTAATATTTTTGAGAAGTTACAAATGGAACAGAACATTGAGTGCACCAGTTAACATTCCCACCTTTAATCTTAGGATGAAAACAGCTGAAGATGCTTGGGCTTTTACACTTCCCTGAGAAACTCTTGTAGTGATGTCCGAGGACTGAGATAATTGACCTGAAACACCCATAACACTCTAACCATAACCATAACCTCTATCCCTCTTCTATCCGCCTCCCACTCTCTCCCTATTTATTTCAAAACCCCCTTCCCCTCCCCCTTTTCTGATGAAGGGTCGAGGCCCGAAACGTCAGCCTCTCTGCTCCTATGATGCTGCTTGGCCTGCTGTGTTCATCCAGCCCTGCACCTTGTTGTCTCGGATTCTCCAGCATCTGCAGTTCCTACTATCTCTGATTCGATTTTAACACCCATAACACTTCCTATTTATCAGGTGTTATTTCAGCCAGTTGGATGTTTGGCTTGTCTCTCATTGATTTGGTCAAATACTCTCTTTTCAAGTGCAGCCACTTCCACCTCATCTCTAGAGTTCAACTCCTTTAGGCAATGTTTGGGCCAAATTTGTAATGAGATCTGGAGTCAAGTCGTCCTGGTGGAACCCAAACTGAGCATCATTGAACAGGTTAGATATTTTCTAATTAATGTATTCAGAAATGATGTTACACATCTCTGGAGTGGATGTGACTTGAACCTGGGCCTCTTGGCTCAGAAGTAGGGACACTACTACTGTGCCGAAAGAGCCCTTCAGTGAGCAGATTATTGATAGTGCTGTTTATAACACTTGACGTAATGATAGATAGTAGATTAATGGGGGAGCGGGTAATTGGCTGGCTTTGATTTTTGTGGACAGTAAATTTGCAGGTAATTATTGACATTGTTGGGTAGGTGTCAGTGTTCTAATTTTCTTAGAAGAGCTTGATGGTGATACTGAATCATTTTCAGTAAGGACATTGAAATCCCCTACCCACAGTACATTTTAGTATCCTTGCTATCATGAGTGTCTCTACCATGTTGGTTATCAATGAGGGCATACCGTTTCATCAGCTAAAGAAAGGAATGAAGTGACAGTTGGCAGGGTATTCTTGCCTTTGTTAGACATGATACCATGAGGCTTAATGAGGAGTGGAATCAACATTAAGGGGCTTCTCCCTCTTCCTTGTATACCACAATACTACCACCTCTGGTAGGCCTGACCCACTCTGGGATGGGGAGTCTGGGACATTGGCTGTAAGGTGCAGTTTGGTGACCATGACTGTGTCAGACTATTCCTTAAACAGTCTGTGTGGCACAAGTCCCCAAGTTTTAGATGACACTTCAGGGTTGACGAGGCTGGGAGTGTCTGGTGCCTTGCTCAATGCTAGATGTTACATTTGGTTTTATTCCTATTGATTTACATAGCTGCTTGTCACTGCTGAGTAACTTTCTATGCCATTAGAGTGCAGACACATGTCAATCAAATAGCTGTGGATCTGGCTCAAATATGGTGTAGTTTCAGTAAAAATGGCACATTTTCTCCCTAAAGGACAAATCTGATAGAGTCCACAACAATCAGACAGTTGCATGCTCATCACTAATGGGACTCATTTCTTATTCCATATTTTATTTACTTGACTCAATTTAATAGAGAGATGAGGTTTGAACTCATATCCAGATCATTAATCTAGGAAATGAGATTACTAATCCAGTAACATAATCACTAGGTTGCCATTTTAATAAGCACCTTTCTGTTCTGGAACTAAAATCCAGATTTAACACTCACTTATGTATGACCTAAACCTCCCATGGGATTTTACACACCAGTTTGTTGCTGTTACTGCTGGCAGAGATTAATTCTGAATCATTACCAAAGGTCAAGGGGCTCATTTTCCATTAAACTACTTAACTTGCTTGAGTACATCTAGTGCCATCATTTTATTGCAGAACCCTCCCTCTTAAACCAATCTGTAATGGGAGGGAATTAGCAGAGGGATGAGGCCAAACTCTACACCTACCCTCTAAGATACAAGAGGTGGATGGTAAATTGAAACCTGATGGGGAACCAGAGAAACCCTATCAAAGTTCACCATTGTACAGTCATATTTCTTTCAAAATAGTATAACAGGTACTTTAAATATTAAAATTAGGTTTAAATATCTTGATACACTTATTTAAATAATTCAAGGATTACCATTACTTGTAATTACCTTAATTGAACCCAGATTGAATGAATTAAGTAAAATTGTCACTCTGCATAGGTACGTTTGTTCCACTTTGGAAGTTATTACTGACTTTTTGGCACGTAATGTCTTTAACTTGAGTATGATGAAGCATACATGGACATTAACATGTCTAAGTAAGGCAGGGAACAATAATTTAAAGCAGAACGGGCAAAAGGAATGTTTCAATGTAAAAATACAGGACTGAGTGACATGTCTTCTATAACCAACTAGCCGATGTGAATCTGTGCCAAGGATTGGAATGTAGTTGTGGCCACTGGAGTGTCCCTGATCAGTCGGAGAACTGCAGGGAACACTAGGTCATCCTTGCGAGGGAGGCTTGATGTAATTACAAAGTAGGCAGGCACTTAACTGAATCAGAGATAGTAGGAACTGCAGATGCTGGAGAATCCGAGACAACAAGGTGCAGAGCTGGATGAACACAGCAGGCTAAGCAGCATCATAGGAGCAGCAAGGCTGACGTTTCGGGCCTAGACCCTTCATCAGAAATGGGGAAGGGGAAGGGGGTTCTGAAATAAATAGGGAGAGAGGGGGAGGTGGATAGAAGATGGATAGAGGAGAGGATAGGTGGAGAGGAAACAAACAGGTCGAAGAGGCGGGGATGGAGCCAGTAAAGGTGAGTGTAGGTGGGGAGTTAGGGAGGGGATAGGTCAGTCCAGGGAGGATGGACAGGTCAAGGGGGCGGGATGAGGTTAGTAGTTAGGAGATGGGGGTGCGGCTTGAAGTGGGAGGAGGGGATAGGTGGGAGGAAGAACAGGTTAGGGAGGCGGGGACGAGCTGGACTGGTTTTGGGATGCGGTAGGGGGAGGGGAGATTTTGAAGCTTGTGAAGTCCACATTGATACCATTGGGCTGCAGGGTTCCCAAGCGGAATATGAGTTGCTGTTCCTGCAACCTTCGAGTGGCATTGTTGTGGCACTGCAGGAGGCCCAGGATGGACATGTCGTCTGAGGAATGGGAGGGGGAGTTGAAATGGTTCGCAACTGGGAGGTCGGCCCGAGCTACGCCTGCCTCTTTGTAGGTTATGTGGAACAATCCCTCTTCCGTACCTACACTAGCCCTAAACCCCACCTCTTCCTCCATTACATTGATGACTGTATTGGCGCCGCCTCGTGCTCTCACGAGGAGCTCGAACAGTTCATCCACTTCACCAACACCTTCCACCCCAACCTTAAGTTTACCTGGACCATCTCTAATACCTCTCTCTCTTTCCTGGACGTCTCTGTCTCCATCTCGGGCAACCACCTAGAAACCGATATCCATTTCAAGCCCACCGACTCCCACAGCTACCTAAATACACCTCCTCCCACCCACCTTCCTGCAAAAATGCCATCCCCTATTCCCAATTCCTTCGCCTCAGCCGCATCTGCTCCCAGGATAAGGCATTCCACTCCCGTACATCTCAGTTGTCCTCGTTTTTCAAGGACCGTAACTTCCCCCCCTCAGTGGTCGAGAATGCCCTCAACCGTGTCTCCCACATTTCCCGCAACTCATCCCTCACACCCCGTCCACGCAATAAGAACCAAAAAAGAATCCCCCTTGTCCTCACGTACCACCCCACCAACCTCCGGATCCAACGCATCATCCTCCGACACTTCCGCCATCTGCAATCCGACCCCACCACCAAAGACATCTTTCCCTCCCCACCCTTATCTGCTTTCCGGAGGGACCACTCTCTCCGTGATTCCCTTGTCCGCTCCACACTCCCCTCCAGCCCCACCACACCCGGCACTTTTCCCTGCAACCGCAGGAAGTGCTACACCTGCCCCCATACCTCCTCCCTCACCCCCATCCCAGGCCCCAAGAAGACTTTCCACATCAAGCAGATGTTCACTTGCACATCTGCCAATGTGGTATACTGCATCCGCTGTACCCGTTGTGGTCTCCTCTACATCGGGGAAACCAAGCGGAGGCTCGGGGACCGCTTTGCAGAACACCTACGCTCGGTTCGCAATAAACAACTGCACCTCCCAGTCGCGAACCATTTCAACTCCCCCTCCCATTCCTCAGACGACATGTCCATC
>NC_063347.1:42353988-42416521 GCF_021869965.1 Rhincodon typus | reverse complement strand
TGCTGCTTGACCTGCTGTGTTCATCCAGCCCTGCACCTTGTTGTCTCGGATTCACCAGCATCTGCAGTTCCTACTATCTCTGAAGAAAGAAAAGTGTTGTCTTTATGCAGTGCCTTTCACAGCTTCAGAATGTGGCAAAACCATACACAGCCCATGAAGCATTTTGGACATGAAGTCTCTGTTGTAGTGAAAATGGCAGTTGATTTGCACACAACAAGCTCACAAACAATGATGTGATAATGACAAGAGCATTTGCTTTCGTTGTATTGGTTGAGGGATAAATGTTGGCTAGAACACTGAGGAACATTTCCGTACTCTTTGATTAGAGCCTTGGGACCTTTCATATCTACCTGAATGGGCAGTTGAGAGGGGGAAAAAAAAACAGTAAAAAAAAACTTAGTAATGAATATTCAGGACTTCCACTTTAAAGTGGCCAATGTGAGTCAGACAAGTATGTGTCGGCAGTTTTAATGGTTTTTCTTTCTGGGAGACAGGATTTTGGTTTAATACAATCACCCTGCTAATTTCCAGGCTGGCATTTTATGTTGTGCTTTGATATGCCACCCAAGCAGCTATTTTTCAACAGTGAGCATAGAAAGCAAGTGCTGGGGGAGTGTATCTGGGCAGCATTAATCTCTGTCAGAGGACATAGAGGCAAATCTTATGCTTCTTTTTGTTGACTAAGTCCGAGGCGTATCGAGTTGTTTCGAGGTTTTGTTTTGCGAGCGAGGCCGAAAGCGTTCTCTCGCTGCATTAATTACTTATGGCGTGCCTCACGTGTGATTCTGGCCCTATCTTACAATGTGCCATTCCCAGGAGGACTCGCCACTCAATGGATATCTCACTGGCATCCTTTGCACCCACACCATCTTTAAAACCCCATTGTGCACCTAGATTAGAGCTCAGTTTGAAACAGCCCTGGCCAGTTCCTGACAATTGCCCTGAGAGTGGTAGATAGGGGAAATCAATGCGCTGCTGTATGGACAGGAATCTGGGACCTTACTGGACAGGATGATTTCTATTTTTAAATTTCAAAGTATACTTTACTCATTAAAAAAATCTTTTATATATATACATCATACATATACACAATCACAAACGCAGTTTGGTTCTGTACAGTAGCATATCAAGAAAACAAAAAAAAATTGGACTTTGACTCTATTCAAACAAGCCAAAGGCATCTCTTACTTAAACCAGGTCATGTTTACATGAATCTGAGGCACCAGGAGACACTAGTAACTGAACAGACCCCCATTTAGCTACAGCAGGAAGACCTCAGATAGTGGTCTTTCTC
This sequence comes from Rhincodon typus, assembly GCF_021869965.1. Lineage (NCBI taxonomy): Eukaryota > Metazoa > Chordata > Chondrichthyes > Orectolobiformes > Rhincodontidae > Rhincodon > Rhincodon typus. Next base: position 42,415,227 of record NC_063347.1, on the reverse strand, counting down.
CACTGCACCTTGGCAAGCTTTAACGCATCCCTCAGCGCATAGTCCTGGACTTTGGAATGTGCCAGTCTGCAAACACTTGGTTGAGATCAACTCATTGTTCTGAAAGACCAATAGGTTTAGGGCAGACCAAAGAACTCTTTCATCAAGTTGATCATCCTCCAGGCACAGTTGATATTTGTCTCAGTGTGCGTCCCAGGGAACAGACCGTACAGCACAGAGTCCTGTGTCACAGAGCTGCTCGGGTTGAACTAGATGATTCAAAAGTGATGCTTTCTCTTTTCCCCAGGACTGGCAATGGAGTGAAATGACACACACTGGTTTGACTCACCTTGTCCACTTCAAAATGGAAGTGCCACCCTGGTCTGAGGTTGCCACTCGGGTCAGTGCAGTCTTAGCAGTCTGAAAGAACATCCAGCCATGCAGGAAGAAGAGTACAGAGACATTGGTTTGTTGCAAATAGCATCATTGGTGGAATAAATCACTTGTAAAATAAATCAAATAGGAGAGGCTCAACTTTTTTTTGAAAACTCAATTATCAGCCAATAGTAGCTGCAATGGTAACACAGTGACCTCTTGACTATGTAATCAGATGGTCTTCTCTTAAAGGAGGTGTTTGGGATATGGTTACCATTCTGGATTGGTTTGTCTGGGAGGAGTCAGAAAGTCATACAGCATGGAAACTGACTAAACTCACTTTCTTAGTCCATTTTTGTGCTGTCAGAGATAGCAGGCAATGAACATTGTAACATTCAGAGAACAGGCAGTTCTAAGGGGTTACTACTTTCAAGTTCCACTGTTGATTACTAAGTTTGACTGCTCCAAAATACTAGTTACATTCACTGTTAATAGGAAAAAGACCCTTTGGTCCAACTCATCCATGCTGACCAGATTTCCCAACTTAACTAGTTCCATTTGCCTGTATTTGGCTGATATTCCTCTAAACCTTTTCTATTTGTGTACCTGTCCAAATGCCTTTTAAATATTGTAGCTGTACCTGCGTCTACCACTTCCTCTGGCAGTTCATTCCACACATTACCCGAGTGTGAAAAAGTTGCCCCTCAAGTCCCATTTAAATCTTTCCTCTGTCATCTTAAAATATATAGTCTCTAGTTTTGAATTCCGCTACCCTAGGGAAAAGACTTCAGTTATTCACCTTATCTATGTCCTTCATGATTTTAGAAACCTCTATAAGGTCACCCCTCAACCTCTTACACTTGAGGGAAAAATGTCCCAGCCTATCCAGCCTCTGCTTATAACTCAAACCCTCCAGTTCCAGCAATATCCTGGTTAATCTTTTCTGCACCCCTCTCCAATTTAATAATATCCTTCCGATAGCAGGCCAACCAGAACTGTAGTTGTAAGAAGAGAGAACCAGAAAACTAGGAGAAATCTCTGATGCAGTTGCATTATATTTTCGGGTATGTTGTTCAAAATATTAAAAACTTAGACTTGCTCCTAATATCTTTGTTTCTCTTATGCTTGCCACAGTCTACTCTGCCCATTTTCTTGACCTATCTTTTGCATTTATCACATAACATACAATTAGGATTCAAATCATTTTCCCGCTTATTGCAAGCTTGTGTGATAAACTCACTTTCTTAATCCATTTTTGTGCGGTCGGAGATAACAGTCAGTTAACATGGTAACGTTCAGAGAACAGGCAGTTCCGAGGTGTTACTACATTCAAGTTCCACTGTTGATTACCAAGTTTGTTCCAAAATACTAGTTACATTCAATGCTAATAGATACAAGAGCAGGGCTTGTAACAAGGTGTTCAAAACTTCACTCAGAACAGTTCAGGGGTTACTGGTATGTTGGGGAATAAAATGACTTGTTGCTTTCACTGTTGAGAAAAGGCCCAGCTTAGCTTCTCATGCAATTCTGAGATTTCTTGCTTATACCCCTTACCATTAAAATCCTGGCAAGATTCCGCTCATTGCTTCCAAAGTAGACTAAGTACAAAATCCTGGACACTTAGTAAATGGATAAAGGCATAAGGCTGCACACTATTAAACAATCTAAAATAAAATAATACAAATTACAGAATCTACGTGGTTTGTACTTTAACTTCTGGAATTAATATTTCCAAAATAAACATAGGTAACTGACAAACTACAGGCGAAAATCCCTCAGAGGGGGAAAATGCAGTCAAGACACAATCCAATGGATTTCTCAGCAAGACCCCCAGATATTGGTGCTCGAACTTGTCCACGGCCAGCTAACGCCAAGCTGGTACTGCTCCAGGGTTTCTCCATGCTCTAATGTTTCATAAGCATTTATGACTTGTGGGCTTCCTTTACCCCCACTCTCAGCTGGATTGAACTACCAATTATTTGAAAGCTTCTCCTGAATCCCCATTGCTCCCATCCTGACCACAACCACTTAGCTGCACCTATTGGCTTCCAGGACTTCTCCTGTGTCCTAATTGCTTGGAGCCTGTTACAGTGGTAATATTTCCAGATGGAACCTCTTCTCTCTGTCCCTAATAACCTGGCTGACTTGCAACCTTCTCTGATGACATTCGCACAATTCACTAAACTATCTGTCCAGTGACCCTTGAAATGTTTTAGATGACCTCTTGGAAATGTTGCAACAATCTTTGTCATTGTTCCCAGGCAGAATTGAATATAATAACTAACCATTGAAACATCCTATTGCAAACATGGTATGATATTCACAGATTTCTGACTTGCACAGTACAAACGGATACAAATCAAAACGGATTTCATTATAATAGCCAATAATAAATCCAAAAAGGGATTCAAGCGAATCTTCTTCATCCAGAAGGTGAGTAAAATGTTGACCTTGCTATCTCGTGGAGTTGTTCAGTGCCATTTCAGTGGAAGCTAGATGGGTACATGAGGAAGAAAGGAATAGAAGAATATTCTGACTGTATAACTGAAATGAGGGAGAGTAAAGGCTCATGTGAAGTATAGATCAGACAAGTCAAATGGCCTGCAGAGTTTCTGCACTATAACTTCAAAATAATTCTCCATAATACGATACCATACTACGCACCTGGAAATAATTTCTAAAGGGATAATTTTTTGCTGGATTTCATTCAAGCATTTTTCTTAACTCTCTGTGAAATAGATACTACTACTGGCTAAGCAGATCAGCAAACCTGTGGCAGGTCAAGCTGAATGATTTACGAAACCAGCTGGATGTTCATCCTCAGTCAGGTCTCTCAGTGAATAGCACCCGTATCTTTGGAGCTGTCATTAATGTTGTGATTTTGAAATGCCTTGAGAATAATCGTAAGGATAGCTGGACATGAGAAGAAAATATCACATTGGTATGATAAAAGGTGTGCTTCTAAAATAATGGTAAACATATTTCTGGCTGTTTAGAGAAAATTTTGTTTTGTTTAATCAATAATAGCAATGCTAAAATGAGGTAATTATTGAAGGATTAAATTGTCTCAAAAATTGTCTTTCATAAAATTAAGATAAAAATTATCATGCGATAGAACTGGATGATGCTTTTCCAGCTTGTGGCTTTGAACATCAAAGTTTCCTCCATTTATTGGCCGTAGGTCTAGAGAACTCCGACATGAAATAAGTTTGGACAGTCTCAACCCAATTCTCAGTTAGTTTATGTTGCCTATGAAAGGGAACCTATATTACCTTTTGAAACTGGCTTTCCTTATTCTGATCATGTACTTTAACCTTCTATTTAAATCAAAATGCTCATCTCTTGGATATGTCATTTTACCATCCAATACATTGCCTGTGCCTAATCACATAAAAGGAAAAATGCTATGGAAGAGCACAAAAATTAGAAATGTTAAAAAATATGTGACCAACTGCTTGAAACTGTCTGAAACCAATTTGATAAATGGTGACTAATGGAGGAAGTGAAGAATGAATTATCCTTTTGAAGTTCAGTGATTTCTATTCTACAACTGGTGCTGTTTAACATTAAAGCAGCAAGTTCCAACAAATGAGCAATCTACGTCAGATGCAATGGGCTAAAAATTTGGGCTAAATTATTAGCTGGTGTGGGCATCCAGGTGCACAATCACCCCATGCACGATGCAAGTTTTGCTGGCAATGGATCAACGTTATGCTGCCCTCTTAGCAGGGGACCCAGGTAGGTACTAGGCTAACAGCAATTGAACCATGCCTACAGTTCTTAAAGCCAGGCTGCACTTAAAACCATAAGATCATAAGACACAGAAGCAGAAATAGGCCATTCAGCCCATTGTGTCTAATTTGCCATTAAATGAGACCATGGCTGATCCGATAATCCTCAAATCCACTTCCCTGTCTTTTCCCTATAACCCCTAATTCATTTGTTGACTAACCAACTGACTTAAATGTATGATCACTTATTCTGAGATTATGTTCTCTTGTCTGAGACTCTCCCACAAGGGGAAACAACCTTTCTGCATCCACCCAGTACAGCCCCCTAAAAATCTTGTACATTTTAATAGGTTGCCTCTTAATTTTCTATATCCACCCAGTACAGCCCCCTAAAAATCTTGTACATTTTAATAGGTTGCCTCTTAATTTTCTATATTCCAATGAGTACAGGCCCAATCTATTTAACCTCTTCTCATAAGGCATTCCCTCCATATCTGGTATCAGTCTAGTGAATCTTCTCTGGACTGCCTTCAATGTCAGTATATTTCCTTACTTAAAAAGAAGCCTTTCTAATTGCAGGAGGGATTCTCAGCAGGAAGGAACTGCAGCCATTCGGCAAGAAGCCAGAGAGACTATTCCAAAGTTGTCCAGTGGAATGCCAATGGTCTTACTATGAGATGTGAAAAGGAGGAGAAAGGTTATCTTCCTGCAGTATTTCAGGAGCCCTTTAAGGCCTGTACTGCAAAAGGCATTGGAAACCAAATAGTCTTGATAACCAATGTCAGAGCAGTGACCTTAAACTTCTACTTATTAGAATATAGAATCGCTACAGTGTGGAAACAGGCCATTCTGCCCAACAAGTCCACACTGCCTCTCTGAAGAGCATCCCACCCAGACCCATTCCCCTATCCCTGCATTTCCCATGTCTAATCCAACTAACCTAAACATCCCTGGGCACTAAGGGCAATTTACCATGGCCAATCCACCTACCTTGCACATCTTTGGACTGTGGGAGGAAACCAGAACATGCGGAGGAAACCCACGCAGACACAGGGAGAATGTGCAAACTCCACACAGACAGTCACCCGAGGGTGGAATTGAACCCGGGTCCCTGGCGCTGTGTGGCAGCAGTGCTAACCACTGAGCCATGGTATTGTTCAAAAAGCTCAAGTGTGAGATCAAAGTCAGTGAATATGTCTTCAAATCCTAACTCCTTCCTCAAATATCATCAGATTGCATCTTCTACCCACAATACCTGTAACTTCCATAAGACTTTTGAGCAGGAATAAGCCCGTTGAAAACAGGGCGTCTGGTACACCGCCTTAGTGAGACCGCACCTAAGTAACGTCTGCAGTTTTGGTCTCCTTATCACGAAGGATGTGCTATGGATGGAGTACTACAAAGCTTCACCAGACTGATTCCTAGAATGGCAGGACTGATGTTGGAAGAGAGACTGGATCAATTAGGGCTATGTCATTGGAAAAAGAATGAGAGGGATCTCATAGGCTCTAACAGGATTAGACAGGGTAAATGCAGAATGGATGTTCCCAATGACTGGGAAACTAGACCCAGGGGTGTCAGTCTAAGGATATGGGGTAGACCATTTAGGATTGAGATGAGGAGAAATTTCTTCACCCAGAGAGTGGTGAGCTTATGGAATTCTCTGCCACAGAAAGACATTGAGGTCAAAATGTTGAATGTTTTCAAGAAGGATATAATTGTAGTTCTTGGAGCTAAAGGGGTTGAAGTGTATGGGGTGAAAATGAGAACAGAATACTGAGTTGGATAATCAGCCATGACCATATTGAATGCTGGAGCAGGCCCAAATGGCTGAATGACATATTCCTGCCTAGCCCATCAAGACTGATCTGCCATTCAATATGATCATAGCTGATTTAATTAGTCTCGATTCCCCTTTCCTGCTGTATCCCCATCATCTTGCTGATTAAAAATCTATCTCTGTTTTGAATAGACTTGGCCTCTGCAGCCTCCTACAGATTCATTCCCTTCAGAGATGAAAGAATCCTCCTCATCTCCCCCTTAAATTTGAAATTCTTAGCAACTCTGGGGAAAAGAAATCAGGCAGGGTTCCCTTGTTGATCACTAATCAGTAATTCCTGGCTGAAGTGAGTGTGCTCATATCAGAAGGTTAGGCCTAGGGCTGGCTGCTCCCTAGCTTGTCAACATTTACTTCATACCTGTAAGATACAATATGTGAACTTGGAGGAAACTGAACAGAATAGGCATGTTTGAAAACAAATCTCAGGAAGCAGCCAGCACCTTTGAGAGAAAAGGCCTGCAGAAACTAAAGAGAAAGTAATTAACAAGAAGGTGAAAGAAATGATAAAAGAAAACAATCATTTGGAACAAAGCCTTATTTAATAGATTAAAGCTTTTTAAACAAATATACTTCAAACACCTTATCCTCTCTCCCACCTCCAGCACCAGTAGCGTCAAACACCTTCAAATCCCAGCTCCCACCCACTGTACCACTAACCCCAAACACTTTCAAATTCCATCTCCCTCCCACTGTACCAGTAATCTCAGAAGCCTTCAAATCCTCTTTCCCACCCACTACACCAGTAACCTCAAACACCTTCAAATCCCAGCTCCCACCCATTGCATCAGTAACCTCAATCACCTTCAAATTACATTTTCCATCCACTGGATCAGTAACCTTAAACATCTGCAAATCCCATCTCCCACTGACTGTGACAGTAACCTCAAACACTGCTCAATGTATCACATCTCCCGCCTCCTATCCCTGCCCGAAGTCACTCAATCATCAGTATCTATAGTGATCAGGACTCATGTCCAGCATTATAATTCCCCACTCTCCACCCTCAAACACTTGCCACAGCTGTAAGTCCCATTCCTATGTTTCTCAGTTTCCACACAGTTTCAGCTATGATGTGGCCGTCACATCTCCCTGCACCACTGGATAACCTGCTCCCCTGGAAAAGACACGTGTCTACTGCTCTCCACTTAGAAGACAATGAGGTCACCCCTTCTTGCTTATCGGGCCTCAGTGACCATTCAGCAGTGCATGGAACACAAAGTGAATGAATGTAGACGATATTGCTCGATCAAGCCTGGAAGGGTTTGCTGGTGTAAAAGTTGAGTGCTGTGGTGACATTGTTGGCCACTTGCATCACCAACCTTGCCCTTGTCTGTTGCTACCGATTCAATTCAAAGAGATGACAAAGTTTCAGTGTCTCAGCTAGATACTTTTCTTGGCTGAGGTGCAGGTTGGAGAAATGCTGTTTGAAGACTCTGGGGAGCTATTGCTTTCCCTTGAGAATCTTTCTCCTTCCTTTGCTAGCTGCTTCCCCTCCACTGCCTCTGCACCATCTCTGTGTCATATTGCAGATCAAGAGGAACTACAATGATAACCTCAGGCCTTCTGCTCAGAAGACTTTTAGATTCACACCACACCTTACAAAGGTCCAGCCTTTTTGTTTCTCTACATGAACTTCTGTCAATTCCCTCAAGAATACAGCCCACACTATTTTCACGAACACTTTCACAGCCTCAGTGGAGTTTCCCTCATACTGCTAAACAGTTAAGAGGGGAAATTTTCAAGATATGCAACATTCAATCTGATAGGTAATGCAAAAATTTAGTGCTGATGTGTGTAAAGATCTGCTCACTCTGTGTGCCTTAGGCAGAGCTGCAGGTTGCTTGTACCTTTTCACCTTTTAATGTGGCAATAAACATGAGCTGCTACAGAGCCCGATTCTGTTGCTTGTGTGTGTTCAGGTATCATAGAAAGCTCAAAATCCGATCTACATAAGATATCCCAAATGATTACTAATGTTTTTAAATTAAATGGTCTTTATAGTGAAAATTATCAGTAAAACGGCACATCATAGTATGTAAGTAACAAATTTAATCAGGAATCTGGTAGTCATTAATAATGGAAAATGAAAATTCATAGTGTAGATTTTCTACCTTAAGCTCAAAATATGATATAAACAGACTCCAAATTTTGCAACTTGACTTTTTTTCTGTTACTAACTGTGAAGGATTTAAAGGGTTAGTTACTTGTAATGTACATTGAAGTTGTTTCCAGCTCTTCAATGATTTTAAATCCTTGTATAATAGTAATAATTGAAAGGAAAGTGGACGGCTCTCAGAAGCAACAACGTAAACTTCAGAGAAAGCAAGAGGCAGGCACTGCATCATACCATAATGGAGGACTTCAAAAGCTCATGTGTTGCACTCATTGTGACCATAAGCTTTCCTTTTATGGCTGAAACTTAAAACAAGTAGCAGCTGAAATTTGTAAGTTCTATACTATAGAGTTATGTTGAGCTTCTCCTGTATGAAACAAACAATCAGAAACTGTGTACATAATTGACTGCAACCATCATTAAGCAAGAGGTGCTGCATAACTGTGCATAATTGTGGACAACCTTCACTAAGAGTACCTTAGACAGACTTTTGAAATGTCAGAAATATTTCTTCTTGTTCACTTATTAAAGTGACCAAGACCAGCGTTCAAGAGCATTAATTTGCCCAGTTACAACATCCACAGCTCTGCTTTGCACCAAGTATTTGTTGACTTCGCATTATGACAAGTTAATGACTGCTTCTACTCACTACTCAACAGCCTCAGTCACCATATGACAATATAGCAATTTATTTGGAATACAAGATCAAAAGGAATGCTGTTTCATTTCAAATGACAGGAGAGAATTGGAAGCGTTTATATGACACCTGGTTTGGAACAATCCAAAGCAAAATAACATATGGACACTTCAGCATTTCTATGGTATACTGAACGGTACTGTCTCCTTCAAATTGATTCCAATGACTGGTTGGTTGTCTTGGATTTTAATAAAACAATCAGCTAATGTTTCATTTCCTTGGGGAAAGACAAAAATATGATTGCTGATTATGGATGTTTGTATTATCTGTTATTTCAGAAAATCTGTGGTAATCTCTATTCCGTCGACTCTGCAAGAAGCTCCTCACCATTAGAGGCAACCTGTACTCAAGTTGTGAAAGCTGCTCTGTAGTCAATCCAAAGTCTGATGTAGACATCATCTCAGTCTACTTTTCAGTCAACACCTTGAAGTCTCATCACCATGGGTTTACACACCGATTATAATGTCTCTGGAGCATACAAAGCCTCAGGTCTTTAGCTTCAATAACGCCAAGATTATCTTATGCTCATCACCACCTATTTCTCCATGTCAACTGAATTACAAGAATACCATTTGAGGAAGCAGTAAGTAAGCAGATGATGCTCCAGAAGGGGGAATTCAAAGTCCATTGTTTAAATGTCAGGTGCGGAGGAAAGAAACAGTCTGACATTGTCCACAACAATATACCAATCACATATATATATCTGTTCATTATATGATTACAGTCCTTATTAAGGTTTTTTTACATGAAGACTTCCTCCATTGAAAAGAATGGTATTGCTAGCAGGCTGAATGGCACAATGTTGGTTGATGTCGCCAGCAGAATTATATACTTCCAAAATCTGTACTCTGATGGTCACTGAAGCATAATCAACTCCCCCATCTCCAGCAAATTGGAATTTCAGTCCTAATTTAATGTTGTTGAGCAGAATTTGTCTGGAACGGCATCCAACATAACAGTGACAGGATTCAACTAACTGTATCTACTATACTGGACTATCTGCAGGTTAGCTGTTGAAAACAGCAGGGTATGGACAGAGTTTAAGGGTCCTAAACTGATGGCTCCAAAACTCTGCAGCCCTGTCACAACCTGCCAGAATGGTGGTGGACTGTCAGCTAATTGACTACAGGAGGAGGCATCATTCATATTCCAAATTTGAACCTGAGTGGAGACCAATATGGGAGTAAAAATGATTTGTTCACAAGTGCCTTCAGGTAAGTAAAAATGCTTCAGGAATAACGTGACACATCCTCCTCTTCTAATGATAAAGGCTAATGTCCAACCAGTGCAATTCCCTTCACATGATGCTAAGAACTGGATAACTACACTAAACATACTGACGATTACAGTGCCTGATAATATTCTGATTGTAATCCTGAATACTGTGCACCATAATTAAGTGGTACACAACCCAAGCTATTCCAGGGTGGCTAAAAAAAACATTGTGCAAATATATGGCAGTAAGTCTTATCTACCAGAAGCAGGTGATTTAATATCCTGTAAGCTACTCTCAATCAGCAACAATGGTGGAAGATTGAAACAACATAACCTGTTTGGTGAAACTCAGTTTGGGTTCCTTTAGAGCCATTTAGTTCTATGTCCTCAATAACAGCTAGGATATAGCATATGAATTATGACTTTAGAATATTCTGTCTGACAAGGTGGTGGAGGTGGGTTTATTGTACATCTTTAAGGTAAGGGTGGATATGTTCTTGTTAGACAAGGGTATCAAAGGTTAACAAAGAGTTGAAACCCCTGACCAAGGACAAAGACTCAGGAGGCAGGCAGAATTCAGGCACTGGCCGTCTTTATTCAGTCACTGGATCATGGAGGGAGAGGACCAAAGACAAAGATTGTCCCCGAATCTGGCCTCGACGTGAGGACTCAGTCATCCTCTTAATCTTTGGCTCAGTTTGGAACAGAGATCAATGATGCTCTGGTTTTTACAGAGAAATACAATATTTTTATACATTTGTATTACCATAATCACATACAATGTGGTCGCTGTGTCCTTCCCTTTATTCTATACATCCAGTCCTGTGAAACATTTAATCAACGATGGACGCTCCTGTGGACAGACCTAGGTTCCCATGATCTCATGGTGTTTAACAGTCATTGTAATCTCCAAGCCTTGGGATCTTTCTGTGGATCATATTAATTCACATTCCAAAGTTACTGGCTGTACTCCTTTGGACATTTCCCAGTCATGGCTTATCTCTAAGGACTGCTTGAATTCTATTGTTCATTGTATTCATGTGCTATTTCTATCAAATTTCGTTACTCCACATATTTTCACACTGTCCGAATTATATACAAAAAAACAGAAGATAGTTGATTCTAGCTAACTGCTATAAGATTTGCAATATTAACTCCTATTCTAAAGTTAGTTATATGTAAAGTTTTATAGCTACCTCTATGTTAGCACTCTTTAGCTAATCAGTTGTAGTGATCATTGTATTTTGGTTATATATGTATGTCTATAATTATGTTGAAACCTATCTCTGTGATTATCTGAAGATTCTTTAACTAGAAGCTATTTCTTAATATTGTGAGTAACTTCAAAGAAGCAGCTAATTACTGCAAAATGCTTTTTGCTATTTTCACAGCTGCATGATAGGCTAGGCTGACTGTCTTCTGGACTGAGATTTACTTCTTGTCCCAACTAACTCTGTTCTGTCCTTGGACATTTTCTTATCAAACTGTCTCTAATGAATCTTCTTGCAGCTGTTGTTTATCCAAGGCTCCCTTTTGCCTTGGAATATCCCCTTCTCAAAGGTATCATTGTGTCTCACTTAAATGCTGGAGCAGGCTTTTAATTCCGTTTATCCCCTTGTCAGCCATTTTGTGTCTCTAAATGCTGAAGCAAGCTCTTAATTCTGTTTATCCCCTTGTTGTTCATTTTGTGTCTCTCAAATATGGGCAACCCCTTCAGATGAGGATGTTGAATTCAAACAGATCAGCCATGATCTTATTGATTAGCACAGCATGCTGTTCTGGTCTTCCACCATAACTATAAAGAAATATTGAGAGAAGCTCCTGAGAAATGCCAAAAATGGCCATTGTCCCCAGTTTCTTTGGCCTTTATACCAGTATTAACGTGGGAAATTGGCAAAGGCCTACAGAAATTCCATCCCATGTTATCTACACCTTTTCAGGAAGAGTGATAACTGAGGAGATATTGGGAAGGCTGCTTGGCTATGGAACCATATACTTGCATAGAAAACTGCAAGGATATAAAAGGCAGGAAATGTGAATGAAAACAAAATGCTTACTATATGTTACAAAGCTTATTATGACATGAACATAATGACTCTAAAAGAAATTGTTGACTGCTCAACTACAGAAACATCATAAGTCATAAGATCATTGGTTGTGTTCTTCTTATGAAGGAATGGAAACAACCAGATTGCTTTTCATTATTAATAATGAAAAAACACAATTTTTCGAATAAGTACAGCCATACTAACTCCAAACTTTGTAATAACCATAACCTAAACAATGTTGTAGTCATAAAGGTTTAAGTAATTATGTATTCTAACATAATTATATTTCTTTCTCAAAGTATATATTTTCTGCTGGCTATAGCGGTTCCATCAGTCCCAGATACAGATGATTTAAAACCATGTGGAAAAGAGTAGCTAAAGCATATAATGTTCAGATTAATGACACCAATTTTGTGCTGGAATGCAGTTGGATGAAAACTTTTCTGAATGGGGATATTGTATCGCGATTCAATTATACCTGAAACCTTCAGTTTCTGTGTGGATTCTAAATTCATTGATGCATTTGGGCACAAGTACAAAAACTTGTAGAGAGAGACAGAATGGAGCACGCTGAATCAGAATTCGTTATAACTATTTTCATTTTGTATCAAGCATTAAAATCTAGCTTAGACAGATGCGATAAAAGTTCCCAATCTGTTGATGACAGAGACCCTAATTGGTTTAGAAATCTATAACATATGTACAGGTTGCTTACACATATGTTGTGAAGAAACTAGATACAGCAAATGTCCATGGGGTATGAGCACCAGGTGGGATGCATTTTATAATTCTGAAGAAAATGCGTGCAGAATTAGGAGTACTTTCAGTTGATGTGTTTTGGGTTCTGTCTATACATGCTTTGAACCTTGGGGCTGTAGTGTAGTTTCTGTAATCCTGATATACAAAACCAGATGAAACAGGAGTTTGAAACTGTAAACCAGTTAGCTTTGCATTGCCAGAAGGCAAAATGTCCACCAGTATTTTGTGGAATAGAATGAATTTCATATAAGAATGAGCATGTTAAAAAGAAAAATCAATCATAGTTGCAACACCAACAGATGGTTCATCAATCCTTTGCAATTCTTTGCAGAGGTACCTGTTGCATTATCATATGGATTGCAGACTTGATAAGCCTATACTTTTAAGATCTTTTCATGATATCATGACACATAACGTCCCAGTGTAAAAATACCCGATTGTCTTCAGTCTCTATCTCTGATTCTATGATAAATAGAGATAATGTAGTCAGTAGGTTATGTGTGTAATATACAGCAACATCAGTAAGCATAGAACCTAGACTCTATGTAAGTCTGTGGTATCCTGTAAGTCTGCATGTACTCTTCCAACATTTAAGAAGCATCTAGTTGTGTATTTGAAATGCCAGGGCCTAGTAGACTATGGACCCAGTACACGTAAATGGGGAATAAAATCCGAAAGAACTGTGGATGCTGTAAATCAGGAACAAAAACAGAAGTTGCTAAAAAACGCTCATCACGTCTGGCAGTATCTGTGAAGAAAAAAATCAGAGTTAACGTTTCCGGTCCGGTGACCCTTCCTCAGAACTCCTGTTCCTTAGAGACAACTTCTGTTTTTGTACTTGTAAGTGAGATTTGGTTTTGTTGATCGGCACAGACATGGTGGACCGAAGGGCCTGTTTCTATGCTGTATGACTCTAACTCTATGACTAATGTAGCTATGTGAACTTTAAAACATCTATCAAGAAAAGCAGCAATGGGCAGTAAAGGCAGTTTTGCTAGTTAGGTAGTGGCAGGAAGTGCATGTTAAAGGCTGAAAATTTGACAGCAACGTGGTACTTGTGGAAAGTCATTTTAATAATGGCCATTCATTAATCTATCTGAGTTTAGAACTAAAGTTACAACTACAACCAAGACCAAGGGCCTAGAACCAAAACAAAAGGCTGCAAACCTGCATGAAGCACCGTGTCTGATGTTCAGCTGTAGCTTCTTAATATTTAATGAGTGCTGAATTGGACTACCTCAGTCGAGACCCGAAACATCAGCTTTCCTGCTCCTCTGATGCTGCTTGGCCTGCTGCGTTCATCCAGCTCTACACCTTGTTATCTCAGATTCTCCAGCATCGGCAGTTCCTACTATCTCTATCCCAACACTATAAACTGATGTTTTATTAAAAACTTTCAATATATTAGATGAAAATAGCAACACTACACTGCTGATATGAGTGACCTCAAATAATTTAATGGCAAGATCAGAAACATCAATTTGTTAGAATTCTTACCAGCCTATATCTGTGATCCTATAACAATGCACCCAGAATTAATGTATTTATCTTGATACAAATAATAACTTTCAATTTTGCAATGATTGTCCCTTGTACTGAGATAATAGATTAAATTATTTAATATTTTTGAAACTGTCATGCCTGTGCCATGACTCAGAAATTACTGTGTATCACTGATAATATACACCCCTCAACTATTTTTACTTTTTCCGGAAGTTACTTCTAAGAATCAGTATTGCAAAAAGTATTATTATTGTTGTTCTTTCTAATTATGTTTTTCTGATCTATTTTTGCTTAGTACAAAAAACACAGTTAAAGTTCCTCTCACTTTTTATAATCAAGACCAGCTTTGACTGATGTTAGAGTTGCCTTTTATCTATTTCATTGAAGGTGTTGGAGAAGACATTTACAAATTGACATTATTGGCCTGCATTTTGGAATTGTCACCACAGCAAAACTCAGTACCACTGCCGTTACAACTACAAAACTGACAATAGCTTCCTACAACCACCCCTACACAGTTACATGTGGAAATCCAGATATTGCCATCAGTGATTCTCTGTTCCCTTTGTAGATTGTACAGTTTAAATCATTGCAGACATTTAGAAATGACTTTAACGGGTCCGACCTTTCCCTATTAGACTGTATTACTTTGGCACAGAAAAGCTGAAAAGTCACACTTTGTTGAATAAGGTGCAGCTGAGCTTTAAGTAGTATACTGAGTCATTGAACTGCTCGACAATCAATCTGGCTTTTGAAATTTAATTTGTGGAATTTCAAATTTTCTATACAACGATATATTTCAATAGGCTTTCAACATAATAATTATTTAAAACATTTACTATGATATTTCAATATATATCTCAATCCCTGGTGCATGCCTGTGACCAGCAATGTGTCACAAGGGTCAGTGCTGGGTCCACTGTTTTTTGTCATTTATAAAAATGATTTGGATGTGAATATAGGAGGAATGATTAGTAAGTTTGCAGATGATGCCAAAATCGGTGGTGTAGTGGACAGCAAAGAAGGTTACCTCAGAGTACAACGGGACCATGATCAGATGGGCAAACAAGCCAAGGAGTGGCATATGGAGTTTAATTTAGATAAATGTAAGGTGCTGCATTTTAGAGAGGCAAATTAGGGCAGGGCTTATGCACTCAATGGTAAGGTCCTGGGGAGTGTTGCCAAAAAAAAAGGAGACTTTGGAAAGCAGGCTCATAGTTCATTGAAAGTAGAGTCATAGGTAGACAGGGTAGTGAAGAAGGCGTTTGGTACGCTTGCTTTTATTGGTCAGTACATTAAGTATAGGAGTTGGGTTGTCATGTCACAGCTGTATAGGACATTAGCTAGGCTACTTTTAGAACACTGCATTCAATTCTGGTGTCTCTGCTGTTTGAACGATGTTGTGAAACTTGAAACGGTTCAGAAAGAATTTACAAGGATGTTGCCAGGGTTGGAGGGTTTGAGCTATAAGGAGAGGCTGAATAGGCCAGGGCTATTTTCCCTGGAATGTCGGAGACTGAAGAGTGACCTTACAGAGGTTTATAACATCATGAGCGTCATGGATAGGGTGAATATCCAAAGTCTTTTTCCCAGAGTAGAGGTGTCTGTAGCTAGAGGGTATAGGTTTAAGGAGAGACGGGAAAGATTTAAAAGGAACCTATGAGGCAACTTTTTCATGGAGAGGGTGGTGCATGTGTGGAATGAACTGCCAGAGGAAATAGTAGAGGCTGGTACAATTATGACATTTAAAAAGCATCTGGATGGGTATATGAATAGGAAGGATTTACAGGGATATGGGCCAAATGCTGGCTAATGGGACTAGATTAATTTAGGATATTTGGTCCGCATGGATGAGTTGGTCCGAAGTGTCTGTCCATGCTGTCCATCTCTATAACTCTATGTCCCAAGCTTTATTTTGCTAGTTGTAAAACATATGAAAAGTGAGGGGTAATCAGTGTGGTTTATATCCTGATCTTCTGCCTGTGAGAATTCTTCAATGTGATTGGTTGTTTATCCATTTTGAAGCCATCACTTTTAGATGCCTGGAGCTCCTTTAACCAAAGTCAGGAAGGGGGAAATCCGCACCCCATAGAGATGGCTAGATTTCTGTGGGTTGCTTTCAAGGCTAGTGGTTTGCTACTGACCATAGATTCTGAGCCAATGTTGAGTTTGTTCCTTAAACTGAAATTATTAGTTAAATCATTCAATGTGGTGTGTTCAGTCCTATTTACAGTACTTGCACTATCATCTTTGATTTTAAAATCATCTGTGGTGTGCTCCCAAACCTTCAGGAACAAATGGTGTTGCTTTGAAATTCCATGGTGCTACCACTTAGAGAATCAGTTGACCTCAGTTCACAGAAAGGATTTGCAAAGTATAAGTTTTAGAGATGTATTTTTAAAGCAAAACTTACTTAAGTTAATAAAAAAAAATTGTGCCTTGGAAAACAGGAAGATTGCTCTATCCGTTGTCCTCAGAAGCCATCTATCCCGGGCACTCAGCAGGAATCCAGACTAGCCTTCTTGTGAGATTGTCAAGAGATGGCGAAAAACACAGAGACAGCTAGGCACTCAAAGACTACATTCCTTAAATTGTTCAATTACATGAAGAGACGTTGTACAGATTGAAGTGATTCTAATTATAACTGCTGTTCTGTTTTCACTTAGCTGTGACATATAGCAATGCAGTGATGTGTATCCGGTTTTGGTTTACCATCTTCATCCACCTATTGGAGAGAATGAAAAATAAAGGAACAAAAGACACAAATATCTGAATTAAGGCGCAGAGAAACACTATCAGCTTTAAATTGGTACTAATATACTTACCCGAGTCAGAAGCCTCATGACCTACTAAATCGAGGCTGCATTGTTGATTTTGGATGGGATGATAAACCAGACTCCTTATGCCCATGCTGGTGGTTAAAAGTCCTGTGGTATTATTTTACAGAACAGTACTGATAGTCTAATATTATCCCTCAACCATTAAGACCATTAAATAGCAAGTTATCTGTTTGTTAACATGTTGCTATTTCTGGGTTCTCGCTGTTTACAAATTGGCTACTGTGTTTCCAACAATGGATAGGAGTGTATTCACTACATGGAGAGGTTGGACAAACCTTTCACTAGAGCATCGGAGGCTGAGGGACGACCTGATAGAAGTAAATAAATTATAAGAGTCATGGATAGGGTGGCTCGTTGGAGTCTTTTAGCCCAGGTGAAAATGTCAAATTGTAGGGGTCATAGGTTTAAGGTTAGAGGGGGAATGTTTAAATGAGATGTGTGAGGAAAGGTTTTTTGAGGTTGTAGACTTGCTCGCCGAGCCGGTGCGTTTGTTTGCAGGCATTTCGTCATCCTGCTAGGTAACATCGTCAGTGCGCCTCCGGTGAAGCATTGGTGTTCGTCCTGCTTGTTATTTATATGCCTCGGTTTGCTGGGGTGGTTGGCGTTACTTCCGGTTCTGTTTTTGGTGGTTTGTATATCCAGTCCAGTTCAACGTGTTTGATGATGAAGTTCTGGTTGGAATGCCAGGCCTCCAGGAATTCCCTGGCATGTCTCTGTTTGGCTTGTGTTATTATGGATGCGTTGTCCCAGTCGAATTTATGACCTTTTTTGTCCGTGTGTCTTGGGACCAGTGAGAATTGATCTTGGCTCTTGGTGGCTAGTTGGTGTTTGTGTATCCTTACTGTCAGATTTCTTCCAATTTGGCCTGTGTAATGTTTCTCACAATCCTTGCATGGTAATTTGTATATTATGTTAGTTTTATTGGTTGTGGGTACGAGATCCTTTACATTAATCAGTAGCTGTCACAGGGTGGTTGTTGGTTTATGGGCTACTCTGGTACCTAGGGGTCTGAGTAGTCTTGTGGTCAGCTCTGATATGTCTGTGATGAAGGTAGGGTAACTAGTGTGTCTGGCGGTGTTGTGTCTTCTGTTTGTGGTCTGTTGCAGAGGTAACTGGAGTTTTTAAAAGGAATGAATACAGTAAAAAGCACAATCCTCCATTACCTCCCCGACAGACAACAAGAACTCACAACACAGCCAGACACGCTAGTTACCCTACCGTACATCAGAGACATTTAAGGGATGACCACAAGACTACTCAGACCCCTAGGTATCAGGGTAGCCCACAAACCAACAAGCACCCCTGCATCAGCTACCGACGAATGTGAAGGATCCCATATCCATAACCAATAAAACTAATGTAATATACAAAATACCATGCAAGGATTGGAGCAACATTATGTAGACCAAACTGGAAGAAAACTGACAGTAAGGATACACGAACACCAATCGGTGGCAAGAGGCATGATCGATTCTTCCTGGTCTCAATACACACGGACAAAGAAGGGCATAAATTCGACTGGGACAACACATCCATAATAGCACAAGCCAAACAGAGGCACACAGGTGAATTTCTGGAGGCCTGGCATTCCAACTGGAACACCATCAACAAACACATTGAACTGCTCCTGACATACAAACCACTGAAAAACAGAACTGGAAATAATACACCCACCCCAGCAAACCGAGGCATATAAATAACAAGCGGGACAGAACACCAATGCTTCACCGGAAGTGCACAAACAGTGTTACCTAATAAGGTGATGAAATGTCTTCGATCAAACACAATGGCTCAATGAGCAAGTCTACAAGTGCGTCCACAATCCGAGCTACAAATCTTCTGAAAAACTTGAAAGGTTTTTTACACAGAGGGTGATAGGTGCAAGAATGCACTGCCAGGGGAAGTGGTAGAAGCAGATACATTAGCAAAATTTAAGAGGCATTTAGACAGACACATGAACAGGCAGAGAATAGAGGGATATGAACCATGTGCAGGCAGATGGGATTAGTTTAGAACAGCATCATGGTCAGCGGACATGTTCGGCTATAGGGCTTGTTCTTGTTCTGCACTCTCCTATGTGCTAAATGATGTCTGTACCTAATGTACTTCAAGCAACTTGAGGCATCCTGAGATTGTGCAAGGCATTCTATAAATATGTTTCCATGTTTCATATTGCTCACTCCCTGGTTGTGCGAATTGCATAATTTTATGAAAGACTGTGAATTAATTTGGATTAAAAATACAACATGCGTATGAACTACACTACTACTAATGTCATTGAATCAAAGATATTTTTTGTCAATATAAATTTGTCATGTGGACCGAATGCACAGCCAGCAATTGATTAAACCTAACCTGTAGGAAAGGGTGTTATGATCTTGAGCCAGACTGCCAAAATTATGATATTGTAACTTCTATTTTGTAAAGTAGGGAAAATATGAGATCCAGGGGTCTTATTAAAGGAATGAAACTACAATATTCCATTGTTATTTTTTCAAAACAATCAATCAATTTTGCTGCTCAACTATAAAACCGTAATACCATCCACAACACGTACACTTTAACATGGTAAATATGGGTAATTGACAGTGATTGAAAACACCACAGCATACATCAAATAGCAAATATGATTCAGACAGATTGCATAGATTTCTCAGTAATTTTTTCAGCTTCTAGTGACATGTTGGGTCATCAAATCTCATTAAATTTTACAGGGGATCATAATTTTTCCTTTTCGCCAATCTGCCCTTGATGCTGCATCTCGAGTCACACTGTTAACGACTACGCCCATTCTGGTCAATTACCCTCCTTTCCTCCCCTGGACTCCAGAACTGCACTCCAGTACTTATGAATAAATATAACTCCAGCTCTTCAACAGCTAACTGCACTGAGATGATCTTGCCCTTGATAATTTTCTCCTGAGACCCAATCTTGGTAGTTACATCAAGCTTTTCAACTCCCAAACCTCGCAGTTGCAGTGAAGTATTAACACTCAGTTTTCTTCCGAATGTTTTCTTCCCCCAACAAAGAGTCAAAGTCTCTCCCACTTTCTCAACTCCTCAGGATTACTTCTGAGTTTGGACTCTAACGTTTAGCTGTTTACTTATTCATACAACTTATTTCTAAGTGTTAAAAGTACAGAATCATTCAGCTGCTCATGACTCCTCATTGAGTCTGCACACAGAGTCTTGCAGTACAACTAACTGCAGCATCACTAACATAGAATTTGCCTATCACTCTCCTTCTCGTATTGCTTATAACTTTTAAATTCCTTTTAAACTACCCTTCAGTGACACCTACAATGTCCTGGGTGAACTTTGGAAAATCTTGCGATAAGCTCCTCCCCTATTGCTGGGTATAATTGAATGTTGCCACCCAGCAACTCTTGGGCCTTCCTGTTCCATAAATGTTGCTAGTCAATGTTTGCTAGCTTGCTCACTACAACAAAATGATAGAAATAGAGGATTTATTTGCGAGTGCAATCAGAAATTCATAGTCATTGGGCCTATGATTCCTGGCTAAACTGCCTGGAAGAACTAAAAAGCAATGGTCTATATGACTGAGGCTAGGACAGGAAGGTGTGTGACAGAATTGTATTATCTCCTCAGTGCAGAGCAACAGGCATTGTTATACATTCAACTAGCATTACCATTTATTCTGCATATTACTTCAGCTCTGAATTTCTGTGTGTTGCAGTCCTTCTAGTCATGCACTGGTGATGCATGCACTGTCAGTTTGATACCCATCCTCTGTTGCTATAACCATAGCTCCGAACACCCTTGACAGTAGCATGAACAAAACCTGAGTGAAAGTATCAGGAAGCCTGTGGTACAACAAGAAAGACTGACAAGAAATAAAATATATAAGGGCCTTAACATGTCCTCAGTGTATTTCAAAGCACTTCACATCCAACGAATTACATTTAGATTTATTGAGAAGATGACTGAGAAGATAAGGTCCCGCAAACGGTAAATGAGATAATGAACAGTTAACCTGAAGTTGATTGAAGGAAAAATGTTGGCAGGGATACCAAGTGAATTCCCTACAGTTGTGCAAATGGTATTAATGATTTTACTTATTCATGTAAACTGGCTGACAGGTCTAGTTTATGTCTGACTGAGGCCTCTCCTCTGATGGTGTAATTTCACATTAATGATTTAAACATTGGTTATCTCGAGGAATTATCAAGGCAGTTCACATGCTGGAGAATCAGCAAGCAATAGGAATTTCACCACAACAAATATTTGAGTATATTTACTGGTGTCAGGTGAAGGCAGTTGCATTGGTTTTGTGAAACCTACTTAGGTGAATGTCATGAGATCTGCCATCTTTTCCCACTTCTCCTGGGCTCCTTGCATTCTGGAATAGACATTCCATGCCAGAAATTGTTTCCCATGTCTGATGAATTCTTCTGGGAGTAACAGCATCTGCCTTTGCAATATAGTGAAGTTGACAACACAACCAAATTTGGATGTGATATGTTAACATGAATAGAAGCTAAGGGCTAACTAATAGAAGACAGAGTGCTGGGATGAGGGAGTGGGGTGGTACTAGAAATTTTTAGGAAGGCAACCTGGAGCTGGTAAAGTGCCACTGGGATTAGTGCTAGCATTACAATTATTGATAATAAAGTCACAGGGATGTACAGCATGGAACCAGACACTTCGGTCCAACTCGTACACACCAACCAGATATCCTAACTTAATCTAGTCCCATTTGCCAGCATTTGGCCGGTATCTTTCTAAACCCTTCCTATTCATGTACCCATCCAGATACCTTCTAAATGTTGTAATTGTACCAATCTCCACCATATCCACTGGCAGCGCATTCCAAACATGCACCACCTTCTGCATGAAAATGTTGCCCCTTAGGTCCCTTTTAAATCCTTCCCCTCTCACCTTAAACCTGTGCCCTCTAGCTTTTGACTCCTTTACCTTGGGAAAAAGACTTTGACTATTCATCCTATCCATGCCCCTCACAATGTTATAAACTTCTATAAGGTCACCCTTTGACCTCCATCGCTCCAGGGAAAATAGCCCCAGCTTATTCAGCCTCTCCCCATAGCTCAAACCCTCCAACCTTGGCAACATTCTTGTAAATCTTGCCTGAACAATTATATATGAATGACTTGGATGAGGGAAGTGAATGTACTGGCACCATGTTTTCAGATAATACAAAAATAGATGGTGAAGATGACAAAAAGAGTTCACAAAGGAACATAAACGAATCTAGTGAGTGCGCAAAAATTTGCCAGATGTAATATAATGTGGGAAAATGTGCCATTTTGTATTTTGGCAGGACAAATGGAGGAGCTGAATATTATTTAAATGGAGAAAGACAGCAGAAAGTTACAGCACACAGGGATTTGAGAGTCCTCATGAATGAATCACAAGAAGCTAGCATACAAGTTCAGTGGGTAATAGGGAAGGCAAATGGAATGTTGGTCTTCGTTTCAAAGGGAATGGAATACAAAAGAAGAGAAGTCTTGCTAAAATTATCGAAGACCTTGTTGGATAACACCTAGAATACTGTGCATTGTTCTATTCCCCTTATCTAAGGAAATGTATCTTTTCTGAAAAAGGGTCTAGGCCCGAAACGTCAGCCTTCCTGCTCCTCTGATGCTGCTTGGCCTGCTGTGTTCATCCAGCTCTACACCTTGTTATCTCTTTCAAGAGCTAGGTTTTGTTTCGCTGATAGTTGAAGAGTTTTCTTGAAAGTGTTTGGTTGAAAACACTGCATGACTTAATGAAGGGTTAAAATGCACAATTTCTACATGCAGAGATAGTACAATGATCCAAATGTTCTCTTCCACATTCGTCCAATAGACTTCTTAAAACGTTTGAAAAAAATGTGACACTGTTGGTGTAAGAGGAGAGGTTTTAGGAGGTCGGCTTTGGCAATAAGTTTATTAAATAGTCAGATGTTACGTTCACAAATGACAGACAGTAGAGCATAAACAAAGCAAGATTCAAAGCATATGAGCCAATCCATACGTTTCTGTCAATTTTTTGCCCTCTCCGAATCTCCTAGAATATTCATTGTGATAAAATAGTTTACTTTTAAAGAAATGTCTCATCTTAAAATTAGCCAGTACACAATTTTAGAAAACAGCACTTCAGTTAACATATTGCGACCACTCTCTGAGAAGGTCTGCAGTAAGCTTGTTTTGCAGAACAATTACATTTCAAAATCCTTTTGAAGCTGCACTCCTGTCTCTAGAGGTTAGCGTGTTGGGAATAACTGCTGAGGGCTTATGACCTCAAACCTGTTTCCTAAAGATTGTACATTTCTTTGATCAATATTGCATTTATTTTGCATCGTACGATGAATACCTGATCATCACAAGTTTGGGGAGCATAGAAATCCTATTGGAAAATACTGCTGTAAAAGTAGTCCAAGAGGGAATAGCAAAATCAAGACCAACAGCTGCTGATTTTATGGACTAAACTTGCCGACCTTGATCCTGAATCAAGAAGATTGCAAAGTGCCTACTCAAAAGATAAGATGCTGTTTCTCAAGCTTAATTTAAACAGTGTAAGAAGGTGAAGACAGGCAGAATGGGAGTGAGTAAGTTTGAATGACAAGTAATGAGAAGCCCGTGGCTATGTTTGGAAACTGAACAAAGATGTTTCCATTTGTATTCAGTCTTCTCAGTTGGAGAATCTTACATTATATTTGCTGCTCAGACGTACAAGTTTGAAAGAAGCACAAGTAAATTGTTGTCTCACCTGGAAAGTATGATTGTGTCCCTGTTCAATGGGAGGGGGAGGCAGCAAAAGAGCAAGTGGTGCTTCATTTGCATCTCCACAGGGAGGTACCGAGAGAAATGTTGTGGCTGACTCAGGAGTGGATCAGAATATTTTTTTCATCATAATTAAATTTCAGATACCGCCATTGTTGTTTTTGTAGGGAGGTACACAGCCAATTTATGCACAACATGGTCCAACAAGCTGATGAACGAGCGTATATTTGTATATCTGGACGGCTGGACATTAGGCAGAATACACGGAGAACTTTCTGCTCTTTTTTTGAAAAAATGTCATGCAATCACTTGTACCTACCTAAGAAGACAAATGACCTTTGTTTGACACTTCATCTGAAAGATGACATTGGGTGACACAGTGGTTCACTGGTTAGCACTGCTGCCTTGCAGCATCAGGGTCCCAAGTTTGATTCCAGTCTTGGCTCACTGTTTGTGTGGAGTTTGCATGTTCTCCGCGTGTCTGCATGAGTTTCCACCAGATGCTGCGGTTTCCTTTCACAGTCCAAAGATGTGCAGGTTAGGTGGATTAGCCATGGGATCAGGGCTTACAGGGATGGGGTAGAGGGCTGGGTCTGGGTGGAATGCTCTTCAGCTGAATGGCCTCCTTCTGCGCTGTATGGATTCTATTATTCTATTTCATGACCTGATAATGTAGTAATCACTCAGTACTGTGCTGAATTCTCAGTATAGCTTTCATTCTGCCATCGTGGTCCTATAACTTTCTAAACTGAACCAGTCTGACACTCCAAAACTGGACATCTCTTCTTTCATTTCACCTGAGCTTCCTTATATAGTCACGTAGAGATTCTTCAACTATTCTAAATATTCTGGCTGGGTTTCAACATCTCTTCGAGCATTTTAATTTCAATCGTTCCTGACCATTGAAGACACTGAGAAAGGAAGATATCCCACTTAAACAGTACTAACACAGATTAAAAAATACATAGGGATCTGAAGTTAGCCAAATTAGATTCCATTTCATAGTAAAGAGAGCCAACGTTGTATTTGTTAGTTTTGCCGATTGCTCACTTTTATCCTGTCATACACAACATGGGAGAGTCACTGTGTTCTTATTGTGATGTATTAGACCAGATTCTGCAACAGAGAGGAAGAAAAGACTTGGTGCAAGATTGAAGACTAAAACACGATTTCTCAAGTCATGATGGATTGGAGGACTTCAAATACAGTTCGGTTAAGTCTGTAAGTAAATTGTAGAGAGGCAGACAGCTTTGACAGACCCCTTGATGGCTGGCAGCCTTGACTTTATCACCAGTTTTATTACCTTAGACAAAGTAAAAATACTACTTACTTTACCAACCTCCAGAGTCTGAGATCATTCAATTTACTGGAGACAATAACCTTCCATCAAAGTACACAGAAAATGGAAACCTAAAACATTTTCTGTGGGATGTCTTTTGTGTGCAAAACTAGCTCACCTTTAAAGATAAATATGTAAATTCTATTTTTTTCCTGCCGTTGACTGTTAAATACTACTCATCCTCCTCAAAACAGAAAATGGACCATTCCTCTTCATGTGCATCATGTATCAGCTTCAAGACTTAACAAATCAGAGATGACTGACTTTCATGTTTGAGATGAGAAGATTATATACTTCTTGTCTGTTAGACAATCAATCTCATCGTACTTATAAGTAATAGCTAGGGATGTCTCTCCCAAGATCTGAAGCATTGTTAGTAGAGATTATTTAAAATATGTAACTGATGTTATGTACAAACTAACCTGAGTTAACAATTCCCAGTCAATATAAGAATTATTTTAATTAATTTCAGATCATTTTGTTTTTCAATGAAGCTGGCTATCACAACAAGAACTTTAACTTATATCTAATGTAATAAAATCTCCCAAAGCACTTCATGTGATAAAGTAAAATATGGCACAGAGGTAAAGAGACATTTGGATCGTCAAAGAGCTAGGCTTGAAGGAGCCACTTCAAGGAGGAAAATGAGGCAGAGGTGTTTAGGCAGGGACGCCCAGAGCTGTGGGATTCACACATATGAAGGCACATTCACCAGTGGTGGAGATTGTAAAAATGGATTAATGTTTCAGAACTGAAGAAGGGTCACTGGACCCGAAACATTAGCTCTGATTTCTTTCTACAGATACTGCCAGACGTGCTGAGTTTTTTGCAGCAATTCCTGTTTCTGCTTCTGATTTCCAGTATCCGCCATTTTTTCGTTTTTTTATTTGACCAAAAATGGGAATGCTTGAGAGACTGGAAAGACAGGAATACAGGTAAACCAGGAGAATCATGGGACTGGAGGTTGGGGGAGGGGCAGGGTGTTGGTGAGAGAGCTCAGACCATGGAGGGATTTGGTAACAAGGATGGAAAATGTTAAAATTGATTAAACAGGAGTCAGTTCCGTCCAACAAACTTAGGAGTGATTGTTGAATGGAATCTGGTGAGAGGTAGGACACAAGCAGCAGATTTTTTGATGAACTCAAGTTTAAGGAGGGTATCTTGTGAGAAAATTAGTGACAAATTAACTTTGGGGCAGGACTTTTCATTTGCAGTACTGGCGACCTTATTAAATTATTGGGAATCTTTGTTTCAAGACATCTGCAGACATCTTACCTGGTTTCCCAAATAATATGTTGGGGATTGATAGTGGTAGTAATGGATGCACATTCCCTGGGAGAATGGAAAAGTTTGTAACAATATACAAAGTTGGATTTAGAGTCTCGAACTTGCTTGCCTTTTTCTATCAGAAATCGATGTGAGCGGTGGGTTCTGAGGTTGGTCCCATTTCATCTCGTAATGACTGCACTGTTCCTCTCAGTGTTCTGTGGAGCATTTCCCAAGTGTGCTTGTTGATACTGGAATTCATTATCCTGCCTCAACCTTAGATTCAAAATTTGTAGTGTTCCCAATTCCTGTATACACCTAACTTAACAAGGAAACTTAGATTGAAATCAATACAGCTGTATATCAGTCAATGCTGGAGGGACCAATGACTCTACATTTGGAAGAGACTTGGAAGAGAGATTGTTGGAGTCATTTAAGAGCTTTTTATGTATCTTTTTCTTTTGCTTATCTCCTGGTTTGAACTGAATGTGTCCCTGACAGGTTTGAGGATTTTTGAGACTCCTACGATAGGTTTGGACTTGGAGAAAGGGGTGATGGCACCCTTAAGGAGAGTGTGGACACTGCTGAAATGCAGTTTTTGATGGCAGTGAGACAGAGAGATAACACAGTCTGGTGTTTTAGAAAGACATGCCAGAGAGCAGAATATGATAGTCTTTAATGGGGTGCAAAGATCATGTTTTGTGAATCACAGTGGATGAACGCATATTTCAGGGTAAATTAGGACCATGGCAAAATGTTAAGACGACAGTGTCTACAGCAGTTCATCTGCTAGGGTACAATGAAGCATTGGTGCTTAAGAAGGATGGATTTAGAGCTGAGAATTACATTTATTGCAAACTTAAAAGTTGCATAAGTGAGCATTTTTTTTAATCACATCTGATTTTGCTGAATAAATTGAAATTGCTTAAAATCAGCATGGGATTTGAACATACTGAAATAACAGGTCTCCTAAGGGTAATGGTACAATTACAGAATAATAATTTGAAAGCAACTGGAAAGAAATAAATTAGTGTAAAATCTTGGAGTACCTGATCGTTCTTAAACAGGTTTTTCATTTGATTACAGCATACTCATAGTTTTATACTTTCTGGAAACAAACTCTTTGGTCTAACCAGTCCACACTGACTATGTTCCCAAACTAAACTAGTCCCACTGCCTGTGCTTGGCCCATATCCCTCCAAATCTTTCCTATTCATGAACTTATCCAAATGCCTTTTGAGTGTTATAACAGTACCTGCCTCCACCACTTTAGCTGGCAATTCATTCCACACACAAACCACTCTCTGTATATGAAAAAAAAGTTGTTCCTCATGTCCATTTTAAATCTTTCTCCTCTCACCTTAAAAAAGATGCCCCCTACTTTTGAACTCCTCTACCTGAGGGAAAAGACTTTTGTCATTCACCTTATTTATGTCCCTCAGGATCTTAGAAACCTCAATAAGGTCACCCCTCAACCTCCTATGAACCAGTTTAAAAAAAGTCTATTTTTATATCTCAAACCCTCTATTCCCAGCAACATCTGAGTAAGCTTGTTTGATTTAATCACAATTAACACCTGCCAGGTCATTACAGACTGAGGGTTATGTCAGATAAATCTCCGTCACATTGTAGATCCCTATGAATAAGTTTGATTTTAGTTTCTGTTATGATTCCTCACTTGAAGGTCATAGAGTCAGAGTCATACAGCATGGAAACAGACTCCTTGGTCCAACCAGTCCATGATGAACATGATCCCAAACTAAACTAGTCCTACCTGCCTGCTTCTGGCCCATATCCCTCCAAATCGTTCCTATTCATGTACTTATCCAAATGTCTTTTGAATGTTGCAATTGTGCTCACATCTATCATTTCCTCAGGAAGTCCATTCCACACGCAAACCACCGTCTGTGTAAAACATTTGCCCCTCATGTCTTTTTTTAAATCTTTTGCCTCTCACCTTAAAAATGTGCCCCCTAGTCTTGAAATCCAACATCCTAGGGATTAACCCTATCTATACATTTCATGATTTAAAAAATTTCTATAAGGTCACCTCTCAACCTCCTATGCTCCAGGAAGGTGTTGAATCATTCTGAGGTTCTCTTCCATGGGCCACAGCCATCCTTTGCTACTTTGCCAAAATGGCCATTTCAACCTTGAAGCTAGAAATATGAGGCTGGACTTAATACACACCAGGTTCCTGTCAATGACAAAGTTAGGGCAAGGCCTCCTGTTCTCTGATTAGTTGGAGGTAGGACATCCATTACTATCTGCAGAAGACAACCTGCCTCTGAGAAAAGCCAGCCAACTGGCAGCCGTCTGCCCACAACAGCGCCTCCAGGAGCATTGGCCACTGCTGGGAGTACCATTGTCCCCAAAGGACGGAGACAGTATTAAAGGTAAATAGGCATGGGAGTGGCAATATGAGAGTATCACTGGTTTAGAAGGTGTTAGTGAGGGGACAGAGGACCAGAATTGATCACAGATGGGCCTGCTAGTGGACCAGGTATCTCATGAAGGGCATCCCTGGCCATCGTCAGCATATCCAGTTAAAGCTGCCAGGCTGGATGTTTCACATGGACTTCATCTGCTGTTGGGCAACTCCCGGCAGGGGTGTGCTACTTACGAATGTGTATTGGTCTATTGTTGAGCAGGCTGCCCAATGCCTGGCTTGATGTAGGCAGTAGGTGTGCCACTGATGGAATTTTCTGAGTGTCCCCACCTGCAAAGTGTCAGTGGTAATAACTCTTTGGCTTAGTGAACTCTTTATCCTCTGAATACATTATAGGCGTACCAGATGTGTTCTTCATCCTTTGTCTGCTTTTTATCATTGGTCACTATGGAAATCTTTGTCTGATTTTTGTTTTAGTCTAGGAGTCCTCAGGCCTATTACAGCATCCTCCTGTTGTCCTGTCCAAGATAAGCCATGTCATCATAAATTTGAGGATGGACCCAGGCATTTTCTTCTCTTCCATTGAGATGTGCATCTACCTCAGATGGATTGATCAAATAACTGTAATTGATTAAATAAGTCCAAATATTAAAATGAACACAACAATGCAATACTGTTAGCATTTGTAACAATAGTATTTCATACGATAATTATACAATCTATTTTAAATGGAATTTTTCATTTAATGGAGCTAATAATTAATATACTCCAATGCACATTGTGTGCAATGTGGTCAAATTAATGTTTTTTACCTCCATGTACAGTATATTTAAAAACGAGCACACCTGGAATATTGAGTTATCTTTATTCAAGGAACTTCTCAGGAAGAAATGTGAGAAATATTTAATTTTTGCATGATTTGTGTCGTGTTTATTTAAACCTTTATAGTCATTGTTTAATTATACAGTGTTTTGGCCTCAATTCACAGTTGTTCTTAGCATTGTTGAGAATATAAATTTTTAAAATGTTCATTTAAGTCGTGTGATCCACTGCTCTGTTGTTCAGGTACAACATGCTGTATTGGTTTGGCTGATTTTTCCAACAGTGTGTTTTGTGGTTTAGTTTTCTGAGCATTTGGTAAGGTGCCAAGTATTTGTTGCTTTGTCATTATAGCTGTGTTGTTCTGAAATCTGGGTGTATAAATATAAGCTTTGGTTAGATGTTTAAACATATGTCTCCTGCCTGTGTCCTGCACAACAGAAAATAGGAAAATGCCATACTTATCTTGCATAATGGGAGGTCCTAGTGAGTCAGATGAGAATTTCTAGGAAAGCCAGCCAGAGTTATGAATTCATTGGAAGAAAGGATCTTTTATTCTGGCAGATAATATGATTACAATTTAAAATCTTCAGAGGAACAACCTTGAAATTGATTCTATTTTTTTCTCTCACTCCAAATTGTGGTGTGTTTGGATTTTTGGCAAGTTTTCAGAAACCAGAGTGAAGTATTTCCGAGGCTTCAAATGTTGTAGGACAGCTGGTTCCCAGATCTTTCACCTCGGTGATCTGGTCAGCCCTTTGAATAATTTGGATGCATTTTAGGATCCTAGATGTTTGGTGCCTATTGCAAGGTAAGGACAGAAACTGTTGTGGTTTATTCATCCAGATTAAATACTTTTATTCTTCAATGAATCTAAGGCTTTTGACTCCACTACACTAACCAAAAGACAATTCTGAATTTGGATTACTCTGCGCTAAATTCTTCTGACATCTATCCTGGGTTTCACTTTGACTAGTTTTAAATGAGATTTCCTTGTTTAAGTGGTATTCTGTTTTGTTTACTGTTTACTTTTATCACTATATTCAATTTTTCTTAAAGGTTACGAATCCTGTTTCTCTTGTCCTTTGTTACAACTTAATCCTTCAAGAGGTCAGCCTGGTGATTCTTTACTTCATGGAGACTCAAGACTAAGTGTCTCTCTTTTCTCTTTAGGTTGAAAACTGAAGACACGATTCCAGGTGTGGTTTAACTGGGGCACTGTGCTAATCCACTTCCTTCACTTATTTTTGTCCCATGGTACAGAATGAAAGTGTCTGCTCAGTTCTGGGCCTGCAAGGCAGCATCCAAATGTTTGCCCCTCATTAATGTAAATAGAGTAAATGGGCTGCCATGCCTCTCCTCCTGTGCCATCATTGGCAGATTGCTTAATTGGAGGTGTCAACTTGACATGCTGTTGTTGCCATGCCTGATGCGAGTGAGCAAAGTCAGTTAAGTGCATTAGTGCCCAAAGTATTGCTCATAGTATAGGATTACACTGAAAAGTTCAACGATGTCCCAAGGACAGTTCAGGAAGTCTTAACTCATATTTCTTATTGCTGTCTGATTACCTGTTTCCTCTGTACTTCAGGCCTTTAGTTTTGAGCTGCCAGGTCTGTTTTGAATCTGTCCCATTTATTACAGTGTTCGTGCTACACAATGCAATGGAAGGTATGGTTAGTGTGAAGACAGAACTTTATCTCACAAGGAATGTGTGGCAGGTACTGTCATGACTGGTCCATCTGCAACAGTTAGATTAGTGAGCACAAAATTATACAGGTTCTGTTATCTGCTGCTTTTAGTTTTACACTTTTTGCGACTCGGCCAGTCGTAGTGTAATTGAACCACCCTTGATGGTTGACATTAAATTTCCACACCGAGATTACATTTTGTTCTGTTCATTATAAACCTTCCTCTGTGTGATTCTGTACCTCTATTTATGAAGCCAATAAATCTGTATACTTTATTAACAGCTCTCTCTGTTGCCCGGCACCTTTATTGACTGATGTACACATACACCCAAGTCTGTCTGCTCCTGCACCCTTTGTAGATTAATAGCTGTGTAGATTAATCACATCTCACGGCTTTGCATTATACTTCTTCTGCCAGCACTTATTCCATTCCATCAATGTGTCAATGCCCTTTTTGAAGTTCTATACTGTTCTCCTCACAATTTACAATTCTTCCAAGTTATCTGCCATATGCGCACTTTGAAATTGTTCCCCGCACACCAGGATCTACATCAGTAACACATTAGGAAAAGCAAATGTCCCAACACTGATCCCTGGGGAACTTCACTGCAAATATTCTTCCAGCCTCAAAAATACCCTTTAACCATTGCTCTCTGTTTCGTTTCTCTCAGCCAAGTTTGTTTTGCACACCCTCACTGCATGTGGATTTGGTGGTGATGACATCAGCTGGCTGCAAATGCTATCTTCCTGTGTGCATGTGCCTGTTGTTCCACCTGGTAATGGCATTCATAATAAGCACAGTCAACAACAGCACAGCATGCTGAGAATCTAAGGCTGGAAGAATATGACAAGATCATCAACCAGAAACCAGACTCCAGGATGAACGATCATGTCCAAACCTCTTTGAAACCTAGTTCTGGAAGAAAATGTGTATTCATTGGAAAGGTTGGCCAGCTCTGTACACCAATTTCAACTTGCTGGGTCTTCATGAACTTTAAAAGGCCCTGGGCTACTTCAGAGCCAACTGGGGGACATGACACATCTTTTGCAAAAGGAACAGTCAGAAAATTAACATACACTTTTACTAATGGACATAAGAAGGGGGTGGAGAGAAAACAGTAGACAATTTACCTCTCTCTCCTATCAGTAGTACTGCATGTGCCCAGAAAGCAGCATGCCAGAAGGAAATCTCATCTTGCAGTGCAATCGACTAATGGGTGAAAGTATCAAAAGGACCAACATACGAGACTGATGGCAATTGCACTGATTTTCTCAATGCCAGGCTGACTGGTCATGTGCTTGTACCTATGCCAGACAGCATTGAGAAGACCAGCTTCTTTAACTCACATGCTGCCTTTTTGCCAAGTGTTGAGACCAACTAATCAAATATGTAGTAAGCACCAGCTCCATGCTCACAGCAGGGTCTATCCTATGCTGGAATCTCTGGTTTCAGCTCCAATAGCATACAGTGCTGCCTGCCATTTTGTTTTTGGTGTCCAGCGCTTCTAGAAAATGAAGTACCACATCAGACTATCCAACAGGCTTTCAGAGCTTCCCAGCCCAGCTCCACTATTTTCTTTCTCACAGCTGCAGGAATGTTAAGATTCAGTCCGTTGTGAAGGCCACTGGTTGTGTAGGTGAGACGTAGTATCCATTCCCTGAGTGACTACATGCCTTCTTTACTGCCAATGGTCACATTGATGTCAGACTGTCCTGAAATCTCTGCGGTCTACAGCTAGGTCATAAATGGCAAAAACACCTTGAGTTTACCTCCCCATGACCATGCTTTCCACGCCTAAGTTGTAGAGACTGGGAAAATATCTCTTCGGTTCTTGGAAGGATTCATGAAGCTATTGGTGGAGTATCAATAATTTTTGTCTCCACTACTGTGACCTGACCTGTTCAGTATTTTCAGTATCTTCTGTTTTTACATCAGATTTAAAGCATCTGCTGTGTTTTGCTTTCGATCTGATATATCTAATGTAAAATTGGCATCCTTTGCAAGCTGATGAATTTACATCTTGTTTCTGACTGGAATGAACCTGGACATGTCTGAAAGGGCTAGGAAAAAATCTTAATGTCAGCCTCCATAAGCAAGCAAAGAAGAGGGCAGAATCATCATGTATTTTGTAACATTTCTGGACTTTACATCCTGAGGGCATTCTGAAAAAGAAGCATCCACGGAAACCGTATTGATAGAAACATTCTTGTCTGTTCCTTTCCTTTGTGCAGGATGGGATAATATTTTTCAAAGAAAGGTGTATTCTCATTCTGATGATCATCACTGTCTTTGTATGCTAATGACCTTTTCTCAGTCTCACTGATTAACTTTGTCACTGTGTCCAGCATGTCATTGTTTTAACTGAATACCAAGTCAGGTGACAATGCTTTGTTTCCTCCGAGTGCTATATATTTATGTTGTTTATTGCAATTCATGTATTCCATTATCTGGAGATATGTAGCCTTAAGGTATGTTGCGAAAAAACACTGCTGTACAATGCACATGAGTTGTAAACAAGTCAGCAAATGAAATGCATGCTAGATACATTGACAACAGCCTTTTTTAATCATGAAAATACGTACATAATTTCTAAAATGTTAAACTCCAATTGTTTGTATTGTGATTTCTTGTGAACTATTTTAATGAAGAACTTTGTTTTGAAGGATGAAAGCTGCGAAGCTTTGGACTTGCCATGTTGTCTTAGCAACAATGTCATATCAGTGCAATTATAAATTAATCTCATTACATTTCCCCTGTGATAATCAAAAATGTCTTTTAATATCTCACCAGTTGTGATTATTTCTAGGATAGATGTAATGGTCATCTTATTTTTTGACTGAAATTTCTAACTCTCAAGACTGCATAAATTAAACTGCTTCCTTTTCAGTTCTGATATGTTGTGATTGTTTTGCATAAATATTCTTTTGTGAGCTCCATGTTTA
This sequence comes from Rhincodon typus, assembly GCF_021869965.1. Taxonomy (NCBI): domain Eukaryota; kingdom Metazoa; phylum Chordata; class Chondrichthyes; order Orectolobiformes; family Rhincodontidae; genus Rhincodon; species Rhincodon typus. The sequence continues at coordinate 42,380,941 of NC_063347.1, read as the reverse complement.
TGGTAGAAAGTTGCGCACACATACACAGTGCTAGAGAAGCCACAAAGTTGTCTCGCATATTCAGTTTGACAGATTGCCTCCACAAACATTGTTTGTCTCCTAAAGGCAGTGAGTTATTCTGAGATTTGGATCAATGGATATTGGCAGTTATTTTCACATGTAAGCCAAGACATTGGGCATGAGGTCATTTGATACAACTGAACATGATCTGATCATCTATTGTGTCAATGAATGTATCCCAGAAGTAGTCCTTATCTTTGAAGAACCAAGATTATTCAAGTGTCAAAAAGGATTGAACAGGCTGAGGCTCTTTTCTCTGGAACAAAAGACTGATAGGTGACCTAATAGTAGTTCTTAAAAGGCATTTGATTGAGTCAATGTCAAGCACTTGTTTCTACTGGGGCAGGTTCCAAAATGAAGGAGACTAAATAGAAGATAGACATTTATAAATCCAATAAGAAATTAGCAATTATTTTTGTATTTGGAGAATAATAAGAAGGTAGCACGAAATGGTTGATGTGAATAGCAGAAAAGAATTTAGAGGGAAAATAGGTAAATGTTTGAGTGAGAAAGAATGAGAAAGGTATATTGCAATAGAGGCTCACGTGCATCATAAACACAAGTATAGACCTGGTGGGATAAGTGGTTTACCAGCATACAGTAATTTTTTCTGTAATTTCACCACCATCCTCATTATCAGAACTTCAATAATCTGTGATGTTACCCTACAACAATCTTGTGCACTGTTGCTGTTGCCATTTCTGTCCCAGTCATTTTATCAACTTGGTTTTTCTTTTCTGTATCATTTCCTTGCCTTCTCTTCTCTCAGTCCTCCAGACCGTCTTCCCTGCAGAGTGACATTTCAGCAGGGATGGAGATCATCTTCCCCCGTACTCCTGATCCCGATAGCTCTCTCCCCCTCACTCCTGAATCTAAGAGCTAACTTTCTCACAACTACAGTCCTCCTTTTTAAAAAATTAATTCTCTTTGTTCCTCCTATAATTTCCACCACTTCCTTCAAACACCAAAGATCAGCTTCAGGTGTACACATCCTGTGGGAGAGATTCTTCTCTTGCACCACCAGTTTTTCCACTCCTGTGTGTGTCTCTTTCCACTATTTTACGTTGGAAGATCTTCCAATTGTAAACATTTCCAACATTAACCCTCCCATGTTGGGTGGAACTCTGTGCAGTCTCTGGTGGAGGGTTTTGAGATGGAATGGGTATTAAATCAGGGGGGAATGCTGCCTGCTCCCTGACACCACTCCGCCTCCATGAGAATTAAGTTCCAGGCTGGAAGTACCATGGCTGGATTTCTCACCTTTTGGTGATTGAGCTCCTTAAGGGGCCAGTAAGAACATTTCCCACTGCAACTGGTATTGACCCAGCAGGGGACAGGCCTGTCACCAAGTGGCTTGCACTGAAATTAAAACCATGCAGCCAGCTTGCCACATCGATAGGGGTGTTATTCGATTAAACTTGTGCCCGACTGAAGGGCTGGACCTCAGGAAGTAGGTGCTTGCTGACAGCCACTCCCCTGTCCTTGTTGCAGTTCAAGAAAGCAGCCCACCAACACCACCACCTCAAGGGCAACTAGGGATAGGTAATAAATGCTGGCCAGCCAGTAATGCTCACATCCCATGAGTAAATTAAAAACAAACTACCCACACCCTTATCAGCATGGACTCCTACCATAATACACTACATTAGCTCTCTGTGGGTCCTGGTTCCTGCATGATCCTGGGACTCCAGTATTTGCCCTTTCAGCAGCAAACATGGTTTCCATGGTAGCATTGTTGTGTAAAAGAGTTTCCAGTCTCCGATTGGTCAACAGCTCTTAGTCGTCAAAACTTCTGCCCCTGGGGTCTTGATTCTGGGGGAAGGCTCACTGCTGGCCTCAACACTGCCTGATTGGCTTGTGGCCTCTTTGGTCTTCCCAGAACGTTGGGCTGTCTCTGGCTGTCCAGCAGCAAGTGTGATCACTAACTAACTCTTCATCAGGATTCCATGCTATTTCTGACAACTATTGATGTGCGGCTGATTGCACTTTCTCTGTGGCTCAGTGTAGCTTGTGAATTGCCGAGCTAGAAGGTCAGGAGTTCAACTCCCCTCCAGGGAGTTGTGCACATAATCTGGGCTGACACTTCTACCTTTCAGATGAGACTTTATCAGGAGAAATCATTTACTCTCAGGAGTGACACGATCCAAATATCAGCAGATGAGGTCACCTGGTGTCCCAAACTAAGTTTATCTTTCAATGAGCAGCCCAAAGATAGATTAACATTCATCCTGCTGCCTGTGTCACGTTTGCTTTGTGTCAATTAACTGTTTAATATGAGAGTGAAGAAAGGAGGGCAAATAAAAAAGTGTTTTCTTTCATCTCTTCCCACCTCTCTTCCCTTCCCTCTCCTTCTCCTCCCTCCCTTTCCCCACTCCCTTTCTTTCCCTTTATTCCTTTCCTTTTCCATTCCCTCCCCTTCCTTTCCTGTTCCTTACCCTTGCCCCCAATTCTTTCCTTCTCACCCTCCTCCTTTCCCCCTCCCCCACTCTCTTCCCCATCCCTATTTGTTCCCTTTCCTCCCACCCACCTCTTCCCTCCCTCCCCTTTCTTCCATCCCTCCAGCCCTTCCTCTTGTTCTTACCTGACTCCTCTTCTGACCCCTCCCTTCCTCATTCTCCCACCCCTTCTTTCCTTCCTTTGCCCTTCCCTCCCTGTTTCTCCCCTCTTTCCTTCTTCCTCCTTTCCCTCCCCAGCTCTCTTTTCTCCTCTTTATCATTCCTCTCTTCTTCCCTGCCTCCCCGTCTCTGCCATTTTTTCCCCTCACTCCTCTTCCTCCCTTCTCTCCCTTCCCTTCTTTCTTCCTCTCCCAGCCTTCTCTTTGGCAGATCAGATGAGATGGATTTTTGACTATAGAACTGACAGCTTGGAAAACACTCTATCTTGGCCTCTCATGAGAAAGTATGCCCAGTTATAGCACTGACTGGAAAGAGGCAAAAGGTGTCTGAGAGCTCGAAAGCTAATTGTAACATTTGCTTCTGCTGATGGTCCAAGAAACCAACAAATTTGTTATAGCTTGAGATTAAAAAAGAACTTACTCCTCCAAGACATCTAACGGGGTCTGAACAGTATATTCTTCATTCTTCCTTTTTTTACTGGACACTTTCTTTCAACACTATACATCTTTGTGTGTGTGTGATATCGCTCAGTGAAGGAATGCTGGAATCTATTGTTAAGGTTATCTTAATAAACTAAGGAAAGGATAGTTTGATGGGAATACACCAACATGCATTTGTGATAGGGAAATTGTTTTTGACCAATTTAATACAAATTTTTGAGGATCTAACTTGTAGGTTAAATAAAGGGAAGGCATGGAGATTTCCAAAAGGCAATTGATAAGGTGCGAGAAAAAGACTGATGGAATTGGGGATGATGTATCTACATGGGTAGACAATTGGCAAATTGACAGGAAGCAGAGAGTTGGCACAACAATGCTGCAAGGATCAGTGCTGGCTTCCATTATTTACAATAAATATTCACAATTTAGACAAAGATGTGGAGATTAATATTTCAAAGTTAGCTGGCAATACAAATACAATCGGTAATGCAAGTTGTGAGGAAGACTCAGAGGCTGCAATGAGATATAGACAAGTTGGGTGAATGGACAACCAGATGGCAGGTGGAGACGAATGTGGGGAAATACATGTTATTCACTTGTAAGAATGAAAAACATTTTTATTTAACAAATGTTGATCACAGAGACTTGGGGTGAGCTTGACAAACCACATACAACTTTAGCATGCAGATGGAGCAAACAATTAGGAGGGCAAATGACAAGAGAATTAGAGTATCAGAATAAAAAAAAGTCTTGCTTGAACCATATATTTGCTGAGACACACACTCCACCTGAAGTACTCTCTGCAATTCTGATCTGCATTTTTAAGAAATGATGTGCTTACATTTGAGCAACGGAATAGATTGATCCCTGGGATCATCGAGCTGTCCTGTAATGAAAGGCTGAATAAATTGGAGAGAGATTCTCTGCAGTTTAGAGAAGTGAGAAGTGATCTCATTGAAACGTACAAGTTTCTGTTGGGGCTTGATAGGGTATGTATGCACTGAGAGGTTGCTTCTGCTGGCCATGGAATCTAAAACAGTCTCAGGATGAGAGGCTGATAGTTTAGGATTCAGATGAGGTAATATTTCTTAATTCATAGGTTGAGAATATTTGGGATTCCCTTGCTTAAGCATTGTGTATGGTATGCTGCATTTTGAATTTATTTAAGGCTAAAAAAGGCAAACGTTAGGTCTCTCATGGAATTAAGGATTATGGGGAATATGTGGGAAAATAGAGTTGAAGCCCAAGATCAGCCCTTATTATATTGAATATCAGAGCAGACTAAAATATTAGAGATTATTTACAGATATTACAGATTGTTTTAGTTTGGAAAACTTTAGAGATTCTTTAAAAATATTACAGATTGTTCCAGTTTGGAAAACATTAGTGATTCTAAATCTGTAACATTTGTAAAGAATCATTAATGTTTTCCAAACTGGAACAATCTGTAAAATTTGTAAAGAATTGGAGCAGGCTAATGTGCTATATGGTTTACAGCTGCTCCTGTCTCTTTTGTTGTTGAAAGCACTTTTGGGATAGCCTGAAGCTGTGAAAGGTGCTATTTAAATGCAAGACTTTCTTTCTCAAAATTATTCCTTCTAAGACTTCATCTACCTGTAAAATAGAGCAATTTTGACAGACGGTAAAAATTGATTACAAATCTTACTGCATTCCATGGCAGTTACTGTTTGTGGCTATTACAATGATTTTCTTTTGAAGGGAAAGGTACTGACTGGTTTGCATTAGCAATACTACTGTCTCTGAAGGTAATTCAAACTAAATCTTAAGCGCGATAATAGAAAGAAGTAAAATGATTCCTCATGATATCTGACATTTTTTGTCATGCACACACCTGTTTCAAGGTTCAAATGTGTCTTTATGCTGTAATCTCTTTATATCAGAAAGCGACCCCTGAAACTTTAAAAGCAGATGATACTATTTTTAAATTCAATCTTTGAAAAGCAATCAGTTTCACAGGTTTCTGTCTGAACTCACTTCATTTGCCAGTGACCCCTTGAGTTGCTCCACTTCCTTAGACCTTCCAACTACTTGTTGCTGTGCACCTGGAGGTAATTTACTTCTGCTCTATAACATCGCTGTTTGTACAACAAAAAAATGTGGTGCACCCTTTTTGTTTTATCTCAGGTCCATCGTAAATGGACCATCTCAAATTTATGAAAGTTAAAAGGTAGATTTTTAACAGAAGGTGAATGCGTCTCCTCTGCAATGCTTTTGCTGGGAACTAATTTGAAGGGAAAGGAACAGATAAGTTTGCATAAGAAAAAATAACATCTATGAAGATAACTCAAACTAAATCATAAACACAGTACCAAAAGAAGTAAAATGATTCCACTTGATGACAGACATTTTCTTTATAGTTCACCATTTCAGTTAAGAAAGAACAATTGTAAATGTTCTAAATTGAAGTTCAACAACTGTCCAATATATTCAAACTTCAAGGGCAGAATCTTAAAGTCGTCTGAGGTGGCATGGTGGCTCAGTGGTGAGCACTGCTGCCTCACCGCGCCAGGGACCAGGGTTTGATTCCAGCCTCGGGCAACTGTCTGTGTGGGTCTGAATGGGACACTCTTTGGTGGGTTGGTGTGAACTTGATGGGACAAATGGCCTGCCCCCACACTGTATGATTCTATGGTCTGAGTGATGGGAGCTATGGTGAGATTTGTGGCAGGAAAATATCCAGCAAAACAATTCTCAGCATTTGCTGATTGTTGAGGTGAGTTTCTCACTAGGCAGTAGCAAGTCGTCATTTAAGGGGTTAGAGCTTGTCAAATGCCTCATTAAGAGTCAGCTTCCTATCTTGCCAAACAAGGTGGACATCCAGGGCTCTCAGCAACCTGGCGACCTCAGCTTCTCACTGGCTGTGAGGAGCCTCCATGTTGCTCAGCATCTCAAGGCATGGTCCATGGGCACTAGCCACGCACATGCTTTGTCCACAGACATTGGCATCCAACTTTTAGCAACTGAAACAACTATCATGGCACCTCTCTGATCCAGTTGCAGACTGCTTGGGAGGTATAGAATTGCATTGCAGGGGCACATCAGTAACAAGCATTGAAAGGCTGCTGCAAGGACACTGTGTACAGTAACATGCACCCAGCTCACCGAGTGGACCAAGCTGCATCTCTGGGCTGCCCACTTGCTTTCTAACTCATCTGGAAGTTCACAACATCCCTGCTTTACCACGAATGTCAGCACAGTCAAACAACCAAGCAGCTAGCCTTGCTGGTCAGCTCTCCTCAGTCAAGGGCACGGACATCTTGCTGTATGGCAGTGTACCACATCAGTCCTGCAATTGCACCATGTGCTAGCAGTTTACACAGCAAATACACTGCATATGCAGCAAGCAAACAGGCATGGTGGAGTAGTCTTCACTGACGTCCATGGAAGTACTCATTAGTCAAGGGATGCTGGCATAGTTAAGTGCTGGTTCCAATACTAGTCCATGGGGCTTGGCCATTGCCAGATGTCCAGTCAGGGGGTTCTCAGTCAGGGAGTCCATGTCCCTACAATCCAGGGAGCATCACACTCAGTCCTGTGGCTCCACGAGGATTGTGGCTAACATGGCTGGGGAGATGTGCAGTCAGGGATCTGGGCATTTCTCGTCTGAGGATGTCTGGTTGGGAAACTCAAGGGAGGGGACCGCAGTCAGTCCGTCAGATCCGTCCACTGAAACTAAGGGGAATGGCGTCGAATCAAAGGGGTACCTCTGTTATGGGAATGAGACTGGGGAGCCTATTATTCAAAAGTGGGGTCTGATGATGACTGTGAAGGGGTGGACGGGAAACAGTATTCGAACAGAGGGAATAAGGTAAAGCATGGATGGGAAGGGGGTTATATGGGAGGGAGAGTTTCATCCATGGTTTGAATCATACTGTCTTCAAAGGCTGGATGAAGTTGCTGATTACTAACCCCACAGTGTCCTCTCCTGCCCGGGCCTGAGCTAGTGTCTGATCTCCAGTATTTCTCCGAGGGCCAATAGCTGGGCCATTTCACTCTTTGAGACCATGCTGACCTAGTGACCTCTGACCCAACTGCCAGGCTTTGGTGGTGTGGGCTCCCTGCGAGTTCTCCGGGAGGATGATGCCCTCCTTTGCATCACCTCTCCACCAGGATGGAGAATATGGCACCATCTTCCCCTTCGCTGGCATTTTCCATTAAAGGAGCATTGTAGATCGGAGTGCCAGTGCTCCCCTAGGTGCACTACAGTCTTTTACATATGGCACAGGCAGCGGAAATGCTGGTCTTTGGGCAGGTAACCGATGAGTGGTGGGAATGGTGCGTGGCAACGTGGCCATAGAATCGGATGTAAGGGATGCTGTAGGGATGGGGTAGTTTGTTGATGAGGTGAGTTTGTTAAGATACGTGAGAAATCTCACTAGGTCCTGTGGCAAGAAACTCTCCAAAAACCTTGTCGCAACTTATACTTGGTCAGAAAAAGATATAACCCTTCACTTTGTAATACTTGTCCTTTCCTGCAAATGATATGAATTTGTGAAAACACTCCAAAAAATCTATATTACTGTGAATATGATTATTTGGAATCATTTCTGACTGACTGCATTGTGTGCACTATTCATGTATCTAATATGTTGATTCAAAGACTTTTTAATCAATAAGTGTGTGGTTGATATTGGATGGATTGATTGCATCACTCAGGTCTCTTAGGTTAGTTTGCTCTATTGAGGGGTGACTTCTTACTTAATAACTAATCAGTGAACCATAAAATACAGCAGTGAACTATGCTTAAGCTTTTGACAAAGTCCAATTATAATTTGAAACAAAAACAGACTATGCTGGTGAAACTCAGGAGGTCTGGCAGCATCTGTGGAGAGAAAGCAAAGTGAATGTTTCAAATCCAATGACCCTTCTTCAGAGCAGCTCTGAAGCAGGATCATTGCACTCAAAACCTTAATTCAGCTTTGTCTTCACAGATGCTGCCAGACCTGCTGAGTTTCTCCAGCAATTTCTGATTTTTTTAAATCAGATCTCCAGCATCCGCACTTCTTTGTTTTATTCCAATTATAATTTGATAGCTTAAGAAGTGCTCATGGTAGAAAACTACCAGGGCTAATGAAAGGAAAATGCTGGAGGCAATTATAGGAGAATTGCACAAATATTACATATTTTTCTGAACGAGTTGACGTAATTCTCCCATTTGACAATAGCTTGCTACCCAATGCCTGTTTGATAAATCATGTTAAGGACTGCCTTGTAATAGCTTCTGCATCTCTGTCTCAACTCTAGGAGATTGTCGGCTGTCAGCTGTGTCTAGGATTTACTAATTTGATAAAGTCACGGTGGCACAGGGGTTAGCACTGCTGCCTCACAGTGCCAGGATCAAAAATTTGATTCCAGCCTCAGATGACTGTCTGTGTGGAGTTTACACATTCTCGCCATGTCTGCGTGGGTTTCCTCTGGGTGTTCCAGTTTCCTCACACAGTCCAAAGATGTGCAGGGTAAATGGATTGGCCATGCTAAATTGCCCTAGTGTCCAAGAATGTGCAGGCTGGGTGGATTAGCCAATGGAAATGCAGGGTTACAGGGATAGGAGGTTGGGTCTGAGTGGGATGTTCTTCGGAGGGTTGACATGGACCCAATGGGCCAAATGTTCTGCTTCCACATTGCAGGGATTCTGTGTCAGTTTCAGACAGATGCTGGACTTTACTTGCATATACAAAAGACAAAATTCTTGTTTCAAATTTTGGCCCTGGCATCTACTTTTGATGAATATACCAACTTGTTGTTTGGGGGTATTCTTTAGTGCAGAATGTAGGTGTGGATGTCACCTGTCATTATTGAACACTTCCTTTGGGAAAATGAGTGTTGCACCATCAAATGCTTTGAACTTGGGATCTTGGTACAGGCTGCATATTGGTATGTATTTTTTCCCCAAGTAAAGTGCTTTTGACAAGAGTTTTGCATTTAAGCTAAGGTCAGTTTTCTCATTTATCCTTGCGTAAGGTAGTTCATTGTGTGCTATGGCTGAAAATCAGAACTAAGCCAGTCCAGTTACCTACAAAATAATCAAACATTTTGTTGCCAGATGTTACATGTTCAGTTTTAGTCTGACATTTGTACATAACATGAAAGTGCTAGCAATATTTTATGTGACATATGGCACTTTACTCAAGTTAATGAATAACTTTAAAGCCAACATCAAAGATTTTGTATAGCCATCATTTATAAGTTTCATGTAAGTCACTGGCAATTCATTGTGATTTTCTGGGAAAAGCTGCACCTAGAACTAACTGTGAGCATTCATGTTACTTCTGTGTTAAAAGGAAAAGGAATGGTATGCCTTGCAATCATTTGTACTTAATTTGCATAAAGAGAAAGTTAGTTAAGCACAGTTAATTATATCCATGTAGCACTAGAGATTTTGTTTGGCTAATTGCAATAATGATTCACTTGAAAGAAGTGCCTTATGTTGGCAATTTATTCAAATCGGTAAAGTAATTGGTGTAGTGGGTATGTTTAGATGACACAGAGGTCATTTGTGAGAATGGTCTCTTGAGTACATTCTGCAAGTGTTGCTAATCAGACGAGATGAATAAAATATAAACTAGACAATAGTGATGTTCAACTGGGAATGAAGATGGGGCAGGTAGAACATGTAAAAGTGGTGTAAGCTATTCAAGCAGACATGACTTTGGGTGTAACAGTAAATGCACAGTTCCATTCATTCGTGTCATAAATCCTTAACTGATTGTAAGATTGTTGCTGCTTCCCTAACTCCAGGTAATCTGAATACACATCTGCGCATTGTTCTGTGGGGGGACTCAGCAGTTCAGGGAAACTTTTATTGTAGGGTCTTTTACAGAGACAATAATAAATCTCTTGTATATATTCTCTAACCTTGTTAGGAACCCTCAACTTATTTGATAGTTTGGATTGGAATCAACCGGCAGGTGCAATGCCTTTGCCCCCAAACTGCCAATGAAAAGGAGTAGGCGAATAGAGCCCAATTACACTTTTTTATATGAAGATGGGATTTTAATTGATTCACTTAAAGAAGTTTTATTTATGTAGTATTTTCTATGTAAATAAACATTACAAAGTGCCAGATTTTCGGAACGGTTTTAATGGAAAATTGAGAAATGGACAAAAGTAAGCATTTAGTGGGGAGAGTTCAAAATAAGGGGAAAGATTGTTACATTAGAGTCCACAGCTAATGAATTGAAGGAAGGATGGGATGGGAAAAAGCAGTTGGAGGACAAGAAGATACGGAGGCCTGGGTGATACCAGGTTGGGCAAGATGGCAAAGATGGGCAGGGCATGGCTGTGGAAGTATTTGAAGGTTGCTAAGTAATTCCATGGTCATGGAAGCGGTGGGTGAGTGAGAATAGGGTACAATGCTTGGAGTTTGGAATTTGTAGATGGTGGAAAATGGAAGTGCCATTGTGGAGGGAATTGGAATAATTGAGTTAAAAGGCAACTTAAACACAAAGCAATAAAACATTTGTGTATTTTGTTGTGTTGATTTGCTTTAACTCTTCATTTAAAAAAAAACTAAAATAAAAAATTAGTTTGACTGCATGAAGCAAATCCCTGAGTCATTCAGTCATCAGTAATGAAGTCAGGGTGTCCAGTGGGAAAAATTTTCAGTTACACAAATGCCAGATATAATATCTGTGCACTGTCATTGATAAAGAACATGCTCATAAACCTTGATTACACAATTTTATCAATAAAGCAAAAAAGATCATTTAAGGATAAAATACCCAAATGATTCAAAGAAACTATCTGTTAGAAGGATAGGAAGTAGATTGATCAAACTAATGGAAAAGAGGTGAACAACAAGAAAGTATGAATTGAAGTGTTAGATTGAAAATGAGGCAAATTTTAAGGAAATGGAAATCTATCTGATAGAAAATAGTACAAGGTAAGTAAGTGACAGACAATTCAGTTAGGGATACAACAAAAAACGTGGGAAAAACTTGAATTTCAATCACGTGGATAGAGTTGATTCCGGATTTCATGGAGTTGACAAAAAAGCATGAAAGAATGGTACTGAGAAAGACAGTGGGGGCAGGTCAAGGAGTGCAGAACTGCTGTAGCTCAACTCTTGGAGTAATCTATTGAGATATAACATGTTAAATTGCTGCAACTGTGTAACTCTTGTTTGTAAATCTAAAAGAAATCAGAAATATGAAACAAATGTAAGACTACCACAGAGTGTGTAAAATATTCCAACATCTTGTCATTTTGACTTCATTTATATTTGCCAAGTGGGATCCTTTCTATGATCTTAAAAATGAGAAAATACAACGCACCAACACACGTCTCCTCTCCTTTTCAGACAAAATGCTAAATCACCTCTGTTGTGAGGTTTTATTAGTTTTCTTTCTTTGTGCTCCCTCAGGTTATGTACCTATCCCAACCCGAGATGATGTATGAGGCATCGTATTACATAACCTCACTCTGTACCTTGCTGTGATTTAGCTGGAGGCAAATGACTGCATCCAGGTGACTAATTTGTAATTTGCTTTTTGAGGGCCTTTGTTCAACTTTATTATGTTTGTATCTAACTGTTTTGACTCATCTGCATTTTGTAAATTCTTAATTCTGTTTAGATTTCACCGGAACTTTATGCCTCCAGTATCAAAACAAAAGCAGATAAGTAAACTCAGGGCATTCAACTTTTAAAAAATGGTTTATTTGTTAGTTCACTTGTTTTTCATGATACGGTTGATTATCAATATTATTTATTATGCCTCATTTAAATTCTACTTAAAGTTCGGTTGTGTGTTAAAATAAATTTTTGCCTTCAGATTTAAGTCAATTTGAACTTGTTTAGCACTGCAAGTGTAAATAATATTCAGTTTTCATGTCCATGAATGCTTGCATAATTGCTTTGGCAGTTTCCGGAGATTATACCAGAAGCCGCTGGGCAAAGTTTTCTTAGCCAAACTTAAGGCCTTGTTTATTGTGACCATCAGCATGCATGTGTTCTGTCATGAGCTGACTTCCCAGAATCAATGGCAGGAAGTGGTGCTGCCAGATGTATGAATAATTGAGGGCCCTTACCCAGTTTGGAGTAGCACCTCCCCTCTCTGGAGTGGGCAGGGAATGGCCTGATAGAGACACCCTGTTGCTGATCTCCCAGTTCCTGAACTTCTACCACCGTCGGCCCCCACCCAAAACCTGCTCCTGGACTCTACCTGACTCCTCTCCAGTACCAGAGTGGGCTATTGTCCCCTCCAGCTGAGGGGACAGCATGTGCTGTCTTGATGGCATTGGCAGGTCCAGAATGCAATGCTTAGGTGTTTCCTTCAGCCTGTCCTGTCATAGTCATGTGATGTCACAAATGCATCTGCACCATATTGACTGTGATATAATCATTTCTAAAATTTAAATGGTTAGTGGCCATGGAAGTGCCACGAGTGAGGGGCAACAGGTCAGAAAGCTTCTTAGGAACTAGGAAGACTAAACAGGCTGAACCCATCAGTCACTTTTGCTAAAGTCTTAGTGTGATTTAAAAGTGCAAGGTAAGGTGCAGCAAAATGGATCCCTAGTGCAAGCATTACACCATACAGGTCCACACCTGGGATCGTCTTGATAGCTTCTGAAGTCAAAGTCTTGGTTACTGTAACTAATTTTCCAGAAAATACAATCAGGTTTCAAGCCAAAGTTGAATGGTGCTGCCTCTGTGCATTGGGAATTATTATGGGGCATATTAGTTATAGGTCTCTCTGCACTTTGGTTTTTGCCGACCTATTATGAGGATATCAGGATCCCATAGCCCTTACTGGGTTTAATCACACCCGCCTTCTACCCTATAACAGACTTTTCCTTTTGTTTTACTTCCTAACTGCCCTGCCATTTCACTTGTTGAAAACCTATTATATCTCTAATTTTTCTTGGTTGTGATGAAAAGTCACAGACTGTGCAACTTTGTGACAGGGTTTTACTGCTGCTTTGACACCTCAATATTATGACCAAATGGGATTCTGAGTTCTGCGTGTACTGGCATCAACACCAGTTCAATGAAAGTATTGGAGGCAGATCCTTAATCAGTTCTTGAGTTCTCTGTCCAGTGAAGGATGGCAGGTGGGATGTGGATTTACTGGCAGCTCCAGAACCTCAGCAGCTCTGCCAGGAAGGGTTGGTGCTGCTGAGTCAGGTGAGGAAATACAGTTCCAAAGAAGAATCAAATCAGACTCAAAACTTTTTTCTTTATCCACAGATGCTGCCAGAGCAGCTGAGTTTTTCCAGCACTTTCAGTTTTTGTCTCAGATCTCCAGCATTTGCAATACTTCATTTAAAGAAATGCAGGGAGTCTCAAAGTGAAGGGGTTGATATTAATGAAAACTTTTAGGGGGATGAAACATGTAGGCCTCTATGATCAGTGGGGAAATCACAATCCCTACACCTCCCGAGATAGCCCATTAAGATTGCATGCAAGTACCTCTCAGGACCTGGAATATCCAGTTTTAACACTCCTTCCTGCCATGGGGCAGCAGTCCCCATGAAGTGGGCAGGCTCCATACATGGCCAGGATCTGGTCGGCCATTGAAAAATTCTAGTGGGTGGAAAATTCTGCTGAATGGACCTTTAAAATGATTTAACCTGGCTGTTTGCGTTGACATGGCATTCTGGCTTCCAGCTGGCATTGGAAAACTTCCCAAATGATGGGAATCCATCCCGGAAGTCATCCTGACACAGCTCACTGCTATATTACCAGCACTAACCCTATTCCCATCCCCCAAACCCTCTTTAAGCCCAGGGCCATGGAAATTTGGCCCATTAACTTTTGTTTTTCTATCTGGCTGATTTGCTGAATGTTTCCAATCTTTTCTGTTTTTATTTCAGACTGCCATCACCCTCGGTTTTTTTTTTCATTCATTTAATCATGTTTTAAACTTTGTTAACACCAGGGAACCTTATAAATAATAAACTTGAGAAGTTAACTCAGAGCCACAGGAATCAATCCATTACTGCAAGTTTTATTTGGAACAGAGGAGAACTAATCTATCTTAGGCTCTTTGATTTACTGCTATAACTTCAAACTAAGGAATTTGAAAGACTTGCTGCATTAGGTCAAGTGAGATGTAATTTAAAATCATCAGTCATTAAACCTGCACTGTAGGGTGTTCAGTCTAATTAATGCCAAGTGTTTCATAGTTAGCTTCAACAACACAAGGGCAGAAACAAGTTAGTTTGCCACTAAGAAAATGAGCACATACTTACTAAGTAAAATTTGCTCTCACTGTCCAGATCTACACTCAGTTCATATTGGAAAGTGAATTCACATGCCACATGACAATTAAATGCTTTGTTGTGTTTTAAACTGTGTGAAAATGTCAAACAATGCAAACTTCTATTCCAGCCAAATGTGATAGACAAACTAAAAGGAAATGAGCAGTGTGAAGGCCCCACTGACTTATGTCTTTGGTCTGATCTCTGAAACTCTGTTACATTTACGTCTTGTAACACTAATCACACAAGTTTCAAGGCACAGCATCAAAGTCAGACAGATCATTTTTCCTTTCGAGCCAATGTTTTAGCAAATTGCTAAGATATTTCACATAAGAATAAAATGAATGGCCAAGCAAAACAATCTAGTAGGAAGTTAATATTTCGCTGAAGCAGAGATGAGAAACAAATGATTTAGTTAGCTGTTCCTTTGGATCTTATAATGAAACCCATGGAGCGCAAAAATATGTTTTAGGCCTTGTGAGGCAAAGTGGTCTCAGGTTCCATTGCTAGTAAAGAAAGGGGTGTTCATTATACTAATATCTATTGAAAGCTGAATTTTTCATGTAAGTATATCTTGTGATATTCTTGACAACTGATTGGATTAAATGTTAATTTCCAGCAGCAACAGATATACAAAATAGATTGAGGTAATCATTCTACATAACAAAAATCTATAAATATTTTTATATTGTCATAATTGTGGAAAAAAATTCTAATTCATTGCCTAATATTATTTCTTTTGGTACATATTCAAAATAGGTTGAAAGATTGATTTATATTTGGCCCAGTGATGATTCTAAAAGCAGCAGTTTGAGCTGGATCTGAATTCATGGTTACATTTAATTATAAGAAGTGTGTGAGTTTCCAGTTATGTTGAATTGTATTGTAGGAAAAGTGCCTTTATTATTAAAACATTTTTGCTGTGAATTGTGCAAGTTTTGACAATGCAAATATGCTGTTTCTTCCTGGTAATCTTTATTTATTCATTTTTTATTTTTTAATTAAATTTTCTGTTGTCTGAGACATTCTGTGATACAATCTGTATCAACAGGCACTTTAATTTGCACTGTAAGTGAAATGTCACAATATTTTCCAATCAGTCAAATAAAAATGACCAAAGATTCTCTATCTCTTCAATCTTTGGGCATAATTGCATTTTGCTAGGTTTTGGTCAGACCGGAATCCATTCTGCTACACAAGGTTCAAGATCTGCTTATTGGACAGGGTAATTTAACAGAATTTCTTCTGAAAAAACACGAAAAGTCTAATAATGATTGATTACACTTGCCATGAACATTTCTCAATGGCAAAAAAATCACAGCTAAGAGACAATTGTATTGAATCTGGACCTGAGGCTTTGTGAACAAATAAAAAAGAAAGGTGATTTATTCCTTTGGCATCACATTATTTTCTGTGGTATTTGCCAGGACTGCCAGTTGCTCTCTTTGACCTACTTCATCTAGGGCCTGTCTAATTATCAGTTGTAGAGCATGCATTTGGCCTTAGTTAACAAGATGGCTTATTGCATGATAAGAATAAGTACTGTTACTACTACTAATCAGGCTTAACTGCTAAGGTCTCTTGGAGCTGTACAGAATATATCTGCTCTAATAAAGTTCAATGCTTCCACCTGAAAGATGTGTGTCCTCAACAGATTGGTAGAGCAAATGTAACTTCGACGTTAATTCTTTCAGAACCATTACCTTATACAACAGCTAGGGTTAGATAAGGTGACATCAAGCCTAATCTCTGTGTAGTTGACCCCTAGTTTTGCTAATAATGTAAGTCATTTGTATCTGAAACATTATGGCCAGTTATAAAAACATGTTCCTCCCTCCTAAATGCACTTTATTCAGCACCTGACCTAATTGTTACAATAGGTGTCAAAACTTAATTAGCATTCCATGGCATAGTAGTGACATTCTTCAATTTTCTTACAAACATACATTGTTAAGAATATATTTTAGTCGAAGCACATAAAATCTTTGGAAAAGCTTATCATCCAGACAATATTAAAAAAACTAAGTTAGCTATCAATGGAGTTTTCTGGTTCTCAGTGAGAAGGAAAATGATGCATCCCAGTTAAAATTTAAGAACTGTAAATAAATCAGCAGGGCAACAAAATGAAAGATAGGCACAAATTTCATAGCCTCCTTGGGAGTGAATAACAGGTCAGCGGGAGAGCTGTAAAACCAGGGAGCTGCAAAGCTTACATTCCTATCCCTGCTATAATTTTACCTGTGGTGAGGGAAGCAATGGGAGGACTACCTGACCACCCATGGGACAGTTGAAGCCCGAGAGTGGTAAAGCAATGCCATCTCAATGGGTCCTTGATTGTGGCTGCCTGACCTTTCCTTCAGTGTTGAAAGGCTAAAGATATCTGCCTGTACTTCCATGTTCCTTTGGACAAACAGATGGCTGGGCCATGAGGTGCGTCCTTACTTTTCTACCCACCCTCTAGCCCAAGATATTCCACCATCTTCTCATTTCCCCTGCCCCCTGTACTGTCCAGCCCACACCAAGCATCCCCACCCCACCTTCACCACTCTTACCAATACTTACCAATCTGACCCCTGTTTTACTTTGAAAACTGGCTCCATTGCAGCATGTTTCCCTTTCGGACAATTGCAGCCTTGGCAGTGGCTTCTTGGGGCGCTGCTGGGACCAGAGGGCCTCCAGTCATTTGATTGTCTGGCAGGCCTTCTCCAAGATGAGAGCAGGAAGTTCACCCTATGGCTATTGAATGGCTGGGCAAGCAGCCAAGTAGGGGTGGTCTTGGCCCTGACATTTGTGCTGCAGGGGTGTGCCCGTGTAAAATTCCCTCCATGTGTTGCTGTTTCTAAACTTAATAAGCATCTTGACTGTAGCATATAGATTTACGGGGAGTGGAGGAGGGGGGCGGTGGGCGTTGGAGAAACAGCTCTTCCCAACAATCTACTACTTGTGTCCAAATTGTTCCCCCTTGCTTGCCAAGTTTTATATAAAGGTCTCTTTGTAGTAATCTGTGCTAGTATTTTGAATTGATCTGTCTATCACAATGTTTTCCCTTCAGCGTCCTTTCCTGCTGCATATACGACACTTATCATTATCTCACAGTTTGTCGCTCTACCTTCCCAGTTGTCAGAACAAGCTCCAAAACCTTTGGGCATTGAACTTGTCAGGTCTACCTTACAGCATTACGCTGAAGAATTGGCCAGCCTTCAGCACATTCAATATTTTGTTTATCCAATTGTACGTCTCCCCTGAGTAACTTCTGTTCAGCAAAGATGAGTGGGGAGTATCCTTTGCTTCTTTTTTACATTCCTGTTGAGTGTTCAATTTTGATTTACTTTCACCTCATTTCCTGTATATCAGCTTTGATTAATCTCCCTTCACTGTTGTTCCTCATTCTTAGCTTTGTGAATTGCAATATCTGCATTTTTCAGGTTATCAACAGGTAGTGTCCCTACAGCGTGGAAACAGGTCCTTTGGCCCAACAAGCCCACACTGAACCTCAAAGCATCCCACCCAGAGCCATCCCGCATAACGTACCTACTCTACACATCCCTGAACACCACGGACTATTTTAGCATGGCCAATCCTCCTAGCCTGCACATCTTTGGACTGTGGGAGGAAACTGGAGCACCGAGAGGAAACCCATGCAGACACGGGGAGAATGTGCAAACTCCACACAGACAGTCACCCAAGGGTGGAATTGAACTGGGTCCCTGGTGTTGTGAGGCAGCAGTACTAACCACTGAGCCACCATGCTGCCCTAGGTCTTAACCCACATCATTGTTCTCAAACATTATTGGTTGAAAGGACATTTCAAATCCATTAGTAAAGACAAAATCTCCGTCCAAATTATAATTTTAGTTGTATAATATTTTGTGGCAATGTAAAGAGTGTTTTAGTGATGCCTTCAAGAAAATAGGCTATCCATTTGAGCTGGTCCTCCATGTATGCTCCTATACTAGGTGAGACAGTCAGCCACCCTACACTGAACATGCAGTAGTTGCATCCCGCACCCATCTCTTGGCAGGCACCAAGGCCACCTCTGGCTGCCATTCATGCATTTACTCTTGACCATGACTAACCATTGATCACAATTCTCAGTAAGTGTTTGCTTGTAATTTCCCTGAGCCCCAAAAGTCCACATCCCCCATTTGAGGACTGCTGGCCTAACCTTAACGTTTATTGATGTCAGCGTGTTTGCTCCCATTGTCTCGTACATGAGTGACATATGACAATGTTTGGTGATAAGTTTGAAGCGAGGACTTCTCTTCACACCATTCTTTGATTTTTCCATTTGACCCTCACACATGCCTATATTCCTTTGTACTACTTCAGTTGGAATCTGGTACTCAATTCAACTACTCTATACATAGAGTTCCTATAAATCATGTATAAGCAGCAAATTTGAGCAGTCAAAGCACACTTTTATTTTGATACATGGATATTTGGCTGTAGATCTGCATTCCCAGTAATCACTGATTCATTTTTCTGCACAAATGAGCCATTCCAATCTAATTTCTTTAGGTCCTGTATGTATGAATTTCCAATTGCAGATCGTATTTAAACAGGAAGGATTGTGTTTGATACCAAAAGAGCTGACGACTGGGAATAAATAATTGTAAGACATGTTTACTTTTAGACATAACTCTCATATTTTTATTTTATTTATTTTCTGAGTATGACTATATTTTGCTGGCTGCTTTTATTTGAGTGCACCATTTCACTTTTTTTCAAATCTGGAAGCTAGCTGACTCTGGCTTCCTAAGTTGGAGTCAATGGGAAGCAAAGTAGTGTGGCTAATCCATTTAGCACTGTACCATGGGGTGCCTAGAGCATGCTCCCAGACTTCGAGTTGGCAGAATTTACAAGGCTGTCTATTCAGCCCACCCAGGTTGAAAATAGTATGTTCTCCCATGTCAGCGAATGGAATATATGTAAGTTGGTCACTAGGATGGGCGAATTAAGGGGGAGGGGGTTGGGGAAAGAATGCAGTTTGAAAATAAAGCCATATATACAAGAACTACACTTTACACCTGAATTATGTCTTTAGAACATACACCAGTAACACTAACAGTCACAAGTATCTAGCATTGTTGATATTTGCAATAAGGCTGTTATCATTGGTATTACTATGGGACTTGGCAAAGTTCCACCAGAACTTGAACATTTATATTGCTGATATGGCCTTTCACCCGTGGGGTTAAAATGTTATATCAGCCTCCCATAGCTTGCAAAATAATATTGTGATTAGATATACCTCTAATTCCTCTTTGGAGCTTGAAATCCTGAAAGCAAAGAATTAGAGGCATCAATTTGTTCACTAAGGGTCCTATGTAAATATTGCATTATTTAAAGTTGCCAAAAAGTTACTATAAACATTCCATTTCAAATACTTATAAAATATACAGAATTTATTAAAAAAATCAGTTTACTCTTTTAGCAAAATATCAGGGAGCAGAAGCTCTGAAGTAGAAAGCCTTGCAAAAGTGATTGGCTCTTGACACTTCATTCTGCTAACTGCCATGACATCTTGTGCCAGATTAATCATTCAAGACAGTGCCTTCAAAGTCCAGGCAATGATATGAGATTTGTCAGTAATATGATGGAAACATCACTAAAGTATCTGCAAGTATATTGGGCAACAATTGTAAAGATTGCCAGATAAGGAGACAGTGGAATGTGGTAAATTACTGGATTATTTATTCAGAGACTCAGTTAAAACTCTGGAGCCATGGGTTCAAATCCTACCATGGCAGCAGAAAATTTAATGGTCACTCATTGAATAGCAGCAAGAGTTTGGATTTACACTAGGCACTCGGAAAAGAATAACACTTAGGTAGGGTTCTAAATTGCATGTGTCTAAGGCTGGGTAAGCTGTATGGCTTGGTTCTGAAGCAACGATTTGTGTAAGGACGCGCACTAATTTATGCAATGAAATGTCAGACATGCCATCTATGTGAATACATGGTGAAGGGCAATTCTGGGCTGCCAGCCCTTGACTGGGTACACAACTTGGCTGCAAAGTTAGTACTGGTGCCAGAGATGCCAGGATATCTCCTCTGCAGTGAGATTAGGACGGGTGGGACATCATAGGGGTGTAGTGTATAGATAATGAGGGGAGTCTGGGAAGATCACATGACAAAACTCATGAGGCCCCACAGAGAGAAACCCTCCAAGAAACTCACCAAAACTGTCACTTCACCAATTTCTTGTACGATATAAAACATATTGGGCTGTACCTTCAGTGTAGCAATATTTTAGATGTCAGAACAACAAAGTTGATGTTCCTGTTCTGGTATTAGGTGATACCTTCCAGGCTGACTTTTCTCTTTGGTATGGCGGTTGGGTGATTCAGTACTCACAGATGAAGATGTGTGGTAAACAGAAGGAAAAGTCACAGAAGGTAATTCTTGGCTTGGTTGAAAATATCAGATCCTTAATCATTTTATGACAATGCAACCAAGTCCTCGTGGTGTGACTTACTGTGTTGCCATGCTCAGGGATCTCCTAGGCCTGATGTGTGATATTTGCAGCTTTGGGACATTGTAATCTCTATCATAGCACAAAGCTTCATTGTGAAACTTTAAGAACTCAAGTAAATTGATTCCTTTTTAGATTGCATTTTACAGTCTTGCCTCTTCGCAACTGTACACGTGTGGTGTGGCAAAGCTTAAATGCATGTGGTATGATTTTCCAATAAAATGTAAGGGATTCTGAAACTTTGAATGGGGACTATTGCAAAACAAACAGATTCCCTGTGTCCCTCAGAACCTTTATCCTCTTGGATGCAAAGAGAATGTCTTTGTGAGCCTTTGCTTGTTAAAACAAGATTTTAAGAGCAGCATCTGAAAATCTTGGTGTTCCTATTTGTGACTTTAGTGGATCTTCAGTTTTACCTCCCATGTGCAGAAAATAAGCCTTGGCACTCATTCATGTCTAGCAGCTACGCTTTGCTTCAATAGATGCAGCTTTTTGTCTATTAGCACTAAAGTTCTTTGAAATGCTACAACTCTCATTGTTGCACGTGAAGACCAATGTAAATTATTCAGTTCCTCAAGCTTGTTCTGCCTAGTCTGTAACAAAAACGCAAGTGCTGGAGAAACACAGCAGGTCTGTCAGCGTTCTCTATATCTCAATTCTATTTATTTGCCTTTGTTATAGGCAGGTAGGAAGATAGTTGCTTAATTGAAAAATCATTATGTCGACAGATATTGAATTTTAATGACAATACAAATAAATTATCTAAATCCATGACATATTTAGAAACAACTCCTAAATTAAAAATCAAGTCTAAAATAAGGATTGCATAACTGTAATCAGTTCAGCATTCAAATAACATACTGTCCTTAATTTACAGAATACAAATAGATGACACATTGTTCAGTTAACACATTAAATTCATAATCAATTGCATACAATTTATTTGTTGCTCATGCAATGTCACATGACTACTGTTTAAGAAATTGCACTCTTGGGAAGTGCTATTTCATAAGCGTGAATTTCTGTTGTTTTGTTAGTGGATTGTTACCTACGAGAAACGAAAGGCATTTCTCCATTTCTCAAATAAAAAGGGAAATATTGCTTGTATGTTACAGTAGACTGCTGCGGCTAACAGATCAACATATTCAAGATTTGCTGCCTGTGCTGTTGATATCAGTGTTTGGGAGCTATAAAAACATATCTTCATGGTCAATTAATAATACAGATGAAATTTTTAAACAGGACCCACAGTTGAGATATGACCTAATAAAACATAAAATCTTGGCAGTATCCTGGTAAGGTAAATAAAACAGATTCTCTTCCTCTCGCGGCTTCTTGCACCAGACTGCACACCCTGATAAAGACATGTTACCTGTCTAGTCTGCTGTTCCCCTGCAAGTACACAGTGCAGTGGAGTCTGGCACTCAGCCAAATCCTTTCCCAGGTTTGCATTTGGACAACACTGTGATTTCCAAAACTGAATTCCACATATTTTGAAAACCTATTTCACTTCATCTGTTTTCTTGATTCACTGTCTGTTGTGCATCATAATTTAACACTTACTGTGTACTTCAGATCCCATTCATGATTCAGATTATAGAGTCATAGAGTTGTACAGCATGGGAATAAACCTGTCAGTCCAACTTGTCCATGGCAACCAGATATCCCAAATAAATCTAGTCCCATTTGCCAGCATTTGGCTCATATCTCTTTAAACCTTTCCTATTCAGATACCTAGCCAGATGCCTTTTAAATATTGTAATTGTACCAGCCTCCACCACTTCCTCTGGCGGCTCATTCCATACAAGCACCAATCTCTGTGTGGAAAACGTTGGCCCTTAAATCTCTTAAATCTTTTTCCTCTCACCTGAAACCTATGCCCTTTAGTTTTGAGCTTCACTACCCTGGGAAAAAAGACCTTTTCTGTTCATCCTATCCATGCCCCTCATGATTTTATAAACCTGTTTAAGGTCACCCCTCAGCCTCCGACACACCAAGGAAAATAGCTCCAGCCTATTCAGCCTCTCCCTTTAGCACAAACCCTCCAACCCTGGCAACATCCTTGTAAATCTTTTCTGACCCCTTTCAAGTTTCACAACATCTTTCCTATAGCAGGGACACCAGAATTGAATGTAATATTCCAACAGTGGTCTCATCAATGTCCTGTTTATTAACTTTTTGTTTCCCACTGCTACAAGATGTCAGGAAAAGCCTCTATTCAGAGAAGGTCTTTGACACATGGATCAAGTTGGCAGCTTATGCAGTGACAAAATAAAAGAATTAGGGATTTCTTTGCAGTCTCCTGGCCAATATTCATCCCTCAACTGACATCACTGAACACATTGACCTACATTTTGTGGATAGCTGTCAGGCAGTTGAGCAACAGTAAACTGTTAGTGTTTGTTGTCATTACACATCCGAAACCGACCATAGGTTCAGGACATAGTGCCTGTACAGATGAGCACAGAGATCCAAAGTTGTTGTTTGTCACTCGTTGCTTCATAAGGAGTGCTGTGGAATTCCTAGAACAGATTATCACTGCAATCGGAAGACTTAAAATTTTCCACTTCAACATCATTCTTGAGCAATAACCTTTTCCAAAATGCAGACTGTGTTCTGAAGCTGTAATTCCAAATTTGTGTACTGTAGTTCCACATCACCATTAATATTAATGATCGGCATTTTAACATTAAATTTAAAATAACCTTTTGGAAGGTTTTTACAGAGGGCTGAATTATGAGATCCAACCATGAGCATGAGCCAAGGCAGACAGAGAACGAAAATAGTTGTGTTAGCCAAGGTGCCACTTTCTCAAGGGCATTCCAGCACTTAGCAAGTTTCACCAGAAAGGGGGATAGGATGATCTTATGGTTCCACTCAAATCATCAATCCATGGCAATTAAGCCTGTTTCCTGAGGGCTTGTGAGAGACATGTTCAGACTTGGACAGGGGTGCAAGGTTGAATGTACTGCTGGGGCCAGACCAGATGTGTGGCAGTGGACATACAGGGGATCAGCCCTGTCCAGACCAGAGAACTAGGTGATCTTCGTGAAAGGGTGCATGGTCAATGGCTGTCGGGTGGTAATCAACCCATGAGTATCAGGAAGTGCCTGATACAGTGCACTTTTGGGGGAGCAGAGGTCACAAGGAAAGCAGCCTGAGACATTTGCCTCTCCTGAGGCATCTTTCCAACAGGAGCTAATACAATGAAACATCTGCCATTGTAATGACTGGTGTTCTCCCCTTGCAGTACCTCTGCACATGTACAGTTACACCTCAGTTTCTGCCCTGCTTCAGCTAATTGGTCACCAGATCCATCTCCAAGTCAATTGCGAGGGCACGCTTGCAAAAATTGAAGCAGTTGGCTGCTTCCCCACTGCTACTACCAGGGCGAAGCATGGGACCTGATATCCATCTCCTACCAATGAAAGGAACATCATGACCAGAGTATTTCAGCTTCTACTTTCTTCTGAGGCCAATTTCTTTTTGTTTGCTTTTCACACTAAAAACAAATTACATTTCAGTGCTTTTCCTATTCTGCGTTGCTGTCTGAGAAAATCCTATGATATGATTGGCTTTTTGACACCTTGATAGTATCACTGGGGAATGCTTCAGAACCAAAAACAAAAGTTTAAATTAGTTACAGTATCACTGCAGGCCAAGACAACTAAATTTCCCTCCACAAAGATTGCTAGATCAATCAGCGAGATTTACTTTGAAGTTAGCAGCAAACGTCTTTTCTTCACCCTGACAGAAAATTTCAGGTCATTTTCATTTCATTATCTTACTGCTGTTTGTGGAACTTGCTGCCCCCAACTGTTTTGGTGTATTACCATAGTGACTGCATCTCCTGTACATTACTATATATAACGCACTTTGTGACATTCTTGGGTTGGAAATGATGTGATGCAATTGCAAGATTTTTCTCTTTTCCTTTCTAATGTTCAGTTAGGAGAGCGGTGAGTTCCCAAACGGTTGGAATCATAGTTTGTAAAACTTAGGTGGTGACTGTAGGGTATTTCTCTTCATTGTGGGGCAGAAATTTAAACAGAGAGTCTCTGGTCAAACAATGGGATTTTTCGTGAGTTGGAGATTAGATAGCTTTTGGAATCAGCTTTGTCAAGGTTTTAACACATCTGTAGTATTAGCATAAGGTAAACAGGGGAATAATCAGTGTAACAAGTGTTGCACATTACATCATAACTTTAGAACTCAGATGTCAGGTTTGGAATTTGATAACAGGGCTGACCTAATAATATTTGGATGGTCTAACTTTTGAAAAGGTGCATCCCATGTAGATTGACAGGTAGGGAGTTTAATGGTATTCAATAAGCTGGGTCTTGACTGTAAACAACTACATTAATGCACTCACACAATACAAAACATAGTGTTGCTTAAAATGAAAGCACTTTTGTTGAAAAACAATTCTTAGACAGTGGACAAATTGAGGTTTATATATAAATAAGTAATTAGCCATAGCCTACAAAGTACTATAGGTATCAATCTCACTAAAAAGAGACAGTTATTTAAAGTTTGAGGGGCACCATCCCAAAAACATGGGACAAGGCAAATGGGGCTCGGCTACTACACCATTGCACTTGCTAGCCTGTAATTTTCCACCCTATTTGTTTTAATGGACATTAAAGTCACTGACTGGCAAGCTCACAAAGGAATACCCTGGCCTCATTGATATTTGTAAGCCAGTCACGAGCACAATTTGACTAAGATGGTGCTGTTTAAAATAATGCAGAAAAGATGTAATTGTATGTGAAGCTTACAACTTTCCATTGGATTCGGCATATTTAGATTATTAGCAATTTTGGATTTCTTGAAATGGCCTGTGGGAACTGTAGACATATTTTCTCATACTCAATTAATTGTACTTTGATTTCTGGAAAAGTGCCATGGTTGAAATTTAATACAATCGGTGAACTTTTTGACCTATTATAACACAAATGAAACACATATTGTGCAGTGCACATTGTTTTATTAGAATATATATATTATATATATATGTGTATATATATATATATAAAATCAAGGTATGTTCACATGAGCAATACAGCTGAATGAGTAATGTTAACTCAGCCCATACTGATCTATCATGAGTCCAACTCAAAACAAGTTAATCCTGATGGATCGTTTTTGCAGCATAACTTTCAGCAAAACTGGAACATGATTTCCCATGAGTTTGTGAAAAAATATACACCACTATATTTGCTTATTAAACACTGGGTGAAATCTTATGAAGTTAGTCACTGTCTAAATAGATTGCCTGACCAATTAGGGAGAGCTGACAATGTCTATTCTGTGAAAGGAAGGGTTTCTCATTAAGAGGAACATAGCATGAGTTACAAGGGTTCACAATCACATTACAGTAACCACAGCAATGTAATAGCAATAGAGGGTGTCTCACTCTTCTGTGTCCTGCTGTGGGTTCTGACAGAATGCAGTGAAATGAGCTTTCCCAAGGATGGAAGGAAGAGGGCAACCTCTTAAACAATGGGCGCTGGATGGAAGATCTGAAAATCGGTCTGCACCAAATGTGTGATCTCTCCATCCTGGAAATGGTGCACAAAGAGGATAAAGGATCTCAAGAGGGTAAAAAAGGAAAAATGGCTTAACACTTCGAGATGCCAAAGCCACATGCACTTTTTTAATGAGACAACAAGGTGCAGAGCTGGATGAACACAGCAGGCCAAGCAGCATCATAGGAGCAGAAAGGCTGACGTTTTGGGCCTAGACCCTTCATCAGAAATGGGGGAGGGGAAGGGGGTTCTGAAATAAATAGGGAGAGAGGGGGAGGCGGATAGAAGATGGATAGAAGAGAGGATAGGTGGAGAGGAAACAGAC
The DNA here is from genome assembly GCF_021869965.1 of Rhincodon typus. Taxonomy (NCBI): domain Eukaryota; kingdom Metazoa; phylum Chordata; class Chondrichthyes; order Orectolobiformes; family Rhincodontidae; genus Rhincodon; species Rhincodon typus. The sequence continues at coordinate 42,354,279 of NC_063347.1, read as the reverse complement.
AGGTCGAAGAGGCGGGGATGGAGCCAGTAAAGGTGAGTGTAGGTGGGGAGTCAGGGAGGGGATAGGTCAGTCCAGGGAGGACGGACAGGTCAAGGGGGCGGGATGAGGTTAGTAGGTAGGAGATGGGGGTGCGGCTTGAGGAAGGGATAGGTAGGTGGGAGGAAGAACAGGTTAAGGAGGCAGGGACGAGCTGGGCTGGTTTTGGGATGTGGTAGGGGGAGGGGAGATTTTGAAGCTTGTGAAGTCCACATTGATACCATTGGGCTGCAGGGTTCCCAAGCGAAATATGAG
>NC_063347.1:42333506-42348988 GCF_021869965.1 Rhincodon typus | reverse complement strand
TCCACATTGATACCATTGGGCTGCAGGGTTCCCAAGCGAAATATGAGTTGCTGTTCCTGCAACCTTCGGGTGGCATTGTTGTGGCACTGCAGGAGGCCCAGGATGGACATGTCGTCTGAGGAATAGGAGGGGGAGTTGAAATGGGTTGCGACTGGGAGGTGCAGTTGTTTATTGCGAACCGAGCGTAGGTGTTCTGCAAAGCGGTCCCCGAGCCTCCGCTTGGTTTCCCTGATGTAGAGGAGGCCACAACGGGTACAGTGGATGCAGTATACCACATTGGCAGATGTGCAAGTGAACATCTGCTTGATGTGGAAAGTCTTCTTGGGGCCTGGGATGGGGGTGAGGGAGGAGGTATGGGGGCAGGTGTAGCACTTCCTGTGGTCGCAGGGTAAAGTGCCGGGTGTGGTGGGGCTGGAGGGGAGTGTGGAGCGGACAAGGTAGTCACAGAGAGAGTGGTCCCTCTGGAAAGCAGATAAGGGTGGGAAGGGAAAGATGTCTTTGGTGGTGGGGTCGGATTGCAGATGGCGGAAGTGTCGGAGGATGATGCATTGGATCCAGAGGTTGGTGGGGTGTACGTCTCCCAAACCATCCACAACCTCATCACCTCAGGTGACCTCCCACCCACGGCCTCCAACCTCATCGTTCCCCAACCCCGCACTGCCCGCTTCTATCTCCTTCCCAAAATCCACAAACCTGAATGCCCTGGTCGACCCATTGTCTCCACCTGCTCCTGCCCCATCGAACTTATCTCCAACTATCTGGACTCCATTTTCTCCGCCTTGGTCCAGGAACTCCCTACTTATGTCCGTGACACCACCCACGCCCTCCACCTCCTCCAGAACTTCCAATTCCCCAGTCCCCAACACCTCATCTTTACCATGGACGTCCAGTCCCAATACACCTGCATTCCCCATACAGATGGCCTAAAGGCCCTCCGCTTCTTCCTGTCCCGCAGACCCGACCAGTCCCCCTCCACTGACACCCTCATCCGCTTAGCCGAACTCGTCCTCACCCTCAACAACTTCTCTTTCAATTCCTCCCACTTCCTACAGACAAAGGGGGTGGCCGTGGGTACCCGCATGGGCCCAAGCTATGCCTGCCTCTTTGTAGGTTACGTGGAACAATCCCTCTTCCATACCTACACTGGTCCTAAACCCCACCTCTTCCTCCATTACATTGATGACTGTATTGGCGCCGCCTCGTGCTCCCACGAGGAGCTCGAACAGTTCATCCACTTCACCAACCTTCCACCCCAACCTTAAGTTCACCTGGACCATCTCTAATACCTCTCTCTCCTTCCTGGACCTCTCTGTCTCCATCTCGGGCAACCACCTAGAAACCGATATCCATTTCAAGCCCACCGACTCCCACAGCTATCTAGAATACACCTCCTCCCACCCACCTTCCTGCAAAAATGCCATCCCCTATTCTCAATTCCTTCACCTCCGCCGCATCTACTCCCAGGATGAGGCATTCCACTCCCGTACATCTCAGTTGTCCTCGTTTTTAAAGGACCACAACTCCCCCCACATCAGTGGTCGAGAACGCCCTCAACCGTGTCTCCCACATTTCCCACAACTCATCCCTCACACCCCATCCCCGCAATAAGAACCAAAAAAGAATCCCCCTCATCCTCACGTACCACCCCACCAACCTCTGGATCCAACGCATCATCCTCCGACACTTCTACCATCTGCAATCCGACCCCACCACCAGAGACATCTTTCCCTCCCCACCTTTATCTGCTTTCCGGAGGGACCACTCTCTCCGTGACTCCCTTGTCCGCTCCACACTCCCCTCCAGCCCTACCACACCCGGCACTTTTCCCTGCAACCGCAGGAAGTGCTACACCTGCCCTCACACCTCCCCCCTCACCCCCATCCCAGGCCCCACGAAGACTTTCCACATCAAGCAGATGTTCACCTGCACATCTGCCAATGTGGTATACTGCATCTGCTGTACCCGTTGTGGCCTCCTCTACATCGGGGAAACCAAGCGGAGGCTCGGGGACCGCTTTGCAGAACACCTACGCTCGGTTCGCAATAAACAACTGCACCTCCCAGTCGCAAGCCATTTCAACCCCCTCCCATTCCTCAGACGACATGTCCATCCTGGGCCTCCTGCAGTGCTACAACGATGCCACTCGAAGGTTGCAGGAACAGCAACTCATATTCCGCTTGGGAACCCTGCAGCCCAATGGTATCAATGTGGATTTCACAAGCTTCAAAATCTCCCCTCCCCCTACCGCATCCCAAAACCAGCCCAGCTCGTCCCTGCCTCCCTAACCTGTTCTTCCTCCCACCTATCCCCTCCTCCCACCTCAAGCCGCCCCCCCATCTCCTACATACTAACCTCATCCCGCCCCCTTGACCTGTCCGTCCTCCCTGGACTGACCTATCCCCTCCCTAACTCCCCACCTACACTCACCTTTACTGGCTCCATCCCCGCCTCTTCGACCTGTCTGTCTCCTCTCCACCTATCCTCTCCTCTATCCATCTTCTATCCGCCTCCCACTCTCTCCCTATTTATTTCAGAACCCCCTTCCCCTCCCCCATTTCTGATGAAGGGTCTCGGCCTGAAACATCAGCCTTTCTGCTCCTATGATGCTGCTTGGCCTCCTGTGTTCATCCAGCTCTGCACCTTGTTGTCTCGGATTCTCCAGCATCTGCAGTTCCTACTATCTCTGCACTTTTTTATTGTTGCCCACCCATGTGCAGAATTCCTCAGAACATGCCTTGTAACTCCATTCATTCCTTTCCCTGCAGGGACCTCTTATCCCAATCTGAACAGCCAACACTCACGCTCGTGCTGTTGCTTTCTTGGAGCGTCTCTCAGTTGTGCTCCAAAGAGGTTGTCTTTTTCTCCTTTCCCCATAAGCAAACTCTTGGCACATCGTTTGATGACACTTCAGTCACAGCTACTCAACAGTCACTGGTAAAGCATGTTGCTCTGGTTAAGTGGGCAGCAGGTAGCATTCCTGGAGGCTGTGGATTAGCAACACCTGCTGGGAGATCATGCACTTCCTGAAGCACTGATGCTCAGATATGTCAAGACAGCTGATTCTCTGGCTGTGAGTCCTGTTTTGGGGAGGTTTTGTCTCCTCCTAATTGCATTTCAATATCTACACCCTCTGGTGTATGGATGGGATCTGGCTGAGGAGAAGGCAGTGGGTATTGCTGGTAGTACTGTAGATGTTGTTGGTGCTCTGACCCTCAGCAAAAGCATAGCTATATAACCTACTCCATGTTGTGGTGACAGGTGGCAGCAGGGATGGGCAGCTGAAGGCGAGAAAAGTGCTGAATTGGCGCAGAGCCTACCATAAAGTTGGTGATAACCTGCACTTTGAGAGAAGTACCATGAGCACCAATCTCTTACCTGGCAATGGCTGGAGATCTTCAGCCTCAAGGCTTGTCAGTTTCACTGAAGAATCTCTTCCTGCTGTGCGTCCATGATGTGACTCTGGGCCGTCGCACACTTACTGGGAAATTGAAGGCTAAAATAATACTTCATGTTTTTTTCTCTTCAGATGACTGTGGATTCTTGCATTGCATTTAGACCAAGGGTCAATAACAAGGGGCATAATTATAAGATGAAATATATGAGGTTTAGAAGGGATTTTGCGGAAAAGCTTTTTTCACCCAGAGGATGGTGGGAATCTGGAATGCACTGCCTGAGACGGTAACTGAGGTGAGAACCCTCACAAACTTTGAAAAGCACTTGGATGAGCACTTGAAATAACACAATGTTCAAAGCTATGGGCCAAGTGCTGGAAAGTGGAACTGATATAGATTTAGAGTAATGTGTGAGATGCAGACCTAATGGGCCAAAGGAACCCCCTGTATTGTAGGATTCTGGGCTGATGATTTTTCAATCTAGAAGTAGCTCACACCATTTGCCACAATGTTAAAAGAGATGTCTGCAGCTGACGCCTTGTTGGCAGGGAGTATTGTGCTAAATGTATGAAGATCCTGAGTAGAAATGAGTCCCTCTTCTGCTGCTAGTCTAAATCTTACCACTTCCAAGTGGTGAAGGACAATTACCTGGAAGCTTCAGCAGAAGAGTCAACTTCCTGAGTAACAAGAAGCATTTATTACATAGGAGGAAGGTAGCACGTTACAGTAGAGTAGGACTAAACGACTAAATTGAGGTAAGCAATATTGTACCTCTGAAATTTGGCCTAAGTTACAGGCTGCAGAGCGTAACTGTAGACTAAAACAGATTGAAACAGATTGACTACTTCCTGCCATAGACTTTCATGTCAGTGAGTTGAGCAATATAAATGATCTTCAGTTAACTCTGTGAGGCCAATTGCTTTAAACAAAGATGGCAACTGCTAAAACTGCTAAAATAAGATTTTTTCCAACTCTTATTGACATAGAAGTCTGGGTTCTTCCGAATTTGGATCAGGAATTTACATAACTTCATGGCTTGAATTTTCTTACTCCGTCTAACATGGACATGCTGACTTAAAAAATTAAAGGATCGGGGATTTAAATGACATCAGGGCTTGATAGTTCTCCATACTTGTCTGCCCTTCATGGACAACTATGTATCCACCATCAAATTGTTGATTTCTCACTGTGGGTTCAGGCCATTCTGAGAGTAAAGAAAAACCAGTCTGCTTGTACTGTACAGAATGTGTTCTAGCTGATCTTAAATTTATGGCCCACATCCATTCCCTTACGGTGAATTTAATGTCAGCTAGAATTAGGGGCAGGAATGGTGTCCTACTTGCCCTTTTAAAAAATTCTTGGAGTCATCACATCTCTGAGAAAATCTGGACTTATTTAATCATTGGTACTAAACCTCTCTGGCACTGAAAATGCACTTTTACAAACACGGGAGTCTCACACTTTCGGAATCTAAATATTGTTGGAGATTTTTAAGATGTTTTTTGCCTCTCCTATTTATCTTTCCTAATGTTAAATATATTTCCCTCTTAATTTTGCTATTACAATTAAATACTCCTTTTTAACTTTCTCGTTCAGCCTCTGCACTTCACAATGGAGTTTCTTCAATTTGCTGAGTTGTAGAGTCACACAGTTGCTTGTTATTCCCATACATTGTCCATAACATCGGCCATTAGATTTCTATTGTTGAAGGCATGACAATGGAAATTATATCCGGAAATCATGTGTTAACAATCAAAAGCCCATTAAAAGTCTATGGGCTGCTGTAAACATAATGAGGGAAGCTCAGTATTTTCAATGTTCACCTCAAGTTGGCTGAATCATGCTGGGACCAGAGTTCTGGTGAATCAACTAACTAAGGCTGCAGATAGGACTTTAAACCAAATAGTCAGGGGGCTGTATTCAGTTGCATCGAGAAAGTTAAGGGCGGGGGGGTGTAGCTCAGCAGAGGTTAATGTTTCCAGAACAGGTGATACCACAGAGAGTATGGAAAGGGTTAAGAATCTAAACTCAGGCTCAGCAGATAAGGGGACAACTATGAGAAGGGGGGCTGTAAACGTAGGACTGAGGGTGATGTATCTAAATGCACGCAGTATATGAAACAAGGTAAAGGAGCTTGTAGCGTAGATTGAAATTGACAGATATGATGTCATGGGTATCGCAGAGATGTGGCTGTAAGGGGATCAGGGCTGGGAACTAAATATCAAGTATACATGTTCTATTGAAAGGACAGGCACATGGGCAGAGGGCGTGAGGTGGCCTCATTAGTCAGAAATGAAATTAATTCAATTGGAAGAGTGATATAGAGTCAGAAAGCATAAATTTTTGGGTAGAATTGAGGAACCACAAAGGAAAACAGACCCTGATGGGAGTTGTTTACAGGCCTCATGGTAGTTGTCAGGGTGTGGGGAAGAAAACAGTTCAGGAGATAGAAAAGGCATGTAAGAAAGGCACTATTACAATAATCAAGGGAGACTTCAACATGCAGATGGATTGGGAAAATCAGGTTGGCAGCGGATCTCAAGAAATCAGAAAAGATTTATAAGAAAGTTGCCAGGGCTGGAGGGTTTGAGCTATGGGGAGAGGTTGAATACACTGGGGCTACTTTCCCTGGAGTGTCGGAGGCTCGTGGGTGACCTTATAGAGGTTTATAAAATCATGAGGGGCATACTAGGGTGAATAGTCAAGGTCCTTTCCCCAGGACAGGGGAATCCAAAACCAGCTGGAATAGGTTTAAGGTGAGAGGGGAAATATTTAAAAGGGACCTAAGGGGCAACTTTTTCAGAGGGTAGTATGTATACGGAATGAACTGCCAGAGGAAGTGGTGGAGGCTGGTACAATTACAACATTTAAAAGGCATCTGGATGACTATATAAATAGAAAAGGTTTAGAGGAATATGGGCCAAATGCTGGCAAATGGGACTAGGTTAATTTAGGACATCTGGTCTGTATGGACGAGTTGGACTGAAGAGTCTTTATCAGTGCTGCATATTTCTATCACTCTATGATTCTAAATGGACCTTGTGGAATGTCTGCAAGATGGTTTTTGGTGCAGCGTGTGGTAGAGCCCATGAGGGAACTGGCAGTTCTGGATTTAGTGATGTGTATTGAGGCAGACCTGATAAGGGAGCTTAAAGTGAAGGAATCCCTAGAGGGCAGTGACCATAATATGATAGAATTCACCCTGCAGTTTGAGAGAGAGAAGATTCAATCAGATGTAACAGTATTACAGTTGAATTAAGGTAACTACAAAGATACAAGGGAGAGGCTGGCTGGAATTGATTGGTAGGTGAGCTTAGCAGGAAAGACAGGGGAGCAGCAATGGCAGGAGTTTCTGGTAATTCAGGAGGCATAGCAGAAATCCATCCCAAGGAACACGAAACATATGAAAGGAAAGATGAGGCAACCATGGCTGACAAGGGAAGTCAGAGACAGCATAATAACAAAAGAAAAAATGTACGATATGATGAAGATTAGTGGGAAGCCTTTGAAAACTGGCAGAGGATAACTAAACATTGGGGGCAGCACGGTGGCTCAGTGGTTAGCACTGCTGCGTCACAGCACCAGGAACTCGGGGTCGATTCCACCCTTGGCGACTGTCTATATGGAGTTTGCACATTCTCCCCGTGTCTCCGGTTTCCTCCCACAGTCCAAAGATGTGCAGGCTAGGTGGATTGGCCATGCTAAATTGCCCATAGTGTTCAGGGATGTGTAGATTAGGTGGGTTATAGGGGGATGGGTCTGGGTGGAATGCTCTGAGGGTCAGTGTGGACTTGTTGGGCTGAAGGGCCTGTTTCCACACTGTAGGGATTCTATGACCTATGATGATCTAAAGTGAAAAAAAAGAGAGCAGAGGATGAAATCTGAGAGTTCGCTAGCTATTAATGTAAAAGACAATTGCAAGAATTTTTTTAGATATATAAAAGCCAAGAGAGAGGCAAGAGTGGACATTGGACCTCTGGAAAATGAGGCTGGTGAATTAGTAATAGGGAACAAAGAAATAGTGGGGGAACTGAATAGGTTCTTTGCATCAGTTTTCACAGTGAAGGACACCAGCAACATCCCAGGACTTCAAGAGAGTCAAGGAGCAGAAGTGTGTGTAGTGGCCATCACTAAGATAAGGTGCTGGGGAAGCTGAAAGATTTGAACGCGGATGAATCACCTGGACCAGATGGGCCATGCTGCAGGGTTCTGAAGGAGATAACTGAGGAGATCGTAGAGGCATTGATGGTGATCAAGCAGGAATCAGTGGAGTCAGGGAGGGTTGAGAGGACTAGAAAATGGTTAATTTAACAATCTTGTTCAAGAAAGGAGGGAGGCAAAAGATGGGAACTTATAGGCCAGTTAGCCCGATCTCAGTCATTGATAAGATTTTAGAGTCCATTATTAAGAATGAGATTGCTGAGCACTTGGAAATGCATGGTAAAACCGGGCTAAGTCAGCACAGCTTCATCATGGGGCACCATGCCTGACAAATCTGTTAGACTTCTTTGAGGAGATAAGAAGCAAGTTAGACAAAGGAGTTCCAGTGAACATGATCTATTTGGTTTTCCAGAAGGCCTTGACAAGATTTAATCCAGGAAGCTGCTAAACAAGATGGCATGGATAGAGGATTTGCTGACTGGCAGAAGGCAGAGAGTAGGGATAAAAAGGTCTTTTACTGGATGGCAGCCAGTGCCTAGTAGAGTTCTGCAGAGGTCCATGTTGGGACAACAATTATTCATGTTATATATTAGTAATCTGGATGAAGGAACTGAAGGCATTGTTGCTAAATTTTCAGATTGTACTAAGATAGATGGAGGGGCAGGTAATGTTGAGAAAGGAGGGAGGCTGCAGAAAGATTTGGACAGGCTAGGAGAGTGGGCAAAGAAATGGCAGATGGAATACAGTGTGGGAAGGAATGAGGTTATGCTCTTTGGTAGGAAGATTAGAGGTGTAGATTATTTTCTACATGTTGAAAGTCTTCAGAAGCCTGAAGCACAAAGGGACTTGAAAGCCTTAGTTCAGGATTCTCTTAGGGTTAACATGCAGGTTCAATTTGTTGTCAGGAAGTCAAATGCTATGTTAGCATCAATTTCAAGAGTGGTGGAATACCATAGAAGAGATGTACTGTTGAGACTGTATACCACACTGGTCATTTGGAATATTGTGAGTTGGGCCCCGTATAAGAAGGATGTGTGGGAATTGGAGGGGTCCCAAGGAGGTTTACAAGAATGATCCCGGAGATGACGGGCTTGTCATAAGTGGAGTGGTTGTGGACTCTGGGTTTGTACTCAATACAGTTTAAAAGGATGAGGGGAATCTAATTGAAACTTACAGAACATTGAAAGACCTGGATAGACTGTGTGTGGAGAAGCTATTTCTAGTAGGAGAGAATAGAACCCAAGGGCACAGCTTCAGACTGAAGGGACAACTCCTTAGAACTGAGATTACGAGGAATTTCTTCAGCCAGAGGGTGGTTAATCTGTGAATCTCCTTGTCACAGAGGGCTGTAGAGGTCAAGTCATTGAGAGTATTTAAGACAGAGATAGATAGGTTCTTGATTAGTAAGGGCATCAAGAGTTACAGGGAGAAGACAGGATAGTGGGGTTGAGAAACATTACAACCATGATTGAACAGCATAGAAGACTTGATGGGCCAAATGGTCTGATTTTGCTCCTATTTCAATGTTCTTAATTTGTGGATCACAGAAACATAAAATGTTCCTGCGGGCTAACCTTGAACTATTAATTAACTTGAAAATTCTGACAACTATTGTAGCTTGAATGAATCTGAAGATTGCAATTGTTTATTGGTAATAAAACTTCTCATAATTGCATGCTGACTTTCCTCATATTAAAATAGTCCTTGTGAGATTGTGATTGTGTCCCTACTTATGGCCAGCAAGTCTCACTTTCCCCGTAGGTATATTATGATAAATTCAAACAGATTGAAAATAACTTCTTAAATGTTCCTCAGGTTTATGTGCATCATTTCCTTATAAACAATTGAAGCAGTAGTGATTTATAGGCAAAGTAGAATTGTTGGAAAGAATATGTATATTGTACTAGTGACTTTGTGAGATTGAGCACTGTGTGAAAACAAAGAAGGTGTTCTTTAAATTCTGAAAAGAGTCTCATAAATTATTAAAACTGAAACTTCCAGATGCAGGAAGTGGAGTCTCAAAGATTGAGTTGTTTAATCTTTGCCACAGTCATAGACTTTTAACTACTGGGTTTTTAAAATTCATCTTGGAGCAATAAATCAGTCCCCCACCATCAGGTCACCAACACTGAAGGGCAGCTGGATGAACATTGGCTTCAATGCAAAAAATGATGCTTACCATTATTATTTTGAGAGAAGTGCTTTGGTAATTACTTTCTAACTCATATTGCTGAAAGTAAAACTAAAGCAGTGTATGTGTCCCCGGAAAATGTGGAGTGCCACAATTAATTGTACAAGTTACTCTCTCTGTAATTTGCTCTTCCTTTCACAGCATTCAAGGGTTCCTGTTGTGTAAAAGTAGCCATAGTCTTATCAGACCATGGAGCTGCTCTCTCATTACAGACAGGCAACTAGTGGTGATTTAACCTGACAGTCACCATACCTCAGGCGAGGGGAGAGGTTGAGAAGGAGAGTCCATTCTGGTAACTTCAGCTGGTGTGACAATTGAACCCATGCAGTTGGCATCATTCTGCGCTACAAACCAGCCAACTGAGCTAATTGATGCTTCCCATTGTGTAGATGTGTTGTTAGCATGTTGCAAATCCCAAGAAAATCTAAGCCATGATTTTACTAGATAACAATCTGTATCTTTTGATGCTTAGTTGGCTGGATGGCTGGTTTGCGAAGTGCAGTGATGCCAAAAACACAGGTTCAATTCCTGTACCTGCTGAGGTTATTACGAAGGTCCCAATTCTCAACCTCGTCCCTTGGCCTGAGGCCTGGTGAGTCTCAGCTTAAACCACCACCAATCATCTCTCTCTAATGAGAGAGCATGCTATGGTCTGTCAGGACTATGGTCACTCTACTTTCCCTTTATTTGCGCCATCAAAGTATTATATTTATGCATGGGGGGAAGTAATAGTTAAAATTGCATTGTAAACTTTGGAATTATAGGTTTGTACCATTTCTGTTGATAGCTGGAAAGTACATTGAACTAGTAGTTTAAACTAGTTTAGTCTAGTAACATTTCAAAAACATTATATCTGTAACCATGAATTATAACCTTTTTATTGCAAAAAGATAACTTGTAGGTTTTATTCCAGTATTGTACAATGCATGCACTACAGATTTAAGAATTGTCTAAAATTTCATGTCATCAGTTCTGATTTTCTGCGTGTTCAGATATTCAACAAGAATCTGTCTTCAACAGTTTTATTTTGAAGTCCCAAATTGCAGTTTATTTTAGCATTTTGATACTGGACATTTCTGTGTATCATCACTTAGCAACCATAAGGTTAGTGAGAATGATTCACAGCAAAAAAGGGACATTATCCACAGATTATTCCTTCTCTTGTTTAACTTCTAATTCACATGCTTTAGGCAGCTAACCTTGGGTGGTAAATCTGAATTAATATATGTTAAGGCTGAACAACACTCTTGCAAGTATTAGATAAACATTAAAAGATTTATTTTCGGACTAAGATGTTTCCTATAATCTGCTGGAAGTTGTACAGGAATCAAATTAAATCAATGCTCACACAGCGAATTCTTAAATAATACAAATCAAACTTTGCCTCACTGAAATCTCCCACAGGACCACTTCTCCAGAATTCATACAGCCTTGCAATCTTTCTTTTAGCTGAGTAATACTTAACTTTATGGCCTTGCAATACAATGGTGCCTGGTCTGTTTATCATGTGCAATCAGATTTCTAGAACATGTACATTTTCTATAAGAGCAGGGTTTATTCTCATGACAATACAAAGGATTATGGAAAATATGAGAATGTAAAAGCAATCATGGTGCCTAATTATGGAATGTTAACTTTTTTTACCCAATAAGAAGCGATTAATACAAAAAAAAGCCACTTGTTCATGCATACAAGTGTTATCATGGCTTAGTAGTAGCACTCTCACCTATGAAAATCGGAAGGTTTTGGTTTAAACTCTTTTGTAGCAGGCTTTCTGAAGTAGGCTGACACTCAAGGGTACAGACTGTGTTTGCATTCTTGGACATTCTTATCTTTCTGTTCAGATCAACACACACAAGTGTCTTCACAGTATTTGAATAACTTGCAGCGCTCCTGTTGTCCTGGTCAACGATTTATCTTTAAATCAATGTCAATAAAAACAAATTCATCTCAATGCTTTTTGTGGGAACTGCTCCTTCTATTAAGTAACAACAATAAATGCAGTTTCAAAGTAATTGACTCACTGGGAAACACTTTGAATCATGCTTGGGATGTGGAAGGCTTTATAAAAATGCAAGATCTCCTTTGAACTTCTTCCACTCATTTTGTTGCTTTGATTCAATTTTCAATGTTCCCATTAATGCTGAATAAGAGAGTTCTACGCTCCCCCCCATCCCAGCTCCTGCTCCTGCTCCTGAAGACCATTCTATATGAAGCAGGACAGTTAAACTTTTAATTATTGTTGTGTGTGAAGGTGATGAAAGATGCTATGCTGAGCCCAGCTGACATTTACAGAAGTGCTTTGTTGGACAGGTTACCGAATGGCCAATCAGCAGTGACCACTCAGGTTGACATTTCCCCCCACCCACCTCCCAGTCTGCTCCAGACCTGAGGTATCCAGATTGATTTCAAAGCCCATAGCTGCTTGGGCAGACAAAATGAGTCTAGTCTTCTGAATTTTCATCAGCTTGCATGCTGCGAAATAAAGAAAGGACTTGGGGAAGAGTACAAATTACCAGCTGGGGGCTGTCCATTCCTAACTTTGACAAAAGATTGGAGAAGACCGCAGTGATAGCATCAGTAGCCACTTGCATTGCTGCCCTTGGGGCTTTCCTCAACCTTCCACTGAAATTTGTTGGGAGACTGCAGGACATTGGTGAGGCCTCTTCTAGAATACTGTGTCAAGTTCTGTTCACCCAGTTATAGGAAGGATATTATTGAGCTGAAGAGGGTTCAGAAGAGGTTTACCAGGATGATGCAGAGCATGGAAGTTTTGAGTTATAACAAAAGGCTGGATAGGCTTGGACTTTTTTCACTGGAGCATAGGAGGTTGAGAGGTGACCTTATGGAAGTTTATAAAATCATGTGGAGTATAGAAGAGTTAATGGTGGCCATCTTTTCCCTAGAATGGTGGATTTCATGACTAGGGGACACATTTTTAAGGTGAGAGGAGAAAGATTGAAAAAAGATACGGGGGCAATTTTTTACACAGGGGGGCTTGCATTTGGAATGAACTTCCTGAGAAAGAGGTGGATATGGGTACAATTACAACATTTAAAAGACATTTGGATAAGTACATGAATAGGAAATATTTGGAGGGATATAGGCCAGGAGCAGGTAGGTGGGTCCAGTTAGTTTGGGATTATGTTTGGCATGGACTGATTGGACTGAAGGGTCTATTTCCATGCAGTATGACTCCATGACTCTATAAAAACCTAAGCTGTGTTGGAGAAGTGAAGAGGCAAAAGGAATCTAGTGACACCACCAATGAGCAAGATAACAGTGTAGATTGCAGTAACTCAGAGCTAGCATTCAGAACACACAGTGGCAAGTTTAGAAATTGAATTCAATAAATGACCATGAAGACTGACATATAAAGAAAACATAATTAATTTATTAATGCCCTTCAGGGAAAAGAACATAGCCTGTACATGACTTCAGTTCCATAATATGTGGTTGACTCTTAATAGCTTCTAAAATGGGCCAGCCAGGCACTCCTTGTAAAATAGCTGCTGCATAAGAAACCATCTTCTTGTGAGTAACATGTCCCCTAGGATGACTGAGATAACAAGGTGTAGAGCTGGATGAACACAGCAGGCCAAGCAGCATCAAAGGAGCAGGAAAGATGACGTTTCAGGTCCAGACCCTTCTTCAGAAATTGGGGAGTGGAAGGGGATTCTGAAATAAATAGAGGGGGAGGCGGACAGAAGATGGATAAAGGAGAAGATAGGTGGAGAGGAGACAGACAGGTCAAAGAGGCGGGGATGGAGCCAGTAAAGGTGAGTGTAGGTGTGGAGTTAGGGGGGGATAGGTCAGTCCAGTCAAGGGGGCGGAATGAGTTGAGTAGGTACGAGATGGGGTTGGGGCTTGAGGTGGGAGGAGGGGATAGGTAGGAGGAAGGACGGGTTAGGGAGACAGGGAAAAGCTGAGCTGGTTTTGGGATGCGGTCGGGGGCAGGGAGATTTTGAAGCTTGTGAAGTCCACATTGATACCATTGGGCTGCAGGGTTCCCAAGCAAGATATGAGGTGCTGTACCTGCAACCTTCGGGTGGCATCGTTGTGGCACTGCAGGATGCCCAGGATGGACATGTCGTCTGAGGAGTGGGAGGTGCAGTCGAAATGGTTCGCGACTGGGAGGTGCAGTTGTTTGTTGTGAACTGAGCATAGGTATTCCACAAAGTAGTCCCCAAGCCTCCGCTTGATTTCCCTGATGTAGAGGAGGCTACATCTGAAACAGCGGATACAGTATACCACATTAGCAGATGTGCAGGTGAACTCTTAATAGCTTCTAAAATGGGCCAGCCAGGCACTCCTTGTAAAATAGCTGAAGTCATGTACAGGGTATGTTCTTTTCCCTGCAGGTCATTAATAAATTAATTGTGTTTTCTTTATATGTCCAGCAGCTTTCATTGGTCCAGGAACTCTCCACCTACATCCGTGATACCACCTACACCCTCCACCTCCTCCAAAACTTCCAATTCCCTGGTCCCCAATACCTTATCTTTACCATGGACATCCATGCACTTGCAATCCCCATGCAGATGGCCTAAAGGCACTCCGCTTCTTCCTGTCCCGCAGGCCCAACCAGTCTCCCTCCACTGACACCCTCATCCGCTTAGCTGAACTTGTCCTCACCTTTAACAACTTCTCTTCAATTCCCCACACTTCCTACAAACAAAGGGGGTGGCCATGGGTACCCGCATGGGCCCAAGGTATGCCTGCCTCTTTGTAGGATACGTGGAACAATCCCTCTTCCAAAGCTATACTGGCCTATCCCCCACCTCTTCCTCCGTTACATCGATGACTGATACCTCTCTCTCCTTCCTGAACCTCTCTGTTTCCATCTCTAGCAACCACTTGAAAAACGATATCTATTTCAAGCCTACCGACTCCCACAGCTACCTAGAATACACCTCCTCCCACCCACCTTCCTGCAAAAATGCCATCCCCTATTCCCAATTCCTTCGCCTCCGCCGCAACTGCTCCCGGGATGAGGCATTCCACTCCCAGACATCCCAGATGTCCTTGTTTTTCAAGGACTGCAACATCCCATCCACTGTGGTCGAAAACACCCTCGACCACGTCTCCCGCATTTCCCGCAACTCATCCCTCACACCCCCTCCCCGCAATAACAACCAAAACAGAGTCCCCCTCATCTTCATGTACCACCCCACCAACCTCTGAATCCAACGCATCATCCTCTGGCACTTCCGCCATCTGCAATCTGACCCCACTACCAAAGACATTTTTCCCTCCCCACCCTTATCTGCTTTCCCGAGGGACCACTCTCTCCATGACTCCCTCGTCTGCTCCACACTCCCCACCAGCCCCAACACCCCGAGCACATTTCCCTGCAACCGCAGGAAGTGCTACACCTGCCCCTACACCTCCCCCCTCACCCCCATTCCAGGCCCCAGGAAGACCTTCCACATCAAACAGATGTTCACCTGCACATCTGCTAATGTGGTATACTGTATCCGATGTTCCTGATGTGGCCTCCTCTACATCGGGGAAACCAAGTCGAGGCTTGGGGACCGCTTTGCAGAACACCTACGCTCGGTTCGCAACAAACAACTGCACCTCTCAGTTGCAAACCACTTCAACTCCCCCTCCCACTCCTCAGACGACATGTCCATCCTAGGCCTCCTGCAGTGCCACAACAATGCCATCCGAAGGTTGCAGGAACAGCACCTCATATTTCGCTTGGGAACCCTGCAGCCCAATGGTATCAATGTGGA
>NC_063347.1:42312956-42328506 GCF_021869965.1 Rhincodon typus | reverse complement strand
ACCGCATCCCAAAACCAGTCCAGCTCGTCCCT
Organism: Rhincodon typus; assembly: GCF_021869965.1. Taxonomy (NCBI): domain Eukaryota; kingdom Metazoa; phylum Chordata; class Chondrichthyes; order Orectolobiformes; family Rhincodontidae; genus Rhincodon; species Rhincodon typus. The sequence continues at coordinate 42,328,474 of NC_063347.1, read as the reverse complement.
GCCTCCCTAACCTGTTCTTCCTCCCACCTATCCCCTCCTCCCACCTCAAGCCGCACCTCCATCTCCTACCGACCAACCTCATCCCGCCCCCTTGACCTGTCCGTCCTCCCTGGACTGACCTATCCCCTTCCTAACTCCCTACCTACACTCACCTTTCCTGGCCCCATCCCCGCCTCTTCGACCTGTTTGTTTCTTCTCCACCTATCCTCTCCTCCATCCCTCTTCTATCCGCCTCCCACTCTCTCCCTATTTATTTCAAAACCCCCTTCCCCTCCCCCTTTTCTGATGAAGGGTCTAGGCCCGAAACGTCAGCCTCTCTGCTCCTATGATGCTGCTTGGCCTGCTGTGTTCATCCAGCCTTGCACCTTGTTGTCTCGGATTCTCCAGCATCTGCAGTTCCTACTATCTCTGAGGGACTCAAAGTGTTGCTTTGTGCGTAAAGGAAATGTCAGAAAGTCTATACGTAGCTTTTATATTTGAACCTTCAGTGTAGTTTGCTGAACCTCGATAGCACTTGAACCAATTTGCAATTGGACTTTGAACCTATTATTAAGCAATGTGCCCTAGCAAGTAAGAGTGAATTTGTTAAATGTCAATATGTAGATGCAGTAAAATGCTACACAGCTGATGCTCTATTTCACTTTCTCTGTGGTATGGAAGGCAGCCACCAACACGTCTGCCATGCATTATTGTATCTGTCATTAGTCATATTACTGCTGTACTGGTCAACTGAGCAAATCATTACATCTGTTTTTCAATGACTCAGGATCAGGAAGAGCAAACACAAGGTAATTTTTGTAATGAGCCTGGTTTCCTCAGGGTCATAGTGCAACTTAGTGGCTCTTCACCAAACTAAACTGCTGACCATAATGATTTCGTGCCACAGACACGCTTGAAGACTGCAAAGCTTAGAATATTGTATTATATTTTGCTCCTTACTCTGGGCTATGTTTTCATTAAAATATTTGCATCTTGAAGGAAGCATGAGGCACAGCTAATGTCTTCAAATGATGACAAACTGGGTAATTTGTAATTATAGACTGAACACCTGATCTTTGGTATGGTGATACTCTAGGGAATTGGTACACAGCAAGATCCCAAAAAGAAATAGCAATTGAGATGAGTGCCCACTTAACTACTTTTGATGTAGTTTGAATGACACAGTTTGGTCGAGGAACTCAGAGAAATTCCTGACCTTTGTCCATTCAAGGCTATGTTATATCGAAACAACTTTGTTTTTATCCTTTATATGTTTGGAAAGAAATAACATGACACTGGACAAGAGAAAATAGAACACCTATTGGCTTGAGATTCTCCAGAAATATCTACAGCTATCAAAACTGAAGTGATTAAGAAACATATTGAATAAAAATACCCATTAGCAATCCATGTTTAAAAAAGCACAGCTATGTTATTCCATATTCATCATCAGTTCATAACCTTTCTATTCTCAAAGACAACTTCACTTGGTTCTCTAATTTTAGTCAGGTACCGATTGCAGGTATGTGCTTCCCAAAGCATTTCTCATTACTTTATAGTTGCTGTACCCTGTCTGAATGTTTTCACATTTAAGTAAATACTTTCTAGACTATGCCAAAAAACAAAGGATGACAGGTACTTATCTATTTGAAATTCATTCTAAATTAGCCTTCTGTTTGTCCATCTCGATTCTGTCTTTGGATTTAGGATATGAAATTTTCAAGAAATGATGTTTGTCATCGCACTAGTAGCAATTTATGTTAAATTTTCTTTTGAGTTTGCACCTATAAAACAAGATTAAAACAAAAATGTTTTTTAATCTCTGAAAGTTAAAGTCCCAGTAAAATTCCCTGTAGATGTTCTAGTCTACTCTTAAAAAAAGACATTATGTTAGCTACCTGCTTTGCTTCCAGCACTGCATGTTTGTCTAATGAATTACCTGTAATAACAACATAAGAAATAAGGGCAGGAGTGGACATGCTCCATCTTTCAACTAGGTCATGGCTGATCATTTGCCTCAATTCCACTTAACTCTAACCATCTTACTGTATCCCTTAATCCACCTAGTATCCAAAATAATCTATTAACCTTTATTTTAAATTGACTGAACAACTGAATTTCCACAACTCTCTAGGGTAGAACATTCCAAAGATTCAAAACCTCTTGAGTGGAAAGATTTCTTATCATCTCACTTCTAAATGGCCAAACCCTTATTCTTCGACCGTGACTGTGTTCTAGATTCCACATCTAGGGGAAAATTTTACTCAGCATTCACACTATTAAGCCTTTTAAGGATTTTATATGGTTCAATTAGATCTCATTCTTCAAAACATCAGAAAATATAGGTCTAGTCCACTCATTATCTCCACACTGGACAATCTCAGAATCCCAGGAACCAGTCCAATGAATCTTCAGGCAAGTATGTTCTTCCTAAATACTCTGGGTGTGGCCTCACCAATATTCCATACAATTGGTGTGAGACATCATTACACTTCAATCCTTTGTGACAAAAGCTAATGTGCCATTCCTGTCTAATTGTTTGCCATTCATCCCTGTTAACATTGTGTGGTTCATATACAAGGACGTCCAGGTCCTTCTGAATGTTAGCATATCTCAGTCTCTCACCATTGAAAAAAATTCCGCTTTTTTATCGGAATGTTTAACTTCATACTTTGCCTCAATGCATTGTCCTGTAGTAGTCTGCCAAACCAAAATTAACCATTTATAACTACTTTCTATTTTTTGTCCATTAACCTCTCCTTAATCCATTCTAATATATTACCCCCAAACACAGAAGCCCTAAATTTGTATGACGACCTCTATGTGGCATCTTATCAAAAACTTATTGAAAATCCATATATACAACTACATTCATTGATTTCCTCTTAGTCATTTTACTAGCAGATTTGTGAAACATAATTTTAATTTTACAAATATGTGTTCAGTCTACTTAATTATTTTGTGATTTTCTGAGTACTCTGCTACCAAGTTACTATGAACAGCTCCTTGTGTTTGCCTGCTAATGATATTTGACTTTCTGGCCTATAATTCCCTATTTTCTCTTTATCGCATTTCTTAAAAGCAAAGTTATGTTTGTCGCCTTCTAATGGACTAGCACCCAAGAATTCCAAGCTAACGGGGTCAACCACAAAGCAGTCACCCTTCAGCCCAGTTGCCACTTAAATGCAGTGAAAGACAGAGAAAGAACATACTTACTCAGGGTACACAGATGATATGGGTAAAACATCATTATAAAGAACTTTTCACTTTTATAAAACATCTTCACTTGCTCTCTTAAAATGTCTGTTATAGTGTTATTTTCGATGTTGACCCTGGTTAAATCGTACCCAAGTAAAAGCTGAACAACCTCTTTAACCATCGCAAGGTTGAAATAAATTGTAATGGCTGAGCAACGTTCATCTCTCACAAGCAATTGGCTCCTTCACTGCAGATAGTCTCCAATATCGACGATGCTTGCACTATCACATTGGTGACTGCAACAAGACATCACACTTCAATGGGGACAATACTGAGCCTCAGTACAACATGCAAAGATTATACTAGGGTCTGACCTGCACGCATCATTTCACATTTATGCCCACTTCTGAGTGAATGTGCAGAATCTGCGATGACTCCACATGTTTTTGGTGGGAAAAGTTCATCCTGTGGATTAGTTTTTCAAAGGAGTGTACTGCCATTTAAGACTGGAGGGTTTAGAACGGGTAGCTTGCATCTCCACATTCCCTCCTAGCTCAGTGACTTATTGATAGAAGTTGCCCAAAGTGTTGCCTCCACCATTTAATGCTGTCCTACAGGATGCTTGGGGATTTCAGGGCAATTTAGCAGTCTTTACGGACTCTGAAATGTTGAAGGCAAACTAATGATGGTAGGGTCAAAAGGGCATTCCTTTCATCTGCTGTTTATCATGAAAGACTTCACTGCACAACACTTGAATATGATATCCTGATGGAAATCTTAAAAGCTATCTAACTCACGAGGACAGTCTCACTGACAAAATGTAAGCAAAGTACTACAGGTACTGGAGATCTGAAATGGAAACAGAAAGCACTTGAGAACACAGTAGGTCTGGGAGTATCTGTGGTGAGAAGAACAGAAGAATTCGGGAGAAGATTCATGTTGGATTTGAACATTAACTGTTTATCTCTCCACAAACTTGTTGAGATTTTCCAGCACTTTCTGTATCACTGCTTTTTCCTTATGTAATTCATGGCTACTTTTAAAAATTCAGTCGTAGGATACAGGTGGCACTGGCTGGCCAGCATTTCTTGCCCATCTCTAGTTGCCCTTGAGAAGGTGGTGGTGAGTTGCCTTCTTGAACCAGCACAGTCCATTTAGTGTAGGCAGATCCACAATGCTGTTAGCTTCAGGATTTTAACCCAGAGATATATTTGCAAGTCAGGATGGTGAATAGCTTGGAGGGGAACTTATTGGACAGGTGGAGGTGGTGAAAGTGGGATGACCTGAAGATATCAAGTATGTATGACCGAGATAGCAAGAAAGTTATTCAGCCACACAAGAAGTCAAAAACAGCAAAAATAACAAAATACAAATATCCTTTGCAAAAGTAGGGGCTGCTTGTCAGATAAAGTATCATATGAAATCCAAACGCACTTCATTCATCCTGAAAATGGGTTTCTATTAGGTTAGACTTGGTCTCAGTCTCAAAGATATGTTGCTCTGTCATATTATCTGGGATGACCCTCTTGGTAAATGCCCTGATCCTTATCCTTGTGTTCACCATCTGAAGATTGTTGTCGATCTCCCATTTCATCTGCATCCTGTATATCCTGACCTTACCCACCCGCTCCCCACCATCACCATTTCTGGATTATTCTGTTAGGCCCAGCTGCAACAGTCCAGGCATTTGGACCTCATCCTGAGGAGGCCCGCGGATGTTCCACTCTCCACTGTGGAATTGTGGGCAGCATTATATTTCCATTCAGCATCAGGCTGAGGGTTTTGTAAAGTTGTCTTGTGCCATGTTTGAAGGGGGTAACCCTTGCCTCATCGGACCCGTCCCTGATTGGCCCAATGACTTTGGAAGGGCACACGAACCTGAGAATTCACTGGTAATATATGAGCTATGGCAGCTCCCTAGATATCTGGCGCAGACCTCAAAATTTGGCATTGATTATCAAACAGAGTTTCATCATTGAAGGAGTGAAAGTCTTTCCTGTTGACACCTTCTGCAGGAGGGTGATAGAGGGTACTCAAAGCAATGTAGATACAGTCTATAGCACCCTGCACCTGCACCTGCAGGAAACCAGCACTGGTGGAAAATACCATTGTTTGAGCTGCTCGATTTCCCTCATTACAGGGGGAGGACAGGGACAGCAGTAATCTGCAGAAAATGGCATTTGTACATTCCTGGATGCATTTGTGGATCAAGGATTGGGAGATACCACATCGGACCCCAGCTGCTTCCTGAAGAGTGCCTCTGGCATAAAATGTAAGAGCACATGTGACCACGCTGACTATGGGGATGGGATTGCCACCTAGCCCTGAGTCCAAGTCCCACTTCAGTGGATGGCACGGATAGTGATGCTCACCTTGTGATAGTGATGCACTGTCTCTCAGGCTTGAGTTGTTTGATTTCACAGGACTTAGGCTGCATTTGCTGACACCAGTGCATGCGCATTTAATCCATTTCAGAAGTGGCGAGGGGATACGGGAGCCCGGGTAAAGAGGTGTGCCCAGGAGAGATAGGAAGTGGCTGCGAGAGTGGGAGTCCATGGGAGTGGTTGGAACATGGCCTGCTGCCCTGGCAGGGGGACCTTGGGGAGGGGAAGAGACTGGGGGAGCTGAGATAAGGACAGTGGGATGTAAGGGGCAGCCCAGATCCCATATCCTGTCCCTGCCCCTCTCACCTGCCCCTGCCCCCCACATTACCATTTACTGCTAAACCCCATTTCAAAGTCACACATGCATGTTTTCTGCACATGCGGAATGTGGGCTTTGTGTATGATGTCACACATAAATTAATATGGTGACATATTGGGTCCGGAATCATGTGGCTGCATATTTCTGGATTAGCAAGTGTGCACAGTTATTGGCAGTTGCAGGTATCTGGGGAGGTGATGGCCTAGTGGTATTATCACTGGATTGTTCACCCAGAGACCCAGGTAATGTTCTGGGGACTCAGGTTCGAATGTCATCATGGCAGATGGTAGAATTTGAACCAAAAGTCTAATAATGAGCATGAAGCCATTGTTGATTGTCAGGAAAAGCCCATTTGGTTCACTAATGTCCTTTAGGGAAACAGCTATCCCTACCTGGTCTGGCCTACATGCACTCCAGACCCACAGTAACATGGTTGATTCTTAACTACCCACAGCACAATTAGGATGGGTAATGCCTTCATCTTATGAATGAATAAAAAAGAAGGTACTGCCAGAATTTATGATCTGCCTCATGGTAACGCCCTTGACTATTATTGACCAAACCCCAGGACAGACCATGACCCAACGCCTAGACTGACTTGGGAGGATGGCCTCAACTGACCATGGCCCACTTTCCTGGCCTGACATCACCATAAGATACCAACTGACCTCCCATTTATCCCTGGACTGGTGGCACCTGACTTACAGGAATGATAATCCGAGATTGCAAGGAACAGATCCCTGGACTCTGGTAGGACCAGACCCCTGACTAACCATGGTCAATGCCTTGGTCTGGAATCAGACAAACCCCTTGACTGAGTGCGATATTGTCCCGATCCCCTTGACTTCACTAAGGGCTACTCTTGTTTAACTTCCAGCCGATTAAACTTTTGGCTCATGCTGCGACTGTAATACTGGTGTAGCAGAGTGCTGTTTACCAATGTGTCCATTCCCTTCACTGCTCAGTGCTGCCCACGGTGATATTTGTCTGCCTCTGTACTAATAAACAACGTGAGCCACAGAGGCTGGCAGCACGTAACTAAACACTGAAGAATGTGTATACCAAAAGGCAATGTGAGCCACACAGATGCTGGCATTGTTAATGCAAAGTGAGTGAGCACTGAGAAAGTAAGCTAAAAGCCATAAGTCACATGATGTGCAAGTGCATAACATGTGTATGCTTGTCCCAGCACACAAAGCAACCTGGCACAACCACACTAGATATCCTTTCACTCCAAAGTAACCTATTGAAGGGCTGATGTGGTGGCTGAGTTGGGCCATCAGCAGGTATAATGATGTGGTGAAGATTTACTGATGCTGAATTGCATGAACAAGCACCTGACGAGGATGGTGTCCCTGGAATGATGTTGTTATGAAGGATCACTTGGCTGATGGCGTGGGCAAGCGTTTGGTGAGCTCCAGCCTCCAGGCACTCACTCTGATCTGATTTACATGTCTAAATTTGCATCATCTAGTTTCATGGCAAATGAGAGGAGAATTGGACTTGGTGTAGAAATACATTTGGGCTTTAACAAAATGCAAATGCTTTGAAATAAGGTAGTCATTGCTCAATGGTGAGATTCAGTAGTCAGCATTTAAGGTTTGTGGGTAATATCATTTTTGAGAAACAAAAATGTTTCTCAAGTCAAGGTCCTGCTTGTTTCATTTTCTCGGTCTATTCCCACTTTTCTCACCATTGCTCATGGTAAACCAGGGAGGGGAAAATTCATAATCCACAAATCCATAATGTCTGCTGGTCACAGAGATGTATGCCATTAACTGTTGCTGCATAAAGACACAGTTCTGCCCTGATGTTCTCCTCATCTACCTGTATGTAAATAACATAGGAGATTCATACACAGTCCGTTCAATAACATGAGCAAATTTTGGATTGTCCAAAATAATGCTTCGAAGCCTTTCATAACATTGATCAACTCATCTTTTTTGTACTCAAGCTATGAACGCTTGTACATTTTATCTCACACTAAAGGCAAAAAAGGTTTACAGCTTCAGTAGTGTCTATGTAGGAAGTCAAGTAATGTGTATTACATTCTATATTCTTGCTGAGTAAAATGCTGAACGGAATTAACATTCACCTGATGGCCTCCAGAATCTAACTCAGTCAGAAATGTAATCGTTCATCAGTAGTGATTCATAATATAGTCAGAAGTACCAGTGCATGTTTAACTTGCATGGATTGATAATCTGACTAATTTACATCTCCCTTGATATAATGTATTAATAATTGTTCTGAGAATATCTATTCAACTAGGAGTATGTGTAGCAAAATAGTTGAACATTTAGAATCAGTACCCTTGTGGTGGCACCGTGACTGTTGCCAGGATTTTAACAACAGCGGGGGACTTTGGGAGACCCATGCACCCTTAAGATAATTGGAAACCTTAAAAGGCCAATTAATGGCATTTAAGGGTCTCATCCCACTAACGCAGGTTATTTACCATGGACATGAGTTGACCATGTCATGTACCAAGGCAATGAGCTGAACGAGGTGCTTAACAGAGGCACCCTGAATGGTACCACACTCTCCCAACATGTTCTGCTTCTTCACAGCTCCCAAACCCAATTATCCATCCCCCTCACCAAGGCTTGCTAGACTGACCGTAGCAGAATAGCCCAACTTAACCACATCTGTATCCAACAATGCTAGACATTGGGTAACCTGTCATTCCAACAGTAGCCATTGCATCTTGTGACACAAATTGGATTAGTGTGTTGCCAGACATCTAATTGGCTGGATATTCTTGAAGGCAGGACTTCCTCCCAAATGGAAGCTGACATCTTGCCGTTGAGCCAGATCATTATCCACTTCATCTGTCCAACTGTTCTTCTCTCTCTTTGGGCTCTATCTCCACTTATCATTTACTCCTGAACACCCCTCCCCCCACCCTATCTTCTGGATATAAACCGACATTTTCCTAGCTAGCATCATTTCTAAGGAAGAGTTACCAGACCCGAAGTGTTAATTCTGATTTCTCTTCACAGATGTTGCCAGACCTGCTGAGCGTTTCTAGCAACTTTTGTTTTTGCTATTGCTCATATTGCTTTTTTATTCTTTTGCCAGTCACCTTACATCTGTGCCCTCGAGTTATTTATCCTTCAGACATTGGAAACAATTTCTCTTTATTTATTCTGTCGAAACCATCATGAGTTTAGAAATCTATCAAATCTCCTGTTGGTTTTTCCGCTGAAAGGCGAACAGCACCAGTTTCTGCAGTCTATCCAGTTGATTATAATTTCTCATGCCTTGAACCGTTCACGTGAATTTCTTCTGAACCTTCTCCAAAGTCCTCACAGAAATTTGGAGTTCAGATTTGGTCGCAAAATTCCAGCCATGGTCAAGTTATTTTTTAAGTATGGGTTTAGCATATATTCTTAGATTTTCTACTCAGTATCTATATAGAAATCTCAAGAAACTCATTTATGCGCTTCAATCAATTTTTTTTGCTTGCCTGGCCTACAATCTTCAAAGATTCATGCACACTTAATTTAGCATGGTAGATATGAACAAGAAATGTGATGGAAATAGAGCAAATTAATTCAGATCTGTTCTAACTGGAATCACAAAGTCTATTTATATATTTAGTCATGTGATGTTCTCTGGACAAGGCTAACAAGCTTGCCACTGAATCCCAAGGAAGAACTTTTGTCCATACTGAAATTCAACATAAGTAATTGTCTTAAGATGCTTCATAGGTCAAAGCAGACACCAAGCAGAAATTGGTAGATGTGTTGAAAGAGGTGACTGAAGGCATGGTCAATGAAAAGTTATGAGGAAGCTTTTAAAGAGATGTAGCAAAGTTCAGTCAAGAGAGCTTGAAGTCTTAGGAGCAATGTGTAGATGTGATGTATGAGTGTTTCTTGATGTTATGATAAGAATGCCAAGGCATCAGAGCAAAATGTAAAGGATCGAAGAAAACAACAGAACCGTGGATAGATTTGGCAATGAGAACAAGTGTTTTGAAGAGTATATGCTGGGGAATGGGAAACAAATCAAGTCCAGGGAGGATGATAGGTCTGAGTTTTCCTTAACTATGGAGTAACATCATTCAGAAGGTCAGAGATCAAAAGACAAGCAGCAATATTGGATGAATCAGTTTTGGAGGGGAGAATGTTATGAATGAGCGTTCTTATTGTCAATAAAGTAGGGATGAAAGTATGTCCGGTTATGAAATCTTAATAATTGTCTTAATATGGAGCTCACAACTCTGTTCAGGACCCATCAAGGGCTGCAAAGCTATGCACCGTTGGTTGAAATTTGAGAAGCAGGTGGAAGGAAATGCATCTGAGGTGTACATTTTCTGGTGCAAGTCAAAGTGATTTCAATCTAGTCAATGTTGATCTGGCAAAAATTTTCCCACATTGATTTCTTTAGATTCAAATCAATATCTTGTTCTAGTGTAAAACATTTCTTAGTCATAAAAATATGTTTTTTCAAATTGATTTGTTAATTATTTTCAAAGAAGTGTTTTATTACTCAAGATTACTCGATGTATGCATCAAATCTAACAGCAGAGGAAAAGGGTGTTTAGTTTATTATGCCATTTCTTTGAAATTGTTAATTTGTTTTGCTCTGCTACTTTCTCCACAACCCTGCAAATTTCTCCTTTTCAACTATATATCAATTACCTGTTGAAATTTATTGTTGAATCTATTTGAATGAATGCACTGTGTTTATAAGAAAAGGAAAGCAAAAACCATTGCTTCCACAAATTCTTTGCAAATTACATTCATCTGTGTCCCTTGGGTGACCAGTTCTATCTGTGGAAGGGGTTCTTCCTACTGACTCTTCAATATTCACTCTTATCAACGATCATATAATTTTGATCATCGCCATTGAATCTGCCCTAAACCTTCTCTGTATTAATGCGTAATAAAGATTGAATACTTACTGATAAAGTAAATAAAACTTAGTCATTATAACTTGATTAAACATATCTCGATTTATCTCAGTTACACCGCTGAATTCAGATTAAAGTCTACATTTGAAAAGATTAAACATTTTTTAAAGAATCTCAATGATACAGGGGTAAAAGTCTGCTTGAAGTGTGTATTGGAAGGCTTCTGCTCTGTTTGCTAGCATTTTGTATCCAGCTGTGATTTTGACAGCTCACGAATGTTTTAAACCAGTCATGCAAAATTAAGTAAATGTGTGTAGCATTCCTGCTGCTTTTCTCGCTTAAGTATACTAATTTAGGATTATTACAAACATATGAAAAGAATTAGGGATTAGGAGTATGTGCTTTCAAATGGAAAAGTGTGGGTCACATCACAAACACAGTATAACAGTAGTAGGGCCTCACTGTTACATTTATTGTATTCATAGGCTTAATATTCCTGTGACACTCTAATGGTTGGAAACACAGTGAAAACTAATTTCTGCACAAAATTTACAATAATCCCATTTGATTCTCAGCCATGAATAGAATATATAAAGAAATTATCAGAACAGTTGGAAAACTCTTGCTCTCTTTTGAATAGAATCATAAAGTATTTTATGTCCATCTGAAAGAGCAGACAGAGTTTCAGCTGAATGTCTTAAGACCCATCTGTTAATGCCATGTTGCAGTGGTGTGTCAGCTTAAATTATGTGTTTAAATCTCTGGAGTGGGTCTTGAAGCCATGACCTTCTGATAAGAAACATATGTTAGACCCTTTGCACATGCAAATAGGGGTCTAATGCTTGTTTGAGAGTTCTTTCATACAATTGAATAGTGCAGGGCCAGCTGTGTTTAGGAAAACATGGTCTGCCAGCAGCCTAGCCAACAGGCCTTAAAGGAATTTATGCAGGTCACTGCCAAAAAGCTAACTTTTAAAAAATACTTAACTGAATGAAGGGCTGCGGTAGAATTCCCTCAATATTGTCCTGATCAGGTCTTGAAGGTTATGTTTCCGTCTGAAATTCCTCTTATTGTTATGTTTTCCAGTTGTTGTTTTACATTTGAAAAACTTGTTAAATCAATTAGAGAACATGACACTGAGATAACAAGGTGTAGAGCTGGATGAACACAGCTGGCCAAGCAGCATCAGAGGAGCAGGAAGGCTGACTTGGCAGTGATTGGTAGCCTTCCCTATTGGATATTAGTGAGGATTAGTGAATACTAATGAGTTATTAGTTTTACTGAATTGAGTTTCACAACTTTCAAAGGTAGTATTTGTGCTTCTAGTTCAGTAACTTAAACCAGACTCGTGCAGCAAAGAGATAACAAGGTGTAGAGCTGGATGAACACAGCAGGCCAAGCGGCATCAGAGGAGCAGGAAGGCTGACGTTTCGGGCCTAGACCCTTCTTCAGAAATGGGGGAGGGGAAGGGGGTTTTGAAATAAATAGGGAGAGAGGGGAAGGCGGATAGAAGATGGGTAGAGGAGAAGATAGGTGGAGAGGAGACAGGTCAAAGAGGCGGGGATGGAGCCAGTAAAGGTGAGTGTAGGTGTGGAGTTAGGGGGGGATGGGTCAGTCCAGTCAAGGGGGCGGAATGAGTCTAGTAGGTAGGAGATGGGGTTGGGGCTTGAGGTGGGAGGAGGGGATAGGTGGGAGGAAGGACAGGTTAGGGAGGCGGGGACGAGCTGGGCTGGTTTTGGGATGTGGTAGGGGGAGGGGAGATTTTGAAGCTTGTGAAGTCCACATTGATACCATTGGGTTGCAGGCTTTCCAAGCGGAATATGAGTTGCTGTTCCTGCAACCTTCGGGTAGCGTCGTTGTGGCGCTGCAGGAGGTCCAGGATGGACATGTCGTCTGAGGAATGGGAGGGGGAGTTGAAATGGTTCGCGACTGGGAGGTGCAGTTGTTTAGTGCGAACCGAGCGTAGGTGTTCCGCAAAGCGGTCCCCAACCGTCCGCTTGGTTTCCCTGATGTAGAGGAGACCATAACAGGAACAGCGGATGCAGTATATCACATTAGCAGATGTGCAGATGAACATCAGCTTGATGTGGAAAGTCTTCTTGGGGCCTGGGATGGGGGTGAGCGGGGAGGTGTAGGGGCAGGTGTAGCACTTCCTGTGGTTGCAGGGAAAAGTGCTGGGTGTGGTGGGGCTGGAGGGGAGTGTGGAGCAGACGAGGGAGTCATGGAGAGAGTGGTCCCTCCAGAAAGCAGATAAGAGTGGGGAGGGAAAAATGTCTTTGGTGGTGGGGTCGGATTGCAGATGGCAGAAGTGTCGGAGGATGATGCGTTGGATCCGGAAGTTGGTGGGGTGGTACGTGAGGATGAGGGAGATTCTTTTTTGGTTGTTATTGCGGGGACGGGGTGTGAGGGATGAGTTGCGGGAAATGCGGGAGACACGGTCGAGGGCGTTCTCGACCACTGAGGGGGGGAAGTTGCAGTCCTTGAAAAACGAGGACATCTGAGATGTACTGGAGTGGAATGCCTCATCCTGGGAGCAGGTGCGGTGGAGGCGAAGGAATTGGGAATAGGGAATGGCATTTTTGCAGGAAGGTGGGTGGGAGGAGGTGTATTCTAGGTAGCTGTGGGAGTCGGTGGGCTTGAAATGGATATCCGTTTCTAGGTGGTTGCCGGAGATGGAGACAGAGAGGTCCAGGAAGGAGAGAGGGGTATTAGAAATGGTCCAGGTGAACTTAAGGTTGGGGTGGAAGGTGTTGGTGAAGTGGATGAACTGTTTGAGCTCCTCGTGCAGCAAACACTGTCATGTGAAAGGGGATGGCGAAAATTTTGGCCAGTGTAGCATCTGCTTTTTGTGCTATCATGACCAGAAAATAAAGAGCTCAAGCTCAGAAATGCTCAACTACAACCGGAATCAATGGACATCAAATGATAGTTTGTTAAATTTCACATTTTATTTAAATTTATGAAAGCAGGCATACAGGCACCAATTTTTCCTGCATGTTATCACATAAATAAAAATGAACAAATCATACTGCCTCTTTTCAAAGATTTTCCCAGTGACATCCTCACCTGCCATGTGGCCCTTCCTTCTGATCATTCTCCAGCACCTCCATGTGATCCTCTGTGCCCACTATAGGATGACGTTCTGTGCCCACTCACCTAGGGTGACCAACTCTCTGGAGAAAATATCAAGGTACGCTCCGGTAGAGGACCAGAGGTTGAGAAGGTGGCAAACAGCCACCAATGTAAATGCGGCAATATTGGATAAATAAGAGTTCGGTAGAATTACATTTTAAAGTATATAGTGAAATAATGGAAATTCAGCAATTAGCCAAGGCTCCTTCAATGTTACCCTCCAAACCCATGAGGTCTACCACCTAGAAGGACAAAGACTGTGGGATGCATGAGATTACATGCAAGTTACCATCACATGTAAGTTCCTCCCCAAGGCACACACCACCCTGATTTGAAACAGTTCTTTCACTGCTGTTGGGTTAAAGACATTGAAGTTCCTTCCTAACAGCCCCTATCTACTTGGCTGCTGTTTTTGAGTACCCAGTCACTGAGATCCTGTAGCTGGGGGTGCAAGGTCGTCCAGGAAGACAAAGAAGATCTGCATTATCCCTGACCTCTGCAGATTGCCATCTGTAATAACAAAGAACTCAACAGACTGATGGCAGGAGTGCCCTTAAGACTACAACATGGTCCTGTCTAACATCTAGGCTATGTTATTGCTGTGAACACCTCCGCAAAGTTTACACCTAATAAACCAAGATAAGAAAAATGTAAAAACGTATTGTGAATAAAAAAATGTTTAATAAAACACAATGTCACAGAACCACAATCTTGTGGTATACCTCAGCCTTCCAATTCTCCAGTAAACTCCCTACCTATAATATTGGGGAGTCAAGGCCACACAAAACATAGGTTAGCCCCTTCAGGTCTGGTCAACATATACTGAATTGTTCCTGTGTGCCTGAACTCTTACCCTTCTTCTCCCATATATATTCCTCAGACCCGTCTGGTTAGTCCTTGCAACCCTCAGTTGTGCACCAGCTTTTCACTTAAATATTTGCTCATGGGATGTGGATGGCATGGTCAGCATTTATTGCACATCCCTAATTGTCCTGGATATAGTGGTAACGAGCTGCTTTCTTGAGTTGCTACAGTCCACCCACAGTGCTGTAGGAGAGAGGAAGTGTAGTGTGATATATTTTGTGCTGTGTTGTCATGACTGAATAATTGCAAGCATGTGCAAACTTTGAGGTTGAGTGGGAGCCTTGCAACAGTGCTGGGTTTATGAAGATGAGATAAAGAATATAAACGTCGAGTATGATTGCTGATTTGATAGAGCTTGTTGATTAGTAAGTGACGGGGATCAAATGAATAAGCAGTGGCTGGGGTTTGTGGTGCAGTTGGTAAGATAAAAATTTTGAGGATGCAATCCTTTCCTTTACAACGTGCATGAGATTGTGACTCTTCTTACTGCACTGCTTCCAGGTCCTTGGGTTACACTCCTGTCATTGGCCTCTCCTGTTATCTCTTGGTATTGTCTTCTTGGAATGTGTCGGGAAAGTCTCCAGCTTCCATGGATATAGATTATCTTTATTCCTTCTCTTTTGCCAAGGCCTCCAGTGCAGTATATTGAAACCTTGGTACCCATTCCCTCTGTAATCAAGAGACAACAAGGTGCAGGGCTGGATGAACACAGCAGGCCAAGCAGCATCATAGGAGCAGAGAGGCTGACGTTTCGGGCCTGCTGTGTTCATCCAGCCCTGCACCT
>NC_063347.1:42168188-42312556 GCF_021869965.1 Rhincodon typus | reverse complement strand
AAGCAGCATCATAGGAGCAGAGAGGCTGACGTTTCGGGCCTGCTGTGTTCATCCAGCCCTGCACCTTGTTGTCTCGGATTCTCCAGCATCTGCAGTTCCTACTATCTCCCTCTGTAATCAACATTGTTGATCATTCTACATGCCTTGTGCAATTCAAGCTCACTGGCTGCATGAAGATTGTAAAACAGGAATCCTGTATTCACTGATGTCAAATCTTTATAAATGCTTCTAGAAAACCTTAACTCCAAGCACCTATTTCATATCATAGAATCTCTACAGTGTGGAAACAGGACCTTTGGCCCAGCAAGTCCACACCGACCCTCAGAGGATCCCACCCAAACCCATCCCCCATATAACCCACCTAATCTACACATTCCTGAATACTACAGGCAATCCACCTAGCCTGTACATCTTTGGACCGTGGGAGGAAACCAGAGCACCTGGAGGAAACCCATGCAGACACAGGGGGAATGTGCAAACTCTACGCAAGGTTTGAATCAAACCTGGGTCGCTGGCGTTGTGAGGCGGCAGTGCTAACCACTGAGCTACTGTGCCACCCTATCTGCAGAGGATATTCATGACTCATACTCTAGATCCAACTGGAAACCATTGGGGCTTAACTCTGGACCTGTATTCACAGAGTTCAGCTCCTATTGCTAATTTCCCACTATTGCTTGAGCCTTATTATATTGTCTCACAGCTTTGAACATCATCTTCCCTTGCTCATGGCTTTCCAGATTCGGGGCTGCCACCGAAGTGTTCCAACTAAGTCTTTAACAGCTAGGTCTATCTATGATCCAGTTGCTCTCCCACTTCTTCACCTACTGTCAGATGGTTTGCATTGCTTTTCCTGTAGCCGAGGTCCCTGTACACTGGAGCTCACAAGTCCCAGGATTCCTCTGTGTTTCTTACAGCTCATTCTCCTCATGGCTTCTGGCGCTCCATGTTCTTCAGCCCACACTCCAATCTACAGACTCTTGCACCACCCTGATGAGGACATTACTTCCTGTCTTGAGGAAGGCCTACAGGACTAACTGATTCCCTTCCTAAGGTGAACGACCTCTGCCAGTGGAAACGCAGTGCCATGCAAGGAAATGCCTCACCGTGTCTGGAGACTGGTATTCAGCTCTGTCTCCAAAGCAGAAGTTGGGACATTTGAGATCCTGCTCAACTTCCTCCGTTACATACACCACAATATACAGAACAATCTCAATTAGCAGTCAAAATACCCTTCCCCTTTTAGAATGCTTTAAATAGTGTTGGGCAGTAATGATATTGAGCTCCTGCTGATGGGAGCAGCCAATGAAAGGGTTACAAATGCTGGCTGCACACAGAGCCCATTCAAAAGGGCAGGCAGCGTACAGTTAGTGCCCTTCCTGCAGTGAAATCAGCAGGCCTGGGTTAATCCCCAATTTCAGGGATTACCCAATTTAACCCCAACATTTTCTGCAGCTAGTGACAAACTGTGAGGACATGCTGACACACGCGATGTGCCAAAGTCTCTGTGTGTGATTAGGCAAACGCGTTTCAGTGCTGAGAATGATTTTGCTGCATTCAAAGGGAAGCGAGGAATTGTGTTTTGAGGTCAAACCCATGATCGCTCACTCACGAGCCAACCTGACAGCTTTTCACTTTTCACTCAGTATTCTGGTCACGGGTGTTCAAACGAGTTTGGAGGAGTTGTACAGGGAGCCAGGATAATTACATCCTTTGGCATCAGACAATATTTCAATATTCATGAATGAGATCTTTTAATATTTATATGTGCCAAGGCTTTGTGGATCTGTGTCCATACCTTGAACGTGCTGCTGAGAGTGCCGACGACCCTTTATAGACTGGTAATAGAATACAACTATTGAATTTCTAACTGGTCTAGGAAACACATACAATAATGTGCTCTCTTAAAGTAAGTGTCTATGATGTGCTGTATCCAAGGCAACATGGTTTACTGACTGATTCTTGCATAATACTGGAAAGGTGCCTGAAAGGAGCTGAGAACACAGAAGCCAGCTGCCTGCTGTGACCTTCATGGCTACTGGTAATGTGCCTGGAGCTTGTTTCAAAGCTGCTTTTTAGGTTGATGATGCAGGTCAGTGGGAACTTGTCTCCTGAGTGTAAAGTTCTTCAGGCATTAACTTGCAGGAAATGCCAAACTAGTTCTTTAACTGGTCAATTTTGTTAAGAATTTCATCCTCCCATGTTCCAGTGCTATCAAACTTCTGTTATCTGTTGCAGTGTGAACAATGATTATAGAGGCATTGCTGTTAAAAAGAAATGGTTTCTTTCTTGATGGTTTTAATTTCAGACCTCTCTTCAAATAGATTAGTAATAATTATTGCTATATAATTCATGCACATTATTATGAAAATGATTATTAAAGCATTTTTTTCATGATCATTTTTAGAAATCAGATATTTAGTTATAGAAATCAGTTAAATGCGTGTGTCTGGTTGTCACTGGCAGTCTTTCTGTTCTCAACATGACCTCAGAAAGGACACAATGGGAAAAGAAAGAGAGGTGCCTGACAGAACAAAAAACTCAGAGAGCCAAGCAGGAGCATGGGGCTATCATCAGAGGAGCAAGGGAGGAATATGTTCCTCTAATTCCTGTTCATGTTTCTAATGATCATTGGTCCTTGGGCAGCAACCTTTGGCATCCACCAATACATTTGTCCTTGCATTCCACATCTGCATTCACCTGTAAGTTTGTCCTTGCATTCCACATCCCATATAAAGGCATTGTAGATATTTTCTGGTGACCAACCACTAGTGGCATGTGGCTAGGTTAGTTTGCTGCCACGGATAGTCTTTTCCCGATATTATTAATCGCCCTGTTCAGAGATACTGTTACATACCTCCAGAGCAGGTGGGGCTTGAACTGGGCTCTCTTTGCTGAGTCTAAGAGCCTGTCTAATTATCAGACGATTGACCATTAGACAGTCTTAACAAGAACAGGCACTTGTCTTACATAACAAGGTAAGGTTTATCACATAATAACGATAGATAAATTTAAGAATAATTTCGTTAGACATGATTTTAACTATCAGGAGCCACGTATGTCATGCCTATCTCCACTGAGACCTTGTGAAAAACTATTTCTCCATCTAAAGACTGTGATAGGTTGGGTGGAACTAATACAACTACAACATTAGCTCTGCTAAAATAAAAATCATTCACAGAATATGGGCATGGAGTCATAGAGTTACACAGCACGGAAACAGACCCTTCGGTCCAACTCATCCATGTCGACCAGATATCCTACACTGATTGAGTTCTATTTTCCAGCATTTGGACCATATTCCTCTAAAACCTACCTATTCATATACCAATCCTGATGCCTTTTAAATGTTGTAACTGTACCTGAATCCACCACTTCATAAGGCAGTTCGTTCCATACACCCTCCATGTGAAAAAGTTGCCCCTCAGGTCCCTTTTAAATTTTTCCCCTCTCACCTTAAACCAAGCCCTCTAGTTTTGGACTCCCCTACCCTGGGAAAAAAAACCTTGGCTATTCACTCTATCCATGCCCCTCGTAATTTTATAATTCTATAAGGTCACACCTCAGACTCCAATGCTCCAGGGAAAAAGCACCGGTTTATTTAGCCATGGCTCAGCGTTTATTGCTCAAATATAGTTGCTCTTGAGACGGTGGTGGTGAGCTGCCATCTTAAACTGCTGCCATCCATTTGGTGTAGGTACATTCACAATGCCATTGGGAAGGGAATTCCAGGATTTTGACCTGGCAAGACTAAAGGGATGGAATATATTTCCAAGTCAGGATAGTGAGTAGCTTGGAGGGAAACCTGCAGGTGGTGGTGTTCCTGTGTATTTGTGGCCCTTGTCCTTCTAGATGGTGGTGGTCATAGGTTTGGAAGGTGTCTGTGTCAGGAGCCTTGGTGAATTTCTTCAGTGCATTTTATAGATAGTACACACTGCTGCTTCTGAGCATTGGTGGTGGAGGAACTGGATGTTTTTGGAAATTTTTGTGTAAGCCTATAAGTCGGTGGATGCCATTTTGAGAATGACTGTTGTTTAAAGAAAACAATGCTGAGAATATTTATAGGCTCATTTGTTTAATATTAAGATCGTACTGAACATTAGTTCTCCTTAGTGATTCTCATCTCACTTTCCCACTCTCCTCCTTATTTACTTCATTTGGTTTCATGCAATTGGCAGTAAGCATTTTGCAATTCTTTACAACAGAAAATGATTGACATACAAATCTTCTGATTTTTTGTGTTATAGAAGTAGCTTATAGATTCAACTATCCTGGCAGTGTCTCTGCAGACAATAATTTTTGGTTATTACTCTGACATGCTGCAGGAGATCTTTGTAATTGAAAATGGAAATCAAATGCCACTGTGCTTGCTGCAGAAACATCCCATTTGGGCTTGTTGTCCTGTCATCTACAAGAATTAATGACATATTCCCAAATCTAAACAGCTTTATCAACATGTTTGGACCTAGAAGCTCCAGAGGTTAAGAGAGAACCTGAATAAAATAAGACCAAATTATTAAAAGTATGTCTCATTTCCTGAAATATTGTTCCCGGAATCCAAATTGGCCCTTATCTAGAAAAAAACACTGATTTTGCATTTGGAAAGAACTTATTTTACAGAAAGAATTTGGGCTTCACTTCATCTTTTCCGGATTCATACATTTCATTCGATTGATAGAGTCATAGAGTTGTACAGCACAGAAATAGACTCTGGTCCAACTCATCCATGCCGACCAGATATCCTAAATTATTCCAGTCCCATTTGCCAGCATTTGGCCCATATCCCTCAAAACCCTTCCTATTCATATACCCATTCAGATGCCTTTTAAAAGTTGTTATTGTACCAGCCTTCACCACTTCCTCTGGCAGCTCATTCCTTACAAACACCACCCTCTGCATGAAAAAGTTGCCTTAGGTCACTTCTATATTTTTCCCCACTCACCTTAAACCTATGCCCTCTAGTTTTGGACTCCTCTACCCTGGGGAAAAGACCTTGGCTCTTCACCCTATCCATGCCCCTCATGATTTTATAAATCTCGATAAGGTCACCCCTCAGCCTCCAACACTCCAGGGAAAATAGCCCCAGCCTATTCAGCCTCTCCCTATAGCACAAACCCTCCAACCCTGGCAACATCCTTGTAAATCTTTTCTGAATCCTTTCAATTTTCACAACATCCTTCCTATTGCAGGGATGCCAGAAGTGCATGCAATATTCCAAAAGTGGCCTTACCCAATGTCCTTTACAGCCGCAACATGACCTCCCAACTTCTATACTCAATGCACTGACCAATAAAGACAAGCATACCAAATGCCTTCACTATCCTGCCTACCTGTGACTCCACTTTTAAGGAACTATGAACCTGCACTCCAATGTCTCTTTGTTCAGGACATTCCCCAGTACCTTACCATTAAGTGTATAAGTACTGTCCTGATTTGCCTTTCCAAAATGTAGCACCCATATTTATGTAAATTAAACTCCATCTGCCACTCCTTGGCCGATTGGCCCATCTGATCAAGATCCCATTGTAGTCTGACGTAGCTTACTTTGCTGTCCACTACAACTCCAATTTTAGTGTCATCTGTAAACATACTGACCACACCTCCTATGTTCACATCCAAATCATTTATATAAATGTTGAAAAGCAGCAGACCCAGCATCGATCCTTGTGGCATACCACTGGCACAAGTCTCCCGTCTGAAAAGCAACCCTCCACCACCAGCTTCTGTATTCTACCTTCAAGCCTGTTCCATATCCAAATGGTTAGTTCTCCCTGTATTCCATGTGATCTAACCTTGCTAACTGGTCTACCATGAGCAACATGTCGAACACCTCACTGAAGTTGATATAGATTATGTCCATCGCTCTGCTCTCACCAATCCTCTTCGTTACTTTTCATAAAACTGAACCAAGTTAGTGAAACACGATTTCCCATGCACAAAACCATGTTGACTATCCCTAATCAATCCTTGTCTTTGCAAATACTTGTAAATCCTGTCCCTCAGAATTCCCTCTGTATAATCAATATCTTGCCCACCACCTATGTCAGGCTCACCAGTCTGTAGTTCCCTGGTTTTTCCTTACCACCTTTCTTAAGTAGTAGCACCACATTAGCCAACCTCCAAATATTGGATGAAAACTGATGAATGTATTTAGGAATAGCAGAATTGTTAGGCTGATTACTATTTGAATACATTATTGAGCGTTGTTATCTATTTACATTCTAATATCTCCTTTAAATAAATGTGCCTGAATATTGGAAGACAATTGTTTTGGGTTTGCTGTGGATGTTTGCTCAGATAGATCAATGTTCGTCACTTTGGTGAATTGTCCGCATATCATGTTTTTGCAGTGTGACTTTGTTGCTTAATGTCTCTTTTTAAGATAATGTTATCTGGAGCATAGGAATGTGTTGCAATCTTATAATATGAACTGCATATTGCATCTTTCCCACATACTTTTATGCTAGTCTCTTCAATTGTTATGGGCAGAGGCTGAAAGCCCAAGTAAGGCACAGTAGCTAAGTTGCTTTATTTAATAGACAGCCATTGATTATACAGAACAACAGATATAATCAAGCTTCACTCTGATTAAACCAACAGAGATCCTTGCTGAGGGACAAGAACAATGATAAAACTCTGCCTTCACAGCTGGAACATGATTTTACTTAGTCAGCTTCAAAGCTTGACCAGTTCTGTGTTTGAGAAGAGAATGGTCCTCCTCAACTAAGCTAGCTTCCCAGACTGATTACCTGTTCTTCCTTTGACATTTTCTATCCCTGTTCTCAGTCAGAGGCATGGCAGGTCTTTTGACCTCTTCTACTTTCCGTAATTTTTCTTGCCAGTAGAATTGGCTGTATCTCTTTACAATCCTTGCCTCCCACCTCTGCCCAGCGCCACCTACATCCATCTTGGGATGCAATTAAAAGTAAATGATTTTTTGCTCTTCTCAAAATAAATAGAGGCTGTCCTTGGATAATTGAACTGACTGATTATGATACCGACTATAGCCTTCCACAAACCAATGTGTCTGGCTATCATGCACAAGTTTAATGTCTGCAGCTGGTGTCATTAAACCTGTGTAAAGTCACTAATAAAAACAATTCATTCCTGAATCCCCTCTGTGAGGAAAAAAATGATCTTCTATCTCAAAATGTGAAACTACATTCAGCATAATACTATCCAGCATAATAGATCTTATTATGAAGTCTATCCCAAAACATTGCACAATGATTTGGTGAAGAGGGCAGTACTGGTCTTTTCATTGTAAACAGTGGCTGCAAGCATCAAGTGTCTTCACTTTGCAGAAGAATTATTGCTGGAAAATAAATATTGGAAGTGTGCTTCATGCATTAAATAGCAGTAAAAGTAATATTCAGGCCAACTTTTGTTGGCTGAATACTAGCTGCCATGAAATTGTTACTGGGCATTTTTCCCACTGTTCTGCCCCTTAATTGTTCAATTTGGTTGTAAGTGATTTGGCATGAAGCATGACTACAAGTCATTACAACAAGGATGAACTCTGAGGTCTGCTGATTTCTGCATTAGAACAGAAAATAATCGCTAATTGCTAAACATCTTACTGCATAGCCTGCCATTCAGGTACCAAAATATGGAACATTTAGAATTACACATAATATCAGGCTCACTGGAGATCATTCCAAATCCAGTATCTGACCCTACTCTTTTTAAAACTCCATCTCATCTTGATCAATCCCAGAAGTCTAGCCACAACAAATGAACTTTAGTTCCAAACTTCTTCTAAGCTCTCACCTCCAAATCCAAAAGTCTGTGTCTCCTTGCTTCTGGACATGCTCCTTTCCATTCCATTGCAGCCCATTTTAGATATCCTCCCTCTTTATGTACCCAAACTCTGGGACCATTCCCACAGGGCCTGTTGCCTCCTACTGACTGAAATCTTGCTTGCTGGCCAAGTTTCACCCAGAAGGAGAGGATAGTAAAACTTGGAAATGACACAAACTGGTGCGACCCAGTATACAAAGGGAACTTCAGTACACCCAGCATGTTTTTTTTACAGTAGTGATTTCTACCAGGTTCAAGTGGGGCTCAGAGCCTGAATGTAGAACTGTGGCCTGAGAGCCTTGTAATGAAAGTTAGTCGCTCGCCCTGGCCTATATTCTCTTTGCTCCCCTCATTTCCCAAATCCACCCTGTGCATTAATATCAAGGCTTCTGATTCTGTCAATGGCGTTGTAATTCCTTACAACTGCCAGCTCTGCCTTTCCTAATTACAGAATAATTTCATTGAACTATGTGGAGTCTACAGCACAGGAACAGGAAACATAGCCCAACTGCTCTATTCTTCACATGGCATTCCTTTACCCCTTTACCTTCAGCTCCCTCAGCAGATTCTTCTAGTACTTTGTCCCTCCCATGCTTAGCTTGCTTTCCTTCAAATGGATCTTGTTGATTGTTTTTATGGTTACTTCCAGAGATAACTTTTAAGGTGCTCCAGCTGAACTAAATGCATTGCATTAGCATTTCCAGAGTTCGCCAGTTGCACAGAATTGAAAACAGGCTTGGTGCTGTTCAGATCCAGGGACTCAAGAGATTTATTTACACAAGAATATCCAGTTACCAGTACAAGCAAAAACAGATGGCCAGTCGAGAGCTGCCTCACACTCAGAGTCCTTTCAGCGTTTACTAAAGATGGCTACAGAAATCTTGTAAATTGGTGTGAAGGGATTAAAGGATCAAGTGGAAGGTCAAAACATTTTGCTTGCTATTGTGTTCATGGAGCTAATGGATGTCAGTCACACTTACAGCAGGTGTGAAATGAAAACACTTGTTGCATGAGCTGGGCTCGCTGACCTGATCCATCAGGGGCAAATGATTTGGACCTTCCCTCAAATTTTATGCCCTCTTTTCCTGTAGATAGGCACTCATTGTGGGGTACAATTCCATGCGTGCTGGTGATCCTGTGGTAATCTGATCTCTCTGAAGTGGCCCTTTTCCAGATCTAATCCAAAAGACACTGACAATTTGGCACCTTTCCATATATCATGCTCATATTCAATTTTTGTCACATTAGTCCTTTTCACAATGGCACAAGAGTACAAACAATGACAGAAATGGATGGCTCTGTGGTTAGGACTGCTGCCTCACAGCACCAGGGACCTGGGTTTGAATCCACCCTCGAGTGACTATCTGTGTGGAGTTTGCACATTCTCCTTGTGTCTGCGTGGGTTTCCTCCGGGTGCTCCGGTTTCCTCCCACAGTTCACAGATGTGCAGTTTAGGTGGATTGGCA
This sequence comes from Rhincodon typus, assembly GCF_021869965.1. Taxonomy (NCBI): domain Eukaryota; kingdom Metazoa; phylum Chordata; class Chondrichthyes; order Orectolobiformes; family Rhincodontidae; genus Rhincodon; species Rhincodon typus. Next base: position 42,303,293 of record NC_063347.1, on the reverse strand, counting down.
ATGCCAAATTGCCCACTATGTCCAGGGATATGCAGACTAGACAAATTAGCCGTGGGAACGCAAGATTACAGGGACAGGGTAGAATGGGTGGGTCTGGGTAGGATGCTCATTGAAGGGCTGGTGTGGACATGATGGGCTGAATGGCCTGCTTCCAAACTGTAGGAATGCTATGATTCTAAGAACTCTAATGGTTTCTCCTCCTCATTTTTTTTCTCCCATAATCTTTTTAGCCCTCCTGAGCAAGGGTCTTGATCTCCAAAACATTTTGGATCCCTGCTCCCTGACCCACCCTCTCTCCAATACTTGCTCTCTCTGAATCTCCCACTCACTCTTTCGCCCTCTGAACCCCTGCTGTGACTTCTGGAGATGAGCAGCTAGAGACACGAGGAGCAGTCTTTGCTTGCAGCATGAAGGCGAAGTCTTGTGTAGCATTTGCAAACAATGATGTCGTAAATTTGTAAACCCTGAACAGGAAAATAAATTAAAGAAACCCTCAGAAATAGAGGATATTTCAAGACATGGTATTTGAATGAATCAAGGAAATGTTTGATTTTTGTGTTTTAGTATAGTGTGGGTCTTAAAAGTATGGATAAGGAACTGGTATAAGTGCTGGACTAACCTTACAACTGCAGAACCAAAATCAGAAATTGCTGGAAAGCCTCAGCAGGTCTGGCAGCATCTGGAGAGAAATCAGAGTTAATGTTTCGTGTCGATTGACCGTTCCTCAGAACTCGACTCGAAATGTTAACTCCGATTTTTCTCCACAGATGCTGCCAGAACTGCTTTTCCAGCAATTTGTGTTTTTGATTCTGATTTACAGCATCCACAGTTCTTTTTTTTAATCTAAACTTACAACTGTTTAAGCAACTCAATCAGTCATGGCATACAGCCCCATAGTCATGCCCTGCATGTTTTTTTTTGCCATCAAAGATCAAGTTTTTGCTTTGCACTCTTCATCCCAACTCTAAATGAATGATTACTTTAGATTGTGCAAACAAGATGTACTAATATTACCATAAGCACGCATAGCACTGTTGCAAATTATGTATGGACACTCTCCATTCTTTTACTGAATACAACACAATGTTGTCTGACAGCTGGCAGAGTGGAAGGAGTTACAATTTGCTAAAGCAGAGAACAGAAAATGTGCAGGCGATAATGTCTGAACTGAGATGATGTTTCTGGTCATTGGCTGCAAGGCATTTCAAAATCACTTCTGTTTCTGACCCTCTGGGAATAACCCAAAGGAGAACTGATGTCCCAGCAGTGAAACCACCTTCATTAAATGGTTGTGCTCGAGCTGGGAGCAGGAGGCTCTGGCAACTAACTAAATGACAGCAGTACTAATTAAATTAGTGAATGGGAAAAAAAAGAAAAATCGTTTGAACTGCACAGGCTTTAATTAGGAGTAAAAATAAGCTCTGATGAGGTTGGAATGAACAAAATCTACCTGAGCAGTCAGATGAATTAATCACAATTAGTCACTAATGTTATCACTGTACTACTGGCTTTAGTTAAACTGTTGTAATCACTCATCCTACATTAGCAGCTGGGCGATTTAACTTTCCAATTCAGCGTCAGAATAATTCCTGATGCTTGATTCAATGTGGGTTTTTTTCAAAATGACTGTGGCTGTAAATTTATCCTGAATCCAGTGTGTCCTGATATACACATAGATCTATTTTCAGACACGAAGCAATGGTTCTGGCTTCTTGGTGTGTCTGATAGTATCCACTAAGTATGGTGGTTTTATGCAGTATTATTTAAGATTATATACAGAAACCATTGTCGAGAGACTGACCGACTTTCCCTGACACACTCGCTCAAAATCCCTGTGAGCCATTTAAACCCAGCGCGCCACATGCAGCACATCCTCCAGCTGCTGCCATGGCAACACATGAAACCTTGAATCTACACCAGCCCCCAACCCCAAACACACACATGCACACAGCCACACACAATGCACAAGCACAGTTCTATGTAAACCACAGAAGCAAAAACAAAACAATATCAAGACGGAGATGAATGCCGAATTTCACACACGCACAGAACACCTACACCTTACCACAAGAGACAGAACAAAGACATAGTGACAGCTACACAGTTCTTCCAACAAGCACTGATTCCAGTAGTACAGGAACCCAAAATGAACCTCAATATGAATGCTAACACTGAGTACACATGACTAGTACTATATAATCAGGCAGCATTACCAGTACTGCAGGAATAAATAAAGCAGAACCTCACAAGCAGGAGTTAGGAGAAATGAAAGTTTAATTTTTTTTAAACAAGATATTGCATAAGACAAACTGCAGGAGTGACATTTTGCAGTTAAAAAAAATCCCACACGTACTAACTAGGCATGACGCCCTCCAATATGACTCTTCCCACCAGTTACTAAAAATTAGCTGAGTATGGATGGATAATGTAACATGTTCAGAAACACATACTTACTGTATTATTCTTGCTTTGTATAACGACAAAATTGGGAATTGCTAAAATGTGTGCTAATAAATTTGAATTTGAGATTAGGAAAACGTTGCTTGGTGAAGTGCTTTCAATGACATTACACAACAATATGCAACAGGAATATGCTTCTTTTTTTCCATATGTCATTCACTGCGGCTGTTAGTTATGTTAACCTTTGACATCCAGAAATAACAGCAGTGCCATGCATATTGGGGAAGAGGCATTTGACACTATCACTGTGGATATGGAAATCTAATGTCCCGACATGGGAGAAAATTTCAAACTAACCTCAGCAATGATTGGCTTATAATAGAAAGGCGTATAAAATATAATCTGGACACCACTGAAATGTAAATTATATAGACAATAGAGACTGTCAATAAATATTAGCCCTGGACTTTCTGTTTTATCTTGATATAAGTGCAGAGATACAAAATATACTTGGAAGAATGTTAAACAGTAATTCATTTTGCTTTGAAACCAGACCTGCCATGTGGAGTAAAAAATAACAAGGACAAAACGTGACTTAAATACCAAAGTTCTGACATTTAGCCAAATTTGTTAGATTTATGGAATCGGCTTTAGGTAGAACAACTTTGTCTTGTCACAGGCCCTTTACCTAATTTGATTGTTCAGAAACTTCACCAGTAAATCAAGAAACGAAACATATTCACATCAAAATTCAGATGATTGTTCAGTAATGAAGATGTCACCCTTGATTTAAAGAATGTATTGTCTTCAAAGTGTCTGACATATTTTCAATTGATTTTTATTGTATGAAGAAGTGATAAGAAAATGTGAAGAGTATGAGGTGAGAGAAGTTTCCATTATGATATTTACATAGTAACCATTTCTGAATTTTGAGCTTGGCGGCTTTGTTACAATTATCCAGAAACTTAAAATGAATTGCAATTCATTTTCTGCATTTAGTGAAAATGTAACATTCAGGGTACACGCAGTTCAATGGGTGCTACATTTAACTGTGACAAAATGTTAGTTATTTTAACCTGCCAGCAAAAGGAGAGAGGTGTATTGAAAGGTTTTCAATAGGTAATTCCGGATAGTTCAGGGGTCATATAAGAGGAGTCTTTAAAAAAAAAATTACAGTCAGTGAAAGATGTTAAGAGTGCTGCAATTAGGTATACTTGCTGGAAAGACAGCTCAATTAACATATTTTAGGTAAAGGAGTCAGTGAGGATTCAGAGCCAGTTGGATGGATCTGTGCTGTCAGAACTCAGGAGGAAAGTTTAAGAATTATTTGGCAGCTAAGTGCTGGAATCAGGAGTCAGAAGAAGTCCTGGGGAGATGAGAAAGTGGGAAGGTTGTGGCCTCTGTGTTGGGGAAGGTGTGAGGGGCTTGGAAGACATCAGCAGGCATTAATGTCAGTCCAGCTGAAAGAATATTTGCTTGATGCAAACGAGCAAGTTTGGAGCTCAGTGCTAACTCCAGGTGCAGGACTGGCTCAGTGAGACCACTTGTTAGTGAAGAGCTGGAGTTATATACTTGTGAATGATTCCTAAACTGCAGTCCTGGAGTCCAGAGGAGCTTAGACACACGAAAGGATGGCGATTGACTAGAACAGGAGCTATCATTAAGGCCGTCCATGATGGAGGGGCTCTTCGTGGGGGAGTTACAAAGCCAGATGAGCAAAACTGAAGAATTGACATGCCTTATGAAGTTTAGTGAGATTTGATGACCTATCATGGCTGTAAGGTCTGCAGGAATTATTGAGAAATTCATAGCATTTTTCATGATTGCATTTGCTATTTGATGTACACTGTGGGATGTTTGAACACAGTCTAGTACCATATCAACCATTTGTTAATGTGGGGAGATAGAGCTTAAGTTGTACATGTATTGTAGATTTATCCCTGTTCTAGCATACAAACAAGGAGAGGAGTGGGCCATTCAGCCTGCTTTACAATTTAGTAGGGGTGATCTAATTATATCCTTAAATCCATGTTCCTGCCTAACCCTATTACTTTTCACTTTCTTGCTTTCCAAGAATTGACTGACCTTTTTCTTAAAAATATTCAAAGACTCTGCTTCCACCTCCTTTTCAGGAAGAGAGTTCCGAAGACTCATAATCCTGTGAGGGGAAAAAAAACTCACCTCATTTCTGTTTTAAATGGGCAACCCCATATTTTTAAGCAGTTATTAAATAGTTTACCTTTAGGTGTGAATGCATCAAATTTACTTTTACGTCAACAACTTTTCCTGTCTCTGTATGCAATTACGGATTAGAAATTGGCATTTCTACCCTTGCTTGAGAAAGGAGGCCAGAAATAGGAAGCCCCGTCTCTATAGCTGTCTTGTTTTTGATTTGGTTATTTCTCATACTTTGTAATTTAAGGAGCTTATGATAGAAGTCAGAATGCGGTGAAATCTTGATGAGTCAAATTTGGATGACACTCCTGTTGAAGTTATCGGCCACCCCTGCGAATGAAAGTCACAGAGCAATGTTTGTGATTTGCCAAATTTCTGCAGTGGTTCACTCGGTTTAGCTGAGGTTTGTTCAGCGTTAGCAGGAGACTTAAGGCCCAAATTCTTCACAGAAGAGGTACTTCCACAGCATAATCAAACCAGCCTCATCCACCAATGCTATACTTCAGACAGACCCTAGTGTGCTCAAATATGAAACAATGGATGAGCCATCATTTCACCCTGTCATTCTTCTGGGAAGCACACCCGGAGTACTAAAACATTCCTCATATGACAACTCCTTCATACCCAGCATCATTCTTGTGAACCTCCTCTAGACCTCTCCAAAGCCTGTACATTCTTCACAATATTCCAAGTGCGACCTGACCAGAGCCTCATGTAGCCTCAGCAGCACATCCCAACTCTTGCATTCTAGCCCTCTTGAAATGAATGCAAACATTGCATGTGCCTTCCTAACTGCCAACTGAACCTCCATGTTAACCTTAAGAGAATCCTGAACTTGGCCTCCTAAGCGCATTTGTGCTTCATATTTCCAAACCTTCCCCATTTAGAAGGTAGTCTATGTCTCTATTCTTCTTACCAAAATGCACAAACTCACACTTTCCCACATTGTATTCTATCTGCCACTTCTTTGCCCATTCTCCTCTCCTGTCCAAGTCCTTCTGCAGCCTTCCCATTTCTTCAACATGACCTGCCCCTCCACCTATCTTTGTGTCATCTGCAAACTTAGCAACAATGCCCCCAGTTCCTTCATTCAGATCATTTCTGTATAACATGACTAGTTGTGGTCCCAACACTGGCCTTGGCAGAACACCACTAGTCACCAACTGCTATCCTGAAAAAGACTCTTTTACACCTTTTCTCTACCTTCTGCCAGTGAGTCAATCATCTATCTATGCCAGTATAATACTCCTAACACTATGGACACTTATCTTATTTAGCAGCTTCCTGTGCAGCATCTTGTGGGAGGCCTTCTGCAAAGCCAAATAGATCACATCCACTGGCTCTCCTTTGTCTAACCTTTGATTACCTCCTCAAAGAATTCTAACAGATTTGTCCAGCATAACCTACCCTTGATGGAGCCAGGCTGACTTGGTCCTATTTTGCCATGTATTACTTCCAAGTACTCAGCAATCTCATCCTTTAAATGGACTCCAATATCTTACCAATGACCGAGGTCAGGCTAACTGGCCTATAATTTCCCATCTTCTGCCTCCCTACTTTCTTAAACAGGGGTGTCATGTTTGCCATTTCCTGTCCTCTGGGACTCTCTCCGACTCCAGTGATTCCTGAAAAATGACCAAAAATCTCCTCAGCTACCTCCTTCAGACCCTCCAATGTAGTCTGTCTGGCTCTGATGATTTATCCACCTTCAGCGCTTTCAGCTTCCCTAGCACATTTATATTGCTAGCTAACCTTCTTGTTTCATCTTCTCTACCCTGCCCCTGACTTCCCTTGTCAGCCACATCTCTATGATGCCCACAATATCATACCCGCCAATTTCAATCTGGGCTACAAGTTCATTTACCTTGTTTCATTTACTGTGTGCAGTTAAATGCAACACCCTTAATCTTGCACTGACTGCCCTCCCATCTCATTGTTGTCCTCTTATCTGCTATGCCTGAAGTTAAATTCCTGACCCTTTCCATACTTTCTGTACTATTACTTGTTCTGGAAACTTTAATAACCTCTCCTTAGCCCTCCCCGCCTTTAACTAGTTTAAAGTCCTTGTGACCTCAATTTGCGCCATCTGTTCACCTACCTTATTCTGAATGCTTTGTGCATAAATATACAAAGCCTTTCAGTTTGTACTGTCATCGGAGATTCCTGACACTTTTATGGTTCCTTGGTACAATATGACATTCACATGTTCTGTCCCTTCCTTTTATTTTTTGGTAATGATCAACCCATGACTAACCAACAATCCTGCCTTGTCCATTATCTCTGATTTTGTAATTTTCCATGTAACTGAGTACACAGGGAGCAAGAATCTCAAACCTTTTAGACAAGGTCAGGGCTGAGGCTCTTTTCGGACTGCCTCCTGGATCCCTCTTACCTGCCTTGCTTGTAGCCACACCCTCCTGTCCCTGACCCCTGGCTGAACTCAAGGTAGTTAATCTAAGGAGTGTGACTGTCTCCTGAAACACAGCATTTAGGTAACTTTCGCCTTCTGTGATGTGTCACTTTGTTCAAAGCTCAGACTCCCAACTCATCAACTTTGAGTTGGAATTCCTCAAGCAACCAACACTTGCTGCAGATGTGGTCACTGTGAGCCACAATGGAGTCCACCAACTCCCACATCATACAGGGACATCACATTGACCGCCTGGCCCTGCATCTCCAGTTTATTTACTTAGTTCTTAATTTTTAAAAAAACATACTGGTCTTTTTGTTTGTAATCTGCACTAGTCACCACTTTCCAACAGAATACAAATATTTAACTAATTGAAATAGAATGTTGGTTTCAGTTACTGCAACAGTGACATCTTGTGGCAGTCATACAATCTGCTCAAGAACTCGATGACAAGATCACAGAATCCCTACAGTATGGAAGCAAGCCATTCAGCCCATATAAACCCTCCAAACAGCATCCCACCCAGACCCAACACCCTACCCTATCCCATGGCTAATCAACCTAACTTAGCCTACACATCTTTGGACTGTGGGAGACCCTGAAGGAAACCCAAGCAGACACAGGGAGAACATGAAAACTCCACGTAGACAGTTGCCCGAGGGTGCAATTGAAACTGGGTCCCTGGCACTGTGAAGCAGCAGTGCTAATCACTGAGCCACCGTGCCACCCATGATTGAGTTTTCTAACTGGCCTTCCGTTTCCAGAGCAGAAATATTCACAGGCTGATATGGTCTTGGTTTCTTCACACAACACTGTGAATTAAAAAAAGAGCTTTGCAGAAATTTGCACATTATTTAATAAGTTGCAAGAGCATTCGACAGCAGTCGGTGGGCGGTCACACAATAAGCAATAAGGATTGACCAAGATCCAACTGCAAGGCTCCAAATGAGCTGCTGGGCTAAGGAGTGTCAGAGTTAAAGTGAGTCTGAGGTAGCAGAATTAAGACAGTGGCACTTACCCTTGCAGAGTGCAAAAGATCATTGACCTCCTCAATTACTGCTGGATGTTTTCTTTTGTCTGAGAAATAGTACTGACTCTGCTTTTTTCTGGGACAGCTTATGGTGTGGCCTCCTTTGCCAATCTGCAGGATAGAAAACAGCCTTTGTCTTTATGACCCTCTCCTCCAACACCTCCAGGTCCCTGTTGGTGAAGCAGGGTGTGAGCTTTTCCTTCTGGGCTGTGTCTATAGCAATAGTGCAACAAGAAATTCCTGGCTTGCAGCACTTGGAGTGCTGTGGAGCTGGGGTTTAAATATGGTACCAGTAGCATGAACATCATAAAGTCCCAGCAGTAGCGAGCTCCTCGAGATGACTGCAACAGCTGGGCAATGGGGAGGCAGGTTATGCAATTAACAAATTGCAGAGCAGACAATTGCTTGAGAAAAGTCAGCATGTACCACCCACCAAGAACCTTCTTGAAAAAGGCACTTAGGCAAAAAATGACACAATTCAGCCTATGGTATCTGTCATGACTCTCAAAACACTTTACAATTAACGAAATACTTTTTAACTGTAGACACTGTTATGACATAGGAAATGTGATAGCAAACTTCAATAACAATATTGCAATGCTGTTCAGATAATTTGTATCTTTGTGATGTCATTCTGGGACAATTTTTAGACAGAATATTGATCAGGTATAGTTCCTTCAGCTCCTCTACGCAAATAGAACATGGAACATAGAACAGTACAGCACAGTGCAGGCCCTTCGGCCCACGATGTTTTGCCGAACTTTTACCCTAATCCTAAGGTCTATCTAACCTCCACCCCTACCTTATACTATCATCCATATGCCTATCTAATAGCAGCTTAAATGCCCCTAATGAGGCAGACTCCACTACCCTCTCTGGCTTCTCCCCTATATGTACATCCACTCACTTTAGTAAATTTTTGGAATTCTCTACCCAGACAGCTGTGGAAATTCACTCAATGAGCATGTTCAAGACAAAAACTGATAGATTTCTGAATTTTTTTCTTCATTCATGGGATATTGATGTAACTAACTAGGCCAGATACTAATGACATCAAGGGATATGGGGGTAGCACGAGAAAGTGATATTGAGGTAGATGATCAGCAAAATGGTGGAGCAAGTTCAACAGGATGAATGGTCCATTCCTGCTCCTATGTTCCTATGGCCTAAAATATTAACACTGTTTCTCTCTACAGATGCCTGATCTCAAGTTTTTCCAGCTTTTTAAAAATCTTATTTCAGAGTTCCAGCATCCATGGCATAGAGGAGCTTTTTACATTCACCTGAGGAGACAGATGGGACCTCGGCGTAATGTTTCATTCAAAGGATAGCGCATTCTAAATTGCAACACGCCCTCATTCCACACTGAAGTGTCTTTGTGCTTAGGTTTCGGAGTGGGACTTGAATCCACATCAATGGCAATCCCCTTGTTGCAGGTGATTCTTCCTCACAATGACGTGTTTAAGTGCAATCAATGTTAACTGTGGGTTTACAGAATACTTAGCCCTACATTTTACTTGCAAGCGCTCCCAAAATGTGGAGATTGCTTGTTGAGAAAGGTCTATGTGCCAAGTCTCTTAGGATATAGAGACCCATTGTAAAACAAGACCTACACCAGCTTGGCGGAGCATTGTCTGATTTCAGTGATCAGATGATCGAGTACAATCAAGGATAATATCACAGGGCACTATAACATAGATTTTTAGGTGTTTAAAATAATACAGAATTCCTCCTTCAACCTTAGCCTACCCAGAGCACACTGTTGCTGTCATCTGCAACTGGTCCTGCGACAGGGGAGGCATTACTTATTTCACAACTAGCCTCCATATCTGGAGGGGTTTTTTCCTGGCTATTTGTCATCTACTGTAGCAATTGATATCTGCAGCTTGCCCCAACAGCCCACAACTTTGTGACTCAGACAAGAATGCTACTGACTGAGCCACATTTTCATGCCTGCTGTTCTGAAACCCTTTAAATTCAAGGGTTGAAGTTTTGGCATTATAAGGCCTATCATCTTTTGAAGCAGGTTATAGGATCTGAATCTTTAGCAAATTCATGTTGCATGTTACAAAAATATTCATAAATATTGTGTACTTTATGTCAAACAGATATAAATCCTTTGAAGCAAAGCAGGAGCTCAGAGCCCTCTAGTGGTTTATCTTAAATTTATCTTTATTTTCTGTCAATTCATTCACTTCTTCATCTGTCGTAGCTTAAAATACGAAAGCTTTGAAAAGATGGAGGGCATAATTTATTGTCACTCTCCAATGTTTTCCTACATTAAAGGAATGCATTGTTTATAGACATTTTCATCTTTTCTGCTATTTGTTTGCAACGTCTGAAGTTTGTGTCACTGCTGCGTATCTTTCTTTTGTTGTGTCATTAACCTATTCTTTGGGCTGGTAATCTCAACCAGAATGTAAAACACAATTTCTCTGATCCACACCAGGTTAACTTTCCGACTTCAGATTAGCAGTATGTATACAGAACATTTTCCAAAGGATCCAAGTTGATCTGAACCTTTCATTGCTAGAGTGACACTTAATGTCATTTTATGGCGAGATTTCACCAGGAGATGCTGTTCATTTAATGAAGTTCCTTGAAAATTTTTGTTGCAATTAAAGCACTATAAATAAGCAAGTTGTTGTATATAATGCACTTTTACAGGCTTTCCTTTTGAGCTGTCAGTTTAAGATTCCTGTCTAAAGGTTCATCCATGCCCTTTATACTTCACCTCTCTTTAGGGAAGGCTATTTACTTCATTTAATTTCCTTCAGTTAATTTTGCTGCAGTGACTTGTTGAGATAAGGTGAATGTTTTACTGCTGCAAGATTTCCAGGTGTACTGAAGACATAGACAGTAGCCAATTCCCTCACTTAGCTGTTCATTCACTGTTAATCATTTGCATGCAGCTTCAGACATGACTTTCAATGGAGAAGTCCATGATGTTTTGGAATTGTGGATGAGAATCAGGCTTCTATTCCAATTAATCTTCTTCCAAATTTCAAAAGGTTACTCCATCAGCCTATCTTGTGAGTGCTATCTAGCATCAGTCAACATAATATATCTCGAATTCATACTCACACATCGAACACCCCACCTTCCCATGCAAAAAATGCATTAAGTGTATTTGAGTAAAATTAAGATACTGTGGATGCAGTAATAAACACAATTGCAGGGAAAATTTCAGCAGGTCTCCAGCATCTGCGGACAGAGTAACTGAGTTAAAATTTTAGGGTTCTGAAGAAGAGTCCTATGAGCCTCGAAGAATCACAAGGCATTGCCACACCAGCTGAGTTTCTCCTGTAAGGACCATGCTTTTTTTCCTAAGAACAGTGAACTAAAATGAGGATGAACTGTTTTAAAAAGTATATAAAGGAGTGGCTGTAGTTTTGGAAGCAAGTAACCTGATTGCTCACAGCAGGCTTTGTAAACAAAGGTCTGAGCAAACTGTAATTGAAGTTCAGATTGCAGGCCACCCGGAGCTGAAGACGTGCACCAATGCAGCTCTTGTTAGCAACCAGAGGTTACTTGGTCTGTGGTCTAGTGGCAGCTATCAATAATAAAAATATTTTGCATGCCAACTACTGTGTGGTTGGTTTTTGGACGGCCCAGCATCTTGGAGCAGGAAACAAATTAAAGAGAGAGGAAAAGAATTTAGTTTAGATTTAGTGCAGCTTTGGCAATCCAGGCCCACATGGGCCGAACAGCCTCTTCTCTACTGGATGAGTTGATGATTCTAATTGGGCAGACTTTCTTCCAACCCAGAAGATGGCTGTTCTCTGCAGTCAACTCAATTTAAACCTGAAAAAGAAGTTACCTTTCCTATAGCAGTTGATGTAAACTGTGGCTTTTAAATTGATGAATCAGAGGCAATTTCCAAGTAAATCTGTACTACTTACTAGCCAGTGGAAACTTGCAGAGAAAAACATCTGAACACCAAGGGTGTGGATAGCTGAAGTAGGGCCATTTCAACATCAGAATTGGGAAGCAAAGACCATTGATCTGACTTTCTAGTTTGTCTATCTCCACGTATAATTTATTTCCTCTGTTTGTTTGTCTCTGTGTATGAGGGAGTTTATAAGGGGATTAGAATTTTAGTAAGCAATGTTATTTGCCAATGGTTTATATCTGTTTAGCTGTAGCTACAGTCTAATTACTTGTAATGAATAATAATTATTAATTAGTACAGAAACCAATTTCATGCTTTCTATCAATCTTGGTCTGAAGGTAAATTGGGGTACCATGCATATTTTAGAAAAAAAACCTCAAACATTTGGCACAGGAAATAGCGAGGGTCAACTTACAGAGCACTACTCCAGTGAGTTGCAGCACTCCAATATTTTTTGTGAGATAACAAGGTGTAGAGCTGGATGAACACAGCAGGCCAAGCAGAAACGTCAGCCTTCCTGCTCCTATGATGCTGCTTGGTCGGCTGTGTTCATCCAGCTCTACACCTTGTTATCTCAGATTCTCCAGCATCTGCAGTTCCTACTATCTCTGATCCAATATTTTTTGTGTTTGTTTTAGATGTATTTGAAGATTGTGTCATTGCATTTAATCCAACAAAAGTTGTGAAAGTTGTAATCTTGTTTTTAAATCTTCAATTTATATCCATATCTTAACTATGCTGGTTAGGAAGAAGGGAAGGGAATGGAATACAGTCATCAATCTTTAAAGGCATTCAGGAACTAAACGAAGACAAATCAAAGTTAATGTTTCGGGTCCAGTGACCCTTCCTCAGTGTTCTGTGCTGCCAGACCTGCTTCGTCTTTCCAGCAACTTCTGTTTTTGATTTTGATTTACGGCATTTGCAGTTCTTTCGGTTTTTATTCAGGAAACAAATGGGTCTGCACTTACAGGATCACAGGAGAAACACAATCATTCTTTCAAAATTGCAGGGGAAGCTTGTGTATTTGTTTGAATTTCACATTTCAATTTTGTTTCATTTCAGTCCTATAACAAATGTAACTGAGCAGTGCGATGAACCTATTGGATTAGGTCTGATGATTGCTTCCGAAAACAGATTGAAACAAACTCTCTCCATCATAAGGGTCAAACGTGGGAATGTTCACTGATGATTGCACTAACCTGGGTGGTACCCTGGACTGGGCTGGTGCCACAGCCTCCACTACCAATTTTGATGTCTCATCGCTGCACCACCCTATCCACTGGGACCTTGCGGTTGCTGCCTGCAATGTGGGACGCCAATTTTCCCTTGTCTGCCACACCCAAGACAAATACCGGGAACTGTGCAGGGCAGCTCCTAACTAACAGTGTTAGTTCAGCTACACAACTGCCTTCTAAAAATGGCACTGACACCAGGGATGCTAGCCCAATTCCATGATATTCTGGCAGTGTGAGCTGTTCTGGGTATGGCGAGTGGCATAATGGGGGCAAGAATTAAATGAGATAGGCATGGGTGGTTGGTAAGACATATTTGGTAAGATACTCTCAGAGATCTTATTGTGCCTTGTGGAGAGGAACCGTCTATGAAATTAGATGAAACACACTTCGTCAAAGTAAGATTCGGTCCAAAATATTTGCTTGATTTAAAGAAGCTCAGCCCTATCTATTTAGCTAATTAGAATTGATTGAACATCTATGCACCTTTTTACCTCCTGGTCATCAAGAGAGATGAAAGTTTGACTTTGGTACATGCTGCCGTGTGTGACAATTTCGGATCGTCTGCAAGATAGCACAATCTAGATGACAGTCAAAATAGAACTGATTCTTCACCGAAGCCTGAAAGCATAGATATTTGGCTTGCAGCTTTCCAAGTGAGAAATTGTAACTTGTACGTCTGAATATTTGACAGAGGGAGATATTAAAATGATTAACTAGAAAGCTAAGTTCTCATTTGGGGTTACTCATGTGCAATTTGAATGAATTCACTCCAGTCCTTGCGTAAAATGGGAAATTAAAAAAAGGTCCTACCAATTAACTTAAGCCAGACAGGTTGTGACAAGCTTGGAATCAGCTAAATCCCAAAAGATGATCCAATGTAAGTGGAATTGAAGTTGCCCTGCAGGTGAAAATGTATAGAGATCATGACCTTTCTTTGTGGGGTGGAGCTTTAAAGTGGAAGCTGTTCCTCTAAAAATGAGAAGTGAATCATCCAATGATACAGAGAAATCTAGGTGTACAGAGCTAAGTCAAGCCAACAGAGGTCAGAAGCCAATCATCTTCAATAGTCTTTGCTTATTTGCTGTAAGAATGAACTATTTGTCACTCTCCTCCTCTCTCTCCCCTCACCTTCACCCTCCTGTCCCACAATGCCAGTGAATCTCTTGATGGGATTGGGAAAGCAAAGGGCATCACAACCTCTTCAAGGTTCTTTGCTCCCGAGGGCAGTTGGGTGTGTATATCTTCCCGGATTTATAATTGCTTTATTCTCTAGTTGGCACATTGAAGGGTTTATTGGCAGTGTTCAGCTAATAACCTACGGTCTTGGTAGTTATCCCCATTGCACAGCCAAACAGAGAGATTCTTGTTCTGTTTTGACCTTTTCCAATATTCCTCCTACATGAATACTAAATAGTTCCTTAACATCAGAGGGGAAATCTAATAGTTGCTGTTTGAGTTGCTGATGCTCTCATTCATGCTAATAGAACCAGGATAACTTCACTGCTGTACCAATATTAGAAGATTTTTGAGTTAACACGAGCTGAAAAAGATAACATTACTGCATATGGACTAACAATGCTTAACATATCTCACAGTTTTGACTAATTTTGTGTGAAGATTAGATCAGTAGTTGTTGCTATGCAATGAAAATATAGGCAGAATCTTGTAGAGACCTCAACAAGGTGGTGAGAATTTGCGGACTATTCATGTGAGGCCTATTTTGACTTCGGGAAGATCTCACCACATTTTTTTTAATGCAACTGTGAGGCATCGAGGCAAGTTCCTCATTAGACAGCAATGAGTTGCCTGTTAAGGGGGATTATTGCTTGTTAAATGGTCATTAGCTGTACATTTTGCCTCATTAATATTCAGTCCTATTTTAGCAAATGCACTAAACAGGCCAGACATTGAGAATTCTCGACATGGAAGTCAAAATGGGGACCTGGTAACTTCATTTTACTGTTGTCTGTGAAAAGGCCTCCATATTTCTCAGCACCAATCATCATTTCAGGGCACGATCCATGAGCATCCCTTGTCCACGGACATTAGCACCCGATATTTGCTAACACTTCAGAATTCTCTTTGCATCTCTCCAATCCACTTGCAGACTTGTATTGCAGGGCACACCAGCAAATAGCACTGAAAGGCTACTGCAAGGAAACGTTATAGGGCTACAAGACCATAAGAAAACAGTATAGGAGTAGGCTGTTCAGCCCTTCGAGTCTGCTTCACCCTTCAATAAGAACATGGCTGATCTGATATTTGTCATGTCCACTTTCCTGCCCTTTCCCCATAATCCTTGATAAGACTACCTTGTGCTCAGGGGAGGCACCCTGCTCACAGATTGGATGAGGCTGCATCTCACTTTTTCTGTTAGCGCTTGCAGCATCCATGCCTTCTACTGCCTTGTTCATTAGTATGTTGATGCTTCTGCCACACCTAAACCTATCAGTACTGCCATATTGATGTGCTCTTTAGAACAGGCACACAGACAGGTTGCTTGTTACATTTATCAGTAGGAATGTGTCTAGTTACTGGGGGACCATCTTGTTGTATGGCACACCAACATACCAAACTAGCATCTGTAACATCTTGAGCTGCCTGCACTGCAAACACACTAACTGCTTGTTGAACAAAATGGCCATGTCTGAAAGTGGGAGCGTCCACTTAGTCCAGTTAAGGAGTGGGATAGTTGCGCTATCAGTCAGTGAGTCAGTCAGTCACAGGTAAATTCGGCACATAGTCTAGGGGCTTGGCCACGGTCAGTTATCTACTTGGGCTGGTCGTGGTCAGGGGATGTGTTCATTTGGGGAGTGAGAAATGGTTAGTTCTGCAGGGTCACCTCCAGCAGTGAGAGGAATCACATACCATCAGTCAGGGAGCTGCAAAGACACTGGTCAGGGGTCTGGTAAATCATGTCTAGGGGCTGCTTGTCAAAGTTGGTCAGAGGTGTAGGAAGGAGGCATGTCCTGAGGGGCTGTGCATTGATCTTTGATGAATGTGCAAGAGGGTCTGTAGGGGCAGTGGGGAATCATTGCCTAAAGGGGTAGGCAGGCAAGACTTGAGATGAGGGTGGGAAACAGAGATGTGTTGAGATAAGAACAAGTGACAGGTTGGAACAGCATTAGAGCATGCTAGGCTCCAGGAAGGGGCTTCGTTTATGGCAGTGACCGCCATTATTTCATCCACAGCAGAAGTGTGGAGAACCAGAGTGGACTTCATTAACGTGCAATGTCAGGGCTAAGGGCAGAAAGGACCCTTGGAGGCAAAGTTCAATGTGGTGTGTCTCCACATGGTGGAGATGAGCATAAATGGTCTGTTAGGGTGGTGTGAGGTTAAATGGTACATGGAGGCTTTAGGGGGTACTTGGTGACCAGGCAGAACCCAGTGCTGTTGGTGCCCACTGCAGGCTGTGGTTTTTGCCATCCCTTGCCATTCTCTAGGTGTAAAATGCAACTGGAAAATTGCTGGCACAATGCCCAGTGTGGGTTGAGTCAGCATGAACTTGATGGGTGTAAGTGCAGGATCCTCATCTGGTGGATGCTGGAACACTGAAGGGGGAAATGCATGAAGCGAAATCCAGCTACATTAAATTTGCAATGTACGCAGCTGAACATGCTAAGGGTTCAAATGCTGTTCAAAAGTCAGTTGTACCATGCCATTGGTGCTTGCACATCTAACGTTGGCATCTCAAAGATGCAGAAATTAGCATCAATGACTTTAAAAAGAGTGAATGCTGGCCAAAAGCATCCCATTGTTTGTGAAAACTTCCAACGGTGCTGCAGGAGCAGGGGAACATTGCTTCATCGTACATCATGTCAGTATTTTGATGGACTCCACTGAATTCAATGGTGAGTTGAATAATTGCTTTGAGTCTGGGATAGGAAGGGAGTGGAGCACAGCAGACCCTCCCTTTTTGATGTCATGTATTGGTCACTCAGTTGGCACTTCACGTTCACCAAGTAGATGTGCATCTGTAACCAGGGCAACGGTGGAGCAGACAATGGGATTTTGGAAGATGTGATTCTACTGCTTGGCCTGGTCTGGCAGTGGGGGGCATCCAGCTTAGTCTGGACAAAATGTTACCCATCATCCTGGTGTGCTGTACTTTGCACAATTGGAGCAAATAATGAGGCAATGTGCTGGTTGCAGAGGAACTGGGAGAATGAGAACGGTTTTCTGAGGAGGAGGGGGAGGATGAATCTCTCTGTGTGCATGAAAGAGCTCAGTTACATCGGGTGCTACTAGCAGGCAGAACCTGATTGATATTCAGTTCCAGTTGATGAAAGCTAGGTGCATCAGGCGATTGTGGAATGTAAAACTGCTGTTAGTCATCAGGCCCGCATTTGGTTTGCATTGTGGGAGGGAACTGCAGCCTCTATTTATTTAGTTTGTGTTCACTTTTGCTGGCTGTCAATAAAAGCTCATGTTTGAAATGGCCCAGTGTTTGCCTGTATTGAATGTTGCCCTACTGACCAATGATAAGCTACGGGTGTCCAGAGGGCCGTAGGGACAGAGTAATAGTGACTTAGAGAAGATATTTACATGGAGTGTATCTAGGGACAGGTAAACTGTGCGTCCTGGAGACTAGATAATGAATCTGGTGAGATAACCGGGTGGTATGTCAGAGGCAGTGTTAGCCATGCTGCCTATGTGCCAAGAGCAGTGTGACTTTGTGGCTAGTGTGCCATTATTTTGCCAGTGAGGGGCAATATTAGATTGCCAATGTTTGTCTGGATGCAAAGTGACCTTGTAAAAATATTGCAGGTGACGGGATGCCAATCTTTTGATGGCTATCCACTGATTGGCAAGTTGTTCCAGGAATGCCATATAGTAAGATGGCATTGGAATCAGATGAGATGGATGCTGTAGGGGAGGGTTAAGTAGTTAATGAGGTGAGTTTGTTAAGATATGGTGAGAGATCCTGCTAAGCCTCATGGTGAAGAACACTCTAATAAAACCCCACAAAGCTGTCACTTAAACAAAAAAAGATTGTAAGATTCAGCCCTGTGCTTTGTCAACTTCATAGTGCTGTGAAGATGGTGATGCTTCAGTTAAGAAGAGGAGAGCAGAGACTTCACTTCAGAATTTATAACATTCTTTCATTTAATCACAGGGTGCAGAGTTAGTGGTGAATTCGACAACTGCTCCACAATGCTGCAAACAATATATTTATTAATTGATGATTAATTGAGTGATGTCCCATCAAGAAATTCAGATGATGTTATTTTCTCATGACATTAGAAACAGTCACAGCTTGGGAATTGAGAGTAACTCGTGAAAGCCTAAGGTTACAAGAAACTCTTCAATACTGAAAAGTTCAGTTGCTTTGATATTCCAATCACAGCTGAATCCCTGTTTTCGAAGCATCCACTAGATGTAGTTGTAGAGCCTTCTGACCTGTTCCACTGAATACAAGGTTGCCACCCTTATAAGTCTCTTAACACACATGAACAATTAAAAAAAAATGCATATTGCAGGAATCCTTTGAATTTAATCACATTATGGTTTAAATCATTTTTGATTCCATTTTAGAACCCATCAATATCTTGCAGGAATATGATTCCAAAACAAGGAAAATGCAAGAATTATCAGGTGTGGAAAACCTGAGAAAGTAATACAGTGCATGCTATTAATAAAAGCCGTGCAAGATTTAGTAAATAATATGGTTGGCTGTTTCCTTAGCTAGGCACAATGTTTATTTATTAACTTAGTCTTGGTGACTTGCGATGAAAAAGTCCAGGTTTGTGTTGGTTTCGGTGATGATCTGACAAGGCTCTGGTGAATTTGCATTTTTAATTTAGAATTTAATTTTTCATGAGTATGATTTGCTCCAAGAACGCATGAGGCCAGGGCAGAGTCGTTGAAATCAATTGAATATGGCATGCTTAAAAGTGCTGTTGAAAATAGGAAATACCCATGAGAAATGCAGTGCTCGAAAGACCGAAATAGGCAGATGGTAGAGACAGAATTGGCCAGAGGCTTTGTTGCTCTTGAGGGTTACTGAGGCACAGGCTTTCCCTGCTTGTTCTAATTTGAAAAGGACAGTTTAATCAGTGCCGATAGACTAGATGTCACCACATCCTGTAGAAGTATCAGCTGAAATGTCAACTGATAGTGACAGGCCAGCCCTTCACTTCCTATTTTAAAGGTTATATTTTTCCTTAAATAGGCTGCTATATGCAACAGTTTACAATGGATAACCATTCTGTCATTACTAAACAGCATAGGACAAAATACAGAATTGTGGAAATATTTTAAATCAATTTTCAGGTCTTGCGAGTTGAAGATGAGGCTAATCCAGTGTTTATCGACCAGCAGAATGAAAATGATTGAAGTAAAATCAGGATCATTAGGCTTTGTTTGTAGAAAGCAGAATACAAATCTGATAATTTGTTCCACAAAATAATTACTCCTTAGAAAGCATGATTACTCTGAGAGGACTCCAATCATTTTTCTTTAAGCCTTGGTAATAGCTGTCTACAACTAATGTTCCAAAGTAAGGAAAGATTGAAAATCAAATTGCTGCCTGTCTTTGTGTGACTGAAATTATTGTACCTCTCCTCATCTAACCATTGTTAATCTTCTTCAAACTACTGTCAGATGGGAATTATTCCTGCAGGACAAACAGTTGTAGTTTCAAAATGATTTAACTCGCATACACATACACAAGGTGGTCACCTGTGAGGTGCTATTTGGCTTCAGATATGAAATAACTGTATTCTGAATTGCACTACATTAAGACCGACCAGAATCTCAAATGTTAACATGCTTAAATTTGGGATCTAACCTTGCTGTGTAAGGCATCCAAATTCAATTATGTAAACTATGCTGACAAACAATGCATGCAAGACAAATCAGGGCAGGACTTTTACACTTAATGATAAGGTCCTGGGGAGTGTTGTTGAACAAAGAGATCTTGGAGTGCAGGTTCATAGTTTCTTGAAAGTGGAGTCGCAGGTAGATAGGATAGTGAAGAAGGTGTTTGCCTTTATTGGTCAGAGCATTGAGTATAGGAGATGAGAGGTCATATTGTGGCTGCACAGGACATTATTTCGGCCACTATTGGAATACTCCATGCAATTCTGGTCTCTCTGCTATAGGAAGGATGTTGTGAAACTCGAAAGGGTTCAGAAAAGATTTACAAGGATGTTGAGGTTGTTGAGGTTGGTTGGCTCGCCGAGCTGGTTTCTTGTTTCGCAGATGTTTCGTTACCATACTTGGTAACATCCTCAGTGCAGCCTCCAATGAAACGTCGGTGTGTTTTCCTGCCTGGTTTTTAAACTCTGGGGTCCGTTGAGATCCTGTGAAATGCAGGTTTGAGTTTGTAGTCAAATGACATGCTATCAGGCACTTGGCCTACTCTATGAGTAGTGCAGTAAAGGCATTATAAAGTCATGAGGAAAATTGTTCTGTCACTCAGCAGCACCAACCCTTATGTCAGCAATGTCAGAAGGATCAGTCAAATTTCCAATGACTGTTGTTTAAAATATATCTGTGCTGCACAGATGGAAGACTGTGGAAGGATGATGGAAGTATGACTTCCTCAGCTGAAACCAGATTCTGAAAAAGCTGGTAAATTGTCCAAGTTCCACAAAAATGGTTACTGGTATATCCAGTACTGGATTCTGATCTCTCTCGGACCTTCTCTTGCATGCAATACCATGGAAAGAATTGCATGTTGAGACTGGAATTTAGATTAAAGATTAGACAGATTTCACTGAAGAGCCGAAATGATAGTTATCACTTTCTACCAAAACCTTTTGTTAAAGTAAGATTTGTTATTTCTCTCAGAAACAGAAACTTGCATTTAAATAGAAATAGGAAATGCCCATGAGAAATGCAGTGCTCGAAAGACCGAAATAGGCAGATGGTAGAGACAGAATTGGCCAGAGGCTTTGTTACTCTTGAGGGTTACTGAGGCACAGGCTTTCCCTGCTTGTTCTAATTTAAATAAAGTGTGTTAATGCAAGGTTCGTTTTTTAGGATGTGCTCTTCCCAAATTGCCTAAAGGGCAGTTAAGAGTCAACTGTATTGGGGTGTGTCTGGAGTCACTTATAGGTCAGACCAACTAACTATGGCCATTTCCTTTCCCAAATGACATTAGGCTTTTCCAATATAATCGACTATTGTTTAATGGTCAGCATCAGACTGTTAATTCCAGATTTTTATTGAACTCAAATTCCACTATCTGCCGTGGCAGGATTTGAAACAAATTCCTCAGAACATGCATTAGCAGTCTCACGATAAAATTACTAGGCCATCGCCTCTGCCACAGAACAATATGTGAGATCTAGCCATATAAGTAGATATCATGATACAGGTTTTGTCAAGGAGCTTGATTTTAAGCAAGACAGAGTGGGGGAGAAACCCAGAGGTTTGGGGAGTGAATTCCAGAGAAATTAGGATTCCTTTAAAACAAAACTTTCCTGGTATTTCTGTGTCGCATGAGATTTAATTTAATTGCTGTGACAGTGGTGACCAGCTTTCCAACTGTGTAGCATTTGAGAAAAAAAGAAAAGGTCACTCAGACCGCCAGGAAAACTGAGGTCATGATGCTCCATTGATCTGATGTTGATGATTAATCAGGCACCACATGTACCCAGTTATCGATGTATTGTTTGGGAGAATAGGAGTTTGCCATAGAATGAACAGTAAACTAACCCTCAGATGAAGGAAGGCATGGGGGTCATCTTGCCTTTGAGGAGGAATGGTCATGAACCTCAAGGGGATACACCATCAAGACCTTTCTCCCCACCCTCCACCAGTGCAAGGACATTCATCTCAGTGTGTAATTGATCTAGGATAGGCCCAGTGTCACATTCAGGTGGGTCACAGCACTGACACTGTTCTGTAGAAAGGTCTCTGACACTCGGAGGACTGCTGGAGAATGGGTCCCTATTGACGACTGAACAGATGATAAGCGTCTGAACCCAACTAATAGTGGAGCTGCTAGAGATGGGCTTAGGAGCAGACCAGGAATACATTTCTACACCCCCACATCCTGAATGTTAGTTGTGCAGATTTGTCGAACAAATTTAATTGATTTTCCGGAGAAGGTGACCAGATAAATAGATGAAGGTAGTGCAACTGATTTAGTCTACATGGACTTTGTTAGGGCTTTTGACAAAATCTCACATGACAGATTGTTTAAAAAGCTAACAGCTCATTGAATCAAGGGCAATTTGGCAAATTTGATCCAAAATTGGCTTAGTGGCTGGAAACAGAGGGATTTGGTTGAAGGGTATTTTTGTGACTGGAACCCTGTGCAGAGGGATATAGACAGGGTGAAACTTTTCCCTGTAGTAGCAGGATTAATAACCAGGGGCACAGTTTTAAGGTAAGGAACAGGAGGTTCAGAGCAGATTTGATGAAATGTTTTTCACGTAGAGAGTTGTAGGTATGTGGAAATCACTGCCTAACAGGGTGGTAGAGGTGGGAACTGTCGGGGCATTTAAGAATCATTTAGATAAGCACTTGAAATGCCATAACATATAAGGCTACAGGTCAAATGCTGGAAAATGGGATTAAAATGGATAGATCTTCGATTACTGGCAAGGACATGATAAGCTGAAAAGTTTCTTTCTGTGCTGTAAGTATTTTATGACTCTACAGCTGCCAAAATGCCTCAGGTGAGGCGATAAGAAAAAGAACAGGGCTATGTTCCCAGACTTAGTGGGGGAGGGATGTAGTGATTATAATGAGGTCAGGCAGGTGGACCTCTTCAAATGTGAGTTCCCTGACTGGGGCTGTTAACCTGGTCCAATCAGAGAGCCCTGGCTGATGGATAAAAACATGAGTGTCAGGGGTTCTGCTCACTTTGAGGCCTGGATGTGAGGAAGCTGGACCGCTGTCAAGTACTATGCACGTGCGAATAAGGGGTGACTTGGTGACAGGATACCGGTCTCTGTGGAGTTATTTCAAGAAAGAGTTCAGATGAGCGATGATGAATGTAAGTAATTTAGTTTATTGCCAAAAAGAGGCATCATTGAAGTGGTTAATTTATTCAAGTTGCCGATTTTATTCGAAGGAGTTTGTGTTGTGGTGTGGTTTTTTTTGAGTGTTGGGAAGTCGTCTTGAGGTTGTACAGGACATTGGTGAGCCTCTTCTGGAATACTGCGTCAAGTTCTGGTCGCCCAGTTATAGGAAGGATATTATCAAGCTGGAGTGGGTTTAGAGGAGATATACAAGGATGTTGCCGGGTATGGAAGGTTTGAGTTATAAAGAAAGGCTAGGACTTTTTTCACTGGAGTGTAGGAGGTTGAGAGGCGACCTAATAGAAGTTTATATAATAATGAGAGGTATAGATAGAGTTAATCGTAGTTGTCTTTTCCCTAGAATGGGGGAATTCAAGACTAGGGGCACAGGAGAGAGCTGTTAAAAAGACATAAGAGGCAAATATTTTACACAAAGGGTGGTTTGCGTGTAGAATGAACTTCCTGAGGAAGTCGTGGATGCGGATACAATTACAATTTTTAAAAGACATTTGGATAAGTACATGAATAGGAAAGGTCTGGAGGGATATGAGCAGGCAGGTGGGATGAGTTTAATTTGGAATTATGTTCGGCATGGTCTGGTTGGACCAAAGGGCCTGTTTCCGTGCTGTATGACTCTGATTCTATGAGTGGATTTTATTGGAGCATGGGCAATGTGTTCAGAAGCGAAGTGGAGAGCAGGCACTGGAGAGATTGAGGGAGCGGATGGAAAGTGAACTCACTTGTTGGTAAAGTGGATGGGAGTAAGAGCAAGGGGGTGGGGTCAGTGGAAGGGGGAGGACGGGAGAACAGTAAGGAGAAAACACAGGCAACCTGCATTTGAGTAAAGGGCTGGGATTGGAGAGGAGGGATGGGCTGAGCAATGGGCCAGGAGTTGTACAATAGGAGGGAGGGGAAGTCTGGGGGAGTTGGGAACTTGAGGATGTTTGTTGATTTAATACAATTAGAAGGCTACTGTAGCAAGTATCTGGTAAGGGGAGGGATACATATGGTCAGACAGGGATTGAGGGACTTACGTAACCCAAGTACCTGCAACAAAATTCTCGCCTGCATATGATCAGGCCCAGTCTATTCCTCAAAGTTCAATATATGTAATGCTACGAGATTATGTTCACCATAACTATTTGCTTGGTAAACTGGAAGAAAAGATTATATGCCTATTATAAAAGATGCCTGATTATTTATTTCTAGTGGAAATGAACATGGGGCCAGTCTTGAATGAATGGACGATCAGTTTAATCAATTTTCTGCCTAACTGGTGACACTGCACATCACACCTTCACAATAATGTTGAATTCTGAAGCAAGAGTATAATTTGAAAATCTTCAACCTCTCTAAAACAATAGTCACATTGAATTAAAACAGCATAAGACTGGAATATGCAAATTAACTATTACCTTCTCTGATGCCAAAGAGCTGTCAAAATTCATTGCTTAATAATGCTAAATTTATATCGATACAGCCAAGAAAAAAATAACATTTCTTTTGAACTTGCAATATCTCCTCACTCAAAAGATGAATATTAAATTAAAAACAGCTGAGGCATAGCACTTGCACAAGAACATTCATCAATTAGAAAATATCTAACTTCCAGTTTCCATAGTGTTTTTACCTTCTATAGGTTTGAATTTGAATGTTTGGTAATTAGATGCTTTGTTTGTCCAATGGCAATGTTTTGTTTTTATTTCACTTGTTAACATTTCAATCAGCAACAAAAAATGATGGTCAGCTTTCTGAAATGTATTCAAGGTGTTCCAAAGGGGTAGAAACCGGCTTATATCTCAGTGCTATGAAAAATATATGTGCATTGTTCTCTCTGCATACAAATGTCCTTTGGAGTTTATTTTTAATCCAATGCAAATAAAATTATGCTACATGCTCTTTTACAAAGGAAACCAACAATTGATCCACACGTTCTGCTCAATTCCTGGTGTACACCAAGTTTGCTCTGGTCAGGAACTTGCATGAATCTACTGAGGAAATTATCTTCAATTAATTTCTGGAGCTCTCATAAATTCATGTTCAGGTTGCGACAAGACAAAATTATCAACACTGTCCTGCCAGAAAGCAATTTGCTCAGGCCTTTGATGCACTCTGATCTTAAATGTCTCAATGAGCTGCTGCCTTAAAATTAAATAATTCCATTTTGACAGAAATAGATTATTCATAATAGGAAACAGATGAATTAATATCAAACTATGAAACACGCATATATTTGTGAGTTCGCACAATAGACGCAGTAGTTTTGACCTAAGTAGGGTAGAATGCTGATGTATTGTTTGTTGTAATCTGGCTAGCTGCCTAATCCACTGAGACACAGCTGCACTGTTGATCTGCTTTTGTCTGTCTTTACTGGACCACTTTGATTGTTGGCAAGCTGTACTCCGTACTACAGATGTCTTTCCTTTAGTTAGTGGACAATATAACATAATTATAATACTGCTCAATGTGCCGTTACTCAAGTTGTACAGAAGGTTGAACCTGTTCTAGACGTTATATCAACAAAACAGTTGTTCTTCCTCCATATATTAATGATGCCACTAGTGAGAGTCAGGGGGAAGCTTGGATAAAGCCTGGAAGCTGGACTGACACTGATCCTCAGAGATTTGCTATTGCTGTTGGGGTGGTTTTAAGCTAACTTGTCAGGGGACTGAGAACGTGAGGGATGACCCAATTTGGAAGGTAGTAAATTTGGTAGCAGGAAGTAGAAAAGATGCGAGGGAGAATAGAAGACAGGAGAATCAAAGCCGAGCATCAAGAATACTTCCAATGTGGACTTAAGTCAAAAATACTAAGAGCACTATACCCGAATGCACACAGCCTTAACAACAGCGTATGTTATGTGATGGCACAAATAGAGGTAAACGGGTGTCACCTAATTGCCCTTACAAAAATATATCTGCATGGTGACCAGGACTGGGAATTGAATATTCAATAATATTTGATATTTAGGGATTAAGGACAAGAAGGAACAGGAGATGGTGTTGAGCTGATAATAAATGATGAAATCGGTAGATTAGTAAGGGAGGATCTCAGATTGGAAGAATATTTAGAATATGTTTGGGCAACAGGCAAGGGCAGCAGATGTTGGTTAGAGTTAATTGTAGGCCACAAAATATTAATGGTAGTGTGGGACATGGGATTAATCAGGAGATGAGAGACATGTGCCATGAGCAATACAGTAATTATGGGTGGCTTCAATCTGTATTCAGACTGGGTAAACTGCATTCAGGCTGGGTAAACCAATTAAGGACTTAATCATTGGAAGATGAGTTTCTGGGGTATATTTCTAGAGCAATGTGGTTGAGTCACTGACTAAAAGATAGGCTATTTTAGATCTTGTATAATGAAAAAAAGAGCTAATTAATAATCTTGTCAAAAGAATCTTTTCGGATGAGTGACCGCAATATGATAGAATTTTACATTATGTTTGTAAGTGTGGTAATTCAGTCTGAAGCAAGGTTATTAAAGGTTGTATAAGATTAAAAGTAAAGGCTTATAAAATGCCAGAAATAGTTGGAAATCTGAAGATGGGGATGATTTTAGAATACAGCAAAGTCGAGTTGAGAAACTGCTAAGGAGAGGGAGAAAAGGATATTAATACACCGTAGCAAATAAACATAGACTCTTAAAAACTTTGATAGGTATGTAAAAAGGAAATGTATGACTAGGATGCATGTTTGTTTGTGACAGGCAGAGTCAGAAGAATTTACAATGAGGAATAGACAAAAAGGCAGAGAAGCTAAATGATCACTGTGCATCTGTTTCACTGAGAAAGATACAAGAAATCTCCTAGAGATTTCATAGGCGTAGCATAGAGATTGAGGATTTTAAGGTGTCATGTCAGGACTCAGGCGAGGGAGGACAGGTGGGGACAAAGGTCAATGTGGTGAGCCTCCATGTGAGGGCTTGAGTGGAAATGACCTGCTGAGGTAATGCGAGGTATGAGAACATGTGGAGGCTCTTGGGGGTACCTGGTGACCAGGCAGTGCCCAGTGGATAATAGTGTCCATCTCAAGTTGCATTCGCTACCATCACTTGCTGTTCTCCAGATGCTAACTGCAACTGGAAGATAATTGGGGCAATGACCAGAGTGAGTAGAGTCACTGTTAGTTTGATGGGCAAAGGCACAGGATCTATGTCTGCTGGATGCGAAGACTTTGAAAGGGCAAGTGCATGAAATGTGTGTTTGCAAATGCCAGTACATTTAATTTGAACGAATTTCATCATCTGTTTGCAAGGCATGTGGATTGAACATGGTTAGGGTTCAAATACTGGTCAAAGGTGATGGGCATTATGCCACTCATGTATGCAAATTGACCGTTGGCATCTCAATGATGCAGAGGTTACTGGCAATGGTTTTAAAACAGGGGAATGGTGGCCAAAAATGACCCATGACTTGTTTAAGCAAGCTGGAGATGATCACCTCATTATCTGTCAAGTAAGTATTGTGATGAACCCTACTAAATGGAATGGTGCGTTGAACATTAATGTGGGTCTGGGATGGGAAGGGGGTAAGAGTGTAGCAGAAATTCTCTTTCTCATGTAATGCATTGCTCTTTCAGCTGCTACTGTACCTTCACCAAGTTGGTGAATGAAATGAGGCTGAAGCAGAATGAACTACGGAGACATGGCCCTGTATGTCTCACTGTCTGGGGGGTGCGTGTAGCCTTCATCTTCCGGGTTAGGCCACCACTGACTGTTCTCAAAGTGAAGAAGGTGCTTTTCTCGTTGTGTTCCAACATAGGTCATTAGCACCAAGGGTCATGTGTCCAGCCACTGGTAGGATGCTAGCTGCTCTGGCTACCTTCCTAAGAATGTGAAGACAGATACAGGAGGACCAGAGCTAACGGCCAGCCCAGAGCAGCAGCAGACCACTGCAGAGCAGCACCCAGCACAGGCAGAGGATATAGTCACATGGCCATTCAGGATGCATCAGATCCGCAGGAAAGGCAGGGACTGTCCTGACATATTGCCTGGGAATGAGCAAGGCACAGTATTGACGTAGGCTTCATTATTCCCGAGACACTATGACAGGACTATGCCCAATGCTAGTGTGGGACTCGAGGACTGTGAGAGTGGGAGGTCATTCTTCCTAATGGCTGTGAAGGTGATAACTCTCGGTTAATTGAGTGGGCAAAAGCTCAGCAAATGGATTATAATGTTGGAAAATATGAGGTTATGCACTTTGGCAGGAAGAATAAAGGTGGTAAATATTAGTTAAATGGAGAAAGACTGCAGAAAGCCACAGAACATAAGGTTTTGAGAGTCCGTGTCTATGATTCACAGAAAGCTATCATCCAAGTTCAGTGAGTGATAAGGAAGGAAAGTTAAATGTTTGCCTTTATTTCAAAGGGAATGGAGTATAAAAGTAGTGAGGTATTGTTAAAACTATACAAAGTACCATACAGACCACAACTGTGAACAGTTTGGGCCCCTTATCTAAGGGAAGATATATTGGTATTGGAAACAATCCAGAGAAATTTCACTTGGCTGAAACCAGGTATGTAAGAACTGTCTTATGAGGAGAGGTTGAGTAAGTTGGACTTGTACTCATTAGAATTTAGAAGAATGAGAGATGACCTTGTTGAAACATACAAGATTCATAAGGGAATTGACAAGGTAGATGTGGAAAAGTTGTTTTCCCCTGTGGGAGAGTCTAGGATCCCCAAGGTGTTGCACATTTAAGATAGATGAGAAGGAATTTCTTTTCTCAGATATTAGTAAATCTGTAGAGTTCTTTACCACAGAGGGCTATCGAAGATGTGCTGTTAACTATATTCAAGGTTGAAATTTTTAAGCAGTAAAGGAATCAAGGGTTATGGGGAAAAGGCAGAAAAGTGGAGTTGAGGGTTATCAGCCATGATCTCATGGAATAGTGGAGCAGACCTGATGGGCTGAATGACCTGTTTCTGCTCCGACATCCTCCAGTCATTTGGTTTGTTGGATCCTTCCAGGGAGCGATAGGGTGTTGACCTGTGTGGGATCTCTCAGTTGTGCAAACACAAATGCATCAGGGCATTGACTGATGCCATCTGCGCTAGGTCATACCAATTCATTCCATCCCTTGATGATGAAGTCAGTGCTGCAGCCAGGCAATAGGATTTAGGAACATAGGCTTGTTTCTCCCAGGTGCAAGGTGCCATTTACTATGTAGATTGCACTCAGAGGGCCATATCATAACACTGCATGGTTCATCAGTGGGAAGGAGTTTCATTCGATTAATGTTTTAAGAGATCTATGATCACTATTACCACTTTGTGGAGGTGTGTGCCTGCTACCCTGGCAGCTGCCATGACTCCTATATCCTGGAGGTGTCTCATTTCCCTGGTGTGTTTGAGAGTCTGGTGCCTTATAAGGCTGGTTACTGGGGGTGGGGGGGGGCAAGGACTATCCACTGTGATCATGGCTCATGACGTTGCACAACGCCCTGATTGATGCAGAGCACAGATACAGTGCTACTTATGCTTTAGTCAGTGCTGTGGTGAGGCAGACTATTGGGCTGCTGAGGACACGGTTCCACTGCTTGCACCAGTCCTTTGGAGGAAGCCTCTGGTTTTGTCCGGAAAGTGTGTGCCATATCATCCTGGCCTGCCGTGTGCTCCGTACAATTGAAGCAGGCAACGAGGTGGTGAGCTGAATGCTGAGGAACTGGGAGCATGGGAACAGCCTTCTGAGCAGGAGGTCACTGGGAGCAAGGAAGCTCTCTTTATGTGTGAAAGAATTGAACTGTGTTAGGCACTACAAACCAGACCGGTTACATTTGATGAGATCTCTGTGCTGCAGACTGTAGTAGAATGTAAAACTGCTGTTGATTGTCATGCCAGCAGTTGGGTTTGCATTGTGGAGGTGAACTGCGGCCTCTGTTTATTTTGTTTAAGTTTGCTTTCGCTGGCTGCAAATAAAAGGTCATCTTTGGTATTCCCCAATTGCTTGCCTGCACATGATGTTCTTTATTGAACAATGTTGACCTGTGGGCGTTGGGGGCAGTTTGGCAATGACTTAGACAGAGTTGTTCAGATGGGATGTAAATAGCGACAGGCAAACTATGTGTCCTGGTTGTTAAACACTGACTAGGGTAAAAGAATGATGCAGTAAGTGCGAGGGAGTATCAGCTGTGCCAGCTTTGTGCCATGAGAGGTTTGGCTTTGTGGCTGCCACACCATTATATTATAATGAGGGCATTTCCTGTCCATGGGTGCCAGGGCTGCTGGTTAATTGACAGATATCCACTGAGTGGCAAGTTTTTCCAGGAATGATAAGTGGTAAGATCTGGCTAGATTTGGGCAAGAGTGGAACTAAAGGGGTTGGTAGGTAATTAATAAGATGAGTCAGGTAAGATAGGATGACAGATTTTGCTAGGCATCATGATAAGGAACCCACCAAGAAACTTGATGAAATTGACAGCTGAAGATCAAGCCCTGTATTTCAGAAGTAGTTCATTTGCTGTAAAATACTTTGTGATGTCTTCAGGTTGTGAAAGACACTATATAAATGCAAACCTGACTTTCTTTGTGAGAACTGCGGTAGGATGTAATAAGTAATAAGCGCTTTTGTACATTAAGAGTTCACTGATACTACTAAACTTTTGAATTTCTGGTTAACAATTTTGACAGCTGACAATGACTAATGTCATCATTACTTTTTTTCTTGTAAATTTGCAATTTGAGTGTCAATGCCAAATTATATAACTATAAAATAGTCTGCAATTGCTTTAAAACTCTTTTCTACTTTGATTTAACACACAATAGCAATTATGAGCATTTCAGCAATGATGAATACCTGTAAGCTGTTAGCTGCCAAAGAAGCCCATTACTGTGGGCACTTCTGCAAATGTAAACCATGTAAGGCATGTAAAGCTAAAATAGAATCGCTTATTTTGTTGTAAACCCACCACAATGATGCACTATCTTCTGAATACTCTAATCTTGGGATCAATCATACTACTTCTGCAGCAATTTTTAATGTATCCAGATGGACAACTGATATGAATTGTTAAATGAAATTATTTTACAACAGAGACTGTGGGCAGAACTTTTCCACTTCCTACTGTGGCCAATGGAGAGAAAGTTGGGAAAATATGGTGAGAATGAAAAAGTCATAACTTTTTGTTGAGGAATTTATTTTTTTGCCTTTTTGCCTTGAGCCTTAAATGTTGATTTCAGAATCTTTCCATTAAGTGGAGACTACCTTATTTCCAACTATTTGTAATACATTGGAGCCTCAACTTGCCTTATTTGTGTACCAGTTCAAATCCATCTCTCCTTCACTGAGAAACTCGATGGTATGGATATCTGATAGCTGCAGCTTGCCCCAAGCATCATCCAACTGCTTCTTCACAACAATATCCCTGCATGCTCCATGGTCACCAACTTTCCTTGACCCTTTGCCTAAGTCAGTATTGGTAACCTAACAGGTTCGCAACATTGTGATGTCTACTCTCAGACCAACTCTCTCACCACTTCAGCTCTGCCAACATTTTAATCTGGAGCTCAAGGACATCTACAGTTTACATGCTTCAGCCAGCTTGTTTTGTGTACAGGGACACCCGCATCTCCTACATCTATACAGGATGTATCTTATAGGTCTTAGCTTACTTACTTAGCAATCGCTCACTTTGCATTTAATTGGATGTGCAATCCTTTGTCTACTTCATCGTGCTTTCTTAGCACACATTCACTAACTTCAGCACTGACTTATCAGTTGCCAACCTTTGTGCCTTGTATTGCTATATAGCACAAAGGGAGAGACAGGCAGCCTGTTACAGTGGAGAGCACTGAACAGAAAGGAGGTGGACACATAGATGTGTGGCACCGTTCTCTCTGAACCTCACATCTGCAGTATGTGCCAGAATCTTACGCAGCAAAAACACCTGAATGTACTTCAGGTAGATGGCCATGTGTGGAGGTTAAAGTGAAGCACATCTTAGAGGGGTGAAGAAGGAATGGAGTCAGTCAAGGAGCTTGTCCAATTCCAGTCTGTGGGTTGCCCAGTATTTTTCTGTACTGAGGCAAAATGAGGGATTAAGATAGAAGTGGATGGAAGAACTATTAGTGTTGATGTATGAGCAGGACAGGAGGTGAGTTGTCCCCAGTGAGTGAGTTGGAAGCGCAGAGAGGGTTAATAGTTTAGGAAGATGAGGGAGATGAGAGTCATTGAGTGGACATGCTGCATGCAGTACTGAAAATTGTAGTTCATGGACCTTTGTGAGAGTTGTGCGCAGTTGCAAAGTTAGTGTGAGCGGTGACCTTATGAGTGTGAGGTAGCAGAGAGAAGATAGTGGCACTTATCGCTCCAGAATGCAAATGGTACCCCTACGATGAGAGAGAAGGTCAAAAATAAAAATCCCTGGAGACTCTGAGAACAGGCAAAAATGACATGTGGTTGGATTGTGTCTAATGCTGTTGTGTAATTTGCTGCATTATTTATATGTAACGGGAACTGTGCTGTTCTGCTGTTTACAGTAAAATCTCGGTTGGAGAATTGATTTGCACTTTTGATCAATTGGTAACTACTGGAGTGAGCCAGTGACAACCAGCACCACTTTTTTAGACTATGTTCAGTTGTCCTTGCCATAATGGATTGTACTTTCAAAGAAGTGAACAAAATATTAGGGGGAAAATTATGAAATTAAATATTGCTATCAAATTGTGTAGATTGAGGGAATGGGAAGTTTATTGTTTAAGCAATAAAACCTAGCAGACAACTGAGGATACTTGCACATGAGCTCCAAGGATTTTGATTTTTGAAGGTTTCTCATGGTTCTGAAAATTATTTTGTACTGCAAACCTTGTAGTGATAGAAAAATCATGATTTTCTGTGAGACTGGTTTCTAACAATTTGTTGGTACTCTTTCCCTCCAAGCCTATAACTTGAAGAATTTCTATAGGAAAACCTTTTATTACCAGCAAACGGAACATGGGGTAAAATATGTAACTGGTTCATTTTTGATATAAATGCAAATATATTTATATTGCATACTGCCAAATTTGAGCCAGATCACTGACTGTGCCATAAGATGGCATACTATTGCAATTTGTTGTTGTTGATACTGGAGATTAACTATTAACACTTCATTCAGCAGGCTGTATTAACTGATAATTTACTATTGAAGCCCCTGAAACAGTATTGATGTCCATAAATGAGTTTGCCTTTCAGTTTTATGATGCCACACAGTTCAGAAAAAAGACATGCAGTTCTATAGTACGTGCATGACATCAGGATATCCCAAAGGGTTTTACACCCATTGTGGTGCTTTGAAATGTAGTTGCTGTCGTAATGTAGGGAATATGGCAGCTAATTTATGCACTATAAGGTCTGCAGAATATGACCTTATAATGATTGGATAATTTATTTCTTTAATGATGTTGAATAAGGAATAAATATTGGACAGGGCACCTCTGAGGTGTTTTTCAAAATAATGCTATCAGATTTATCCGAGAAGGTAGACAGCTCTCCAGTTTAATGCTTTGAATGAGGGATGTTTCACTCAGCGCTGCACTAGAGCATTAATCTAAATTATGTACTCAAGCTTGAGGAGTGGGATTTGAACACCTGACACTGTGACTCAGAGGGAGGATGCTGCCTGTTGAATCATAACTTATGGCTCAGTCATTGGCTCATTGTAATCAATTCTTTATTACCCTTTATAACTCACTCAGCCCAGAATTATGATACAAAAGTTGAAATCCAACATCGTAAACGCCATCTAATTTTTTTCTTCCTGTTTTGTGCACCTTCCAGGCCTGGGCATTTTAAAAGGCTGTTCCTCCAATTTAATACTTCAAGGTTGAAAAGCTAAATGGATGCCTAACCCTAGCCAACTCCTAATATTGTCACCATGTTATAAATTACAGGCTATCGATCTTTGACTGTCGTCAGCTGATTTAATACCTGGGACTTATAGCCTGAAACAGTTTCAAAGAGGGACCACAAAACTGAACTCGAATGAACTACCTGATCCACATGGCTCAGCCAAGTTTCACGAAACCAACGTGGAGTCTTCTCAGAACAATCTGAGATGAAATTAACATTTTCCCTAAGGGCAAGTAAACTAGTCAGTGAAGGCCCATAGAAGGTGTGAAAGATCCTCATCTATTAGTTTAAACTATTGAGTACCATCACATCAATTAATGATTAAGCCTGAAAAACTTCAGCAGACACTGAATATATAACAAACCGTTATTTCGTGGACGTCTTCTGGCAGAGAGCAGGAGGTAGATTAAAGAATTCAGCACTGAACATACACAGCTGTGCATATGCCAGCAGCTAATGCAACTACTTCAAGCAAGTGGTGATTTGTGCCTGTCAAAGTGGAGCAGTCCTTAGTGGAGTGAAAGGGGACTGCAGGCAGTCATGCAGATACTGCCACAGTCAATCAGGGGCATGTCTGATTCCAGTCTGGGGATTGACTGTATTTAGTCAGCTGATTTGTCCCACCAGAGTGCTCAAATTGACTTACATATCTTTCTGATATGAGCTGCAGCAGCTCCATTTGGCACCTCTGCTGCCTAATGCGTTTCTGAATAGATCAGGAGCTGGGTTGGAAATCTGAATCTGTTTTAGCTTTGTAACACTCACGCAAATGTACATTTTACCACTGCATGCTCATAAAAGGAAGTCAGAGTTTAATTGAACAATTTAATATTAAAGAAAATAGAAAATCTTTCTTGGTCCTCATGGATTAATAGTACATGTGGAGCGTACAGTGAGTATTGGAGTTTGACTGAACTGTAGGCCCCAGGTTTCCACGCTAATTGGATCGCTGTTTCTAACACATGTGACACAATTCATGAGGCTTCTTTCAAAGGACAGATGGTAAAGAATTCCGACTGCTTCCCCCACTCTGAAGTTAATTATTTTAATTTTATGCAGAAATGCTAATGTTGCTTTTTTGAATAATTATTCTAAATCACTAAAATTTACCACCAGCTGAAGTCAGTCTCTCATGAGGATAAGACATTTCTTTTTAACAAAAAAAATCACTGCATCAATGGAAAAATACCAAATGCACAAAGCAAATATTAAAAGATACATCAGTGGGGAAAGGCATCACTTCAAATACAACCGAGGAACAGAATTGTGCTGAAAGTAGATAAAAGGATTGAAATTATTTTTGTTGATATGTCTGTTTCTGTCACATGGAATTTTTGTTTGTAAAACATGCTATTGTGGTATGACAGTGTACATGCAGGGGGTACTTATTTCTAGCAGTAACACGTATATTTGATGATTCGTTCACACTGTTAACATTTCAAACACAAAATCTGAATTATGTGCAGTGAAGGACATCAATTTGTTGAAACCTTCAGCTGTATAGTTATTAAAGTATAGCGATCATCCAAAATATCATTTGTAAACATCAATTGTACAGTCAGCAGAAAAGTTCAGTTTTTAAAATGAAGAAGCAAAAACAGCTCATTGAAGGGACTAAGGTTAATTAAAATGAAAAGTGGGCAATTGAAGGACTTTTAATTCCTCCTCTGCCGAGCAGAAAATGGGCAATTGGGATGTTATGTGGTCTGCTTAGACCTTTTAGGAAAGCTTTCTACAATGCCCCTCATGGCAGACTGGTCAAGAAAGTGAGAGCCCCAGGCAAAGTGGCATGTTGGTCCAAAACTCGGCTGGAGGGGCAGGAAACAGCAGGTGATGTTTGAGGAATGTTTCTGTGATGGGTCTGTTTCCAGTGGGGTTCAGTAAGTGCTTACTCTTGAGGACCATGCTGGCTGTAGTGTACATTAATGATTTGAACTTAAACGTAGAAGCCATGATCAAGAAGTTCACAAATGACACAACAGCTGTTTGAGTGGTAAGTCGTGAAGAGGATAACCATAAACTGCAGAGGATACCAACCAGCTTGACAGAAGTGTGGCAAATGGAATTTAACTTGAAAAAATGTGAGGTAATACATTTGGGATGGGCTAAAAAGGAAAGGGATTACAGTATGAATGGTAGGATGCTGGAAAGTACTGAAGATCAAAGACACCTTTTTGTACATATCCACAGATCCCTGAAGGTAGCAGAGCAAGTTGATCAGGAGGTTAAAAAGGTGTTTTGGATACTTGCCTTTATCAGCAGAGGCATAGAATATAAGACCATAGAAGTTATGGTTAGTTACTTGTCAGGCCATGTGTGCAGCTCTGGTCACTGTGTTATAGGAAGGATGTGGTTACATTAGAGAGGGAGTGGAGGAAATTTATAAGGAGGTTGCCTGGGTTGGAGGATCTAAGATATGAGGACAAATATGATAGGCTGGGGTTGTTTTCTTTTGAGCAGTAAGCATTGAGAGTGGATTTGGCAGAGTTGTGAAAGATTGAAGGATATAGGGTGAATAGGAAGGCACTTTCTCCATTAGTAGAGGAGTCAATAACCTGGGATATAGAATTTTGAAAGGAGGTTGAAGCATATGTGGAGAGTCGAAGAGAATGTTTTTTCCGCTCTGTAGATAGTCACAAGGTGCACTGACAAAGTCTACCTTTTAGTGAAGGATAATGTAGAAGTCAGGTAGAAACTCCAAACAAGGCTTTGCACAGAACTTGGAATCCATCTTGTTGCAAAGTAAAAAGCTACCTGCTTGTGGGTCTAAGCATGAAAACTTGTAAAATGGTCAAAGCTGCAGCTTTCATTGCATTATAAGCAGCTGCTATCAATGTCTCCATGCTGCATGTAGAAGTCCAGATTGGTACGGTCATGGCTCTAGATTCCAATTTGAAAAATAGCTTTCAGGGTGTTACAGCACTTCAAAACTCTGTTCTCCAACAGATCAGCTCCCTAAAGATCCTCTGCAAATATTTCTTGTGCTGAGAACCTCTTTCCATCTCCCTCTCCTAGCAGCTTATTTTGCTCTGTGTGACTGTTTGTTTGTTCTCTCAGTCATGCTTAATGGCAAGAGTAGGTGGGTGCTTCGGCCTTAATAGTTCACCAGCCATTAGACAACTGCCTGTACACTGTTAAAACTTTACCCAGGTATAGAAAGCACCCAAAAGTCATAGAATTGCTTGACAGCCAGCATTCCAAAATGGCAGCACTGGTGGCAATGACATGTTGATGATGTTACGAAGTGCCTGTTCAGCTTGATGCCTGTGGAAGTTACATGCACATATACTAACACATTTACAAATGTAATGTCGGCAAAACTTGTATCAGAGACTGTGTGTGCCTGCCTTTGACACCATTTCAGAACTTTAGGGGACCTTGCAGCTCCAAAAAGAATCATGTGACAGGGCCCAGTGTGGGCCTCAATACCTGATCATTACTTTGTTACAACTTGAAGACTTTGCTGTGCCATATTTCCTACACTGCAATAGGGTTTACACTTTTAAAGGGTTTAATTGACTATAAAGCACTTTGGGACATCCTAAAGTTGTAAAATGCATTGCAGAAGTACATGTTCTTCCTTTTTGGTTGATCTTGAGTTAATCAGTAAACATAAGACACAAGCGATGAAAATAAACTCATCTTTAGTGTGAGTATTTCTGCATTTTAATGTTGATATGTTGAAATTGACTGCTTGAGATGTTTTTAAATTGAAAGTGCTTAAATGTCATACTGGGAAGTCAAGGAGTTGTGGCAGTCAGAGTACATACTCAGTAAGTGTCACTATACAGACAATCTAGCTGTGAAATTATCCTGTGTGAATATTAGTGTGAAAATCTTAACATGCTTGTCTGCTGTTTTAAGGCTGAGAGTGTTAAACTGTTCATTTTAAATGGTCTAATTCATCCCTTTAAACAGCAAACAGAAGAATTCCATAAGAATTTGTGTGGGATGATAACATTTACAGTTTCCATACAAATCTTTTGCATCATAAACTATTTCTGCAAGTATAGTAAAGACGCACCATCCAACCTCTCTTGCAGCAATTTTTGTAGCAAAGCTGTCAACTTCAGGGTGATGCTGTCCCCTTTGAGTCACAATATCCCAATCTCTCCCTTGGTTGACATTTCAGTAAAATACTGCATGACTCAGAGATGCTGAGTTTAGGATAAGGCATTACCAATAGCTCAATCTACCTCTTTAGGCAGAGGCCAGATCACTTGACATTTTACAACAGATGCAGGGGCTTTCAGCCAGTGACTGAGTTCGCCTTGCTTCCTCAAGTGATGCCATTAAAACATATTAACTGGCCAATAATCTCATTCCAATTTGTGGAACTTTGTGCAAACCGACTGTTATGTTTCCCTACATTACAATAGTGAATATGACTCAAAATAATTGATTGGCTGGGAAAGGCTGTGATTTGTGGGACTATTAAACTTCCTTTTTAGTTTTATAGTAGTCTACTTATCATTTATCAAGTCTGCTTGTCATTTTTAATTACTTAGATTTTTTAAAGTTGAAATGAAATGAAGCACGTTGCTTTCCTTGTTCCATCTTAATAACCTTACCGCTTAAGAATGTGATGACTATTGTTTTCATATTATTTGGCTGATAGTGTTGACATTTAGATTGTCAGTTCTATGAGGTCTGAATAAAATAATCTTAAAAATTAGAGATCAGTGGAGAATGATTTCAGATTCTACAGGTAAATAGCATTGATTTTCAGAAAGCAAATTCAGCATATATGGAAAATTACTTTGCTTTGCAAAAACAATACCAGTTTAATTAAATTAGTACTCCCAATGTTTAGCTATGTCATAAACTCCTCTATGCATTGCCACTTGTATAATTAATAATTAACCTGTTGGTGCAGCACACAGATAAAGACAACGTGCATTCATTTGTTACTGAACAGTACCATATTGAGTTTCTGTAAAACTGTCACCAGATCCCATTGACCAAAAATATGTGAAGCGAAATGCTTGATTATACAGTACAATTACTTAACTAAATTTGTGCTTGTGCAGGTGTTGTTTACATAGAGTATTTTTTCTTTTGCTGTGTTTGTTACAAACATCCGAATTCGTGTCAAAGTTATAAGAGAATGAGTATTATTTCTTGAGCGCACAATTTTGTGTGATTCAGTATTCTTAGCTTTTTATGCTGTCAGTCATATCATCTGGTACGTGTACAAGGATGAATGGTGATTTAGTGTTTTGTTACATTTTCATACTTTTAACAATAAATTACATCAAAGTTTTTTAAAAACTGCTGTTCTAAATCAATTTCTGTTAAAGTTATAGTTCTATGTACCAAAATGAATGTTGCATTTGCTTATCCATAGTTGCCTTTTGAAGTTTTGTTTCATACTCCAAAACGTTCTCTCACATTGCTAGAATCAAAACTTGATTCCTTGCTTCTCTTACAGCGTGTACAATGGGGTCCTATTGGGATGAGTCTGGATGGCTCTACTGAGAGTCAGTGTGGACTCAATGGTGGAATGGCCTGCTTCCACACTGTAGGGATTCTATGATTCGCAAAAATAAGGTTGGGACAGTTTATGAGAAACACAATTACCAGGTTTAGTTTGTGCAACATCCAGACTAATAGTGTTTCAATAGAAATTTGCAGGTTATTAAAGTGTTGACGAAGGCTAAGTTCTCAGTTTTGTGAGTATTCACGGAAGAAGACTTGGCAGTTTGCAGGAAGGAACTGGTATGAACCAGCGATAGCAAACCTAAAGATTTGCTAACGTGGGGTAATTTCTCTAGATTTGAATCACTGATCGTGTTGAGGAATAGATGAGACTGTGTTTCACTGTGTTTTAAGATCTTTCAAATTGGCTTCAATGTCTACATGGTTTGTTTCTTTTTTATTTTGTATTGTCTTGTGTGTAATAAAGTTATGTTATGTTGATAATGTACTCTGCAGCCTCGCGTTTCAAAATATGACCATGATGTTAATGAAAATTTTAAAAAAAAAGCTATGATCCTTCAGGCCAGATTTCATTCTGGAATCTGATTTGTTCAAAAGAACAATCAGACAGACTCATAACATTACCCATGTGAAGCTCATAAGCAATTTATTTATTTGAATCTTATTCAAATTCATTGATCAAACATAGTTACAGCAAAATTATTCAACTTATGCCTCACAAACAGATGTTTTGAATTACCTTTTACATTGTCTAGAGTCATTCTCGTGTGGCAAGGCCAACATATTTATTCAGCACGCTGCCTTCCCTACAGTTCTGATCTAACAAGTACCAGTCATGCTGAACTACAAGGCTACCTAATGCGTTTTTGTTATTGCCATCAGTCTTTATCTCTACTGTCCCTGTTCATTTAATGAACCTTGTACTCTTGGATTGGGTCTTTGTTGTTATTCTGATGGTACTGATTTCCTGGTGTAAATTGCCTTGAATGTTCTGATATTGCTCATAGATTCATTGAATACACCTTCAGTGAACTTGACAAGATTTTCCTGTGACTCATTACTTGCCTAGTTTTTTGCTTCATTGCAAGACCCTTGTCCTCCAAAGATTCAGTTGAACCTTATTAGCCGGGTTTTGGAAGATTTGATTGCTGCTACCAACCACTTCATTATCGTTTCCAAGAAAATAAAGTTAGATTCATTAATGTAAAAAGTAGAGTTGTGAGTCTGCTTTCCTATGCAAAAACATTTCAGCAAAGCTACACATTGTCTTCGTCTTTGAATTGCCATTACCTCAGTCTTACTGTTTAATAGGGCCACTTAGTAATTCTCCACTGGAATAATTTCCTGCAAAACTAAATTCTTGTCTTGTGTTTTTCAGTTATTAGGCAGAAAATATGCATTAGAACAGGAGAATCTTTTTCAGCAAATCTTAAAAGTGCAAGAGTATTCTTCCCAGACTTTTCCATGTAGGTGTCATGAATTTTCTTAGAAGGCTTGATTTGAGTAATATCATACTTTAAGCAGACCCTCCAGTCCTCTGAAATATTTATAAAATTTCCTCAAAGTGGATTTTACTATTAGATAGAAATATTCTTTGCTCAGAATTGCCTGGAACTATTTTGTTTGCATCTTTTGTCTTGTCATGTATGTTAAGGTGAGCAAAACAGCAGTACAGTGCAATTCAGTAAAGATGGGCATCTTTTGATATCATTCCCAATGGTAGTCCATCAGATGAATGCCTTGGCATACTATTTGCCCTTCTGGGTAATGCCAAAGCTATTTTCATCTAGTGTTCAGGCAGACAAGAGTGGTAGGCGTGGCGTATTATCCCTGTACTGTTAATCCAGAAACCCAGCTAATATTCTGTGGGTCCGGGTTCAAATCCTGCCATGGCAGGTGGTCGAATTTGAATTCAATAAAAAGAATCTGGAATTCAGGGTCTAATGATGACCATTAAACCATTGTTAATTGTCAGGAAAAAAAACCCCATCTGGTTCCTAATGTCTTTTAGGAAAGGAAACTGCCATTCCTACTTGGCCTGGCCTACATGTGACTCCAGATCCATAGCAATGTTGTTGATTCTTAACTTCCTTCTGGGAAATTGGGGATGGGCAATAAATGTTGGCCTAGCCAGAGATGCCCTCATGCCATGAGTGCATTAAAAAAATGTAGACAGCATTGAATAGAAACAATGTAGAGGGCACACATGTTACCATATCTAAACTAGCCTGTCCCTAAGTGGTGCTTATCCTGCATACAAAAATTCCCAACAGTGAGTGATAGTTGGTGTCCTAGTGTTCAGATGCAGATATATGACTCCAATTGAGTTTAGTGGATCACTGCTCAATTGGACCTTTTAGAACTGGGCTTTAACTGGTGACAATATAGTCTGGATAAATTCATTATTCATTTCTTAAGATCGTTGAATTGTTGAAGGAGTTATCTGATGTAGACAATATGTTTCACTTCTCTGTACTCATTGCTAGTTAAATTTGGAGTTAATAAGAGCCGTACTCAAATAGACAATGAGATGTCCATTCAAGTACTAACTGATTGAGCTACGCTGCAGATGTCAGAATAAGTTGCACATGCTCTGTATCTTGAAAAGTTGGTAGAATCTTTCATAATTAAACATTTTTCAATGAAATTTAATAAAGCAGAATTGTCTTCTTGTGATCACAAATTTGTTTATAGCTCAGTGTGGCAATGAACAGCTTTCAGTACAACAGTAATTTGTTTCATTGATTAACTAATATTTGAAAAGGCTCAGTTTTTATAGAATCATAGAACGATCCAACATAAAAAGACACCATTAAGCCTAGCCATGTTTGTTCTACCGGCTAATTGGATAGTGTTGATTGTATAATGGTGTAAATATCTGATACAGTTAATACTGAGCAGTGCAAAAAGCACCACCTACCATGATGTTAGAAAGATTTAATTGCAGAACAGCTTAAGATCTTGAAGGACTAAGACCTAGCAATTAGGTCCTCCTGATAGTCTCTGTCACCATTATATCAAGGTAATGTTGCCAACACAAAATAAACTACATCTTGTTCAAGCTAAGGTGACTTCTTATTAAACTAGCAACCCTAAAAGAGGATAATGGCAGCGAACTGACTCCATGATGAGCAGTAGTGCAGACAATCTCATAGAACAGGGCAGTCTGCTGTGAGGATTGTTTATGCAACAGCATTGTTTACTTAATCGCATTCTAATTCTCTTTATCCTTTGTCCTGTAATTTTAAAAATAATCTTTACTAAAACTTAGTATCATTCCTCGTGACTGAAATCCCTCACCTATTCTAATAAATGTCTTTCGTACTCACTCATAGGCCTTGATATCCTTCCTAAAAGGTGCTGCTCAAAACTAAACACCAGCCTTCAGTGGAGGCTTATTGGAATTTATAGAGCTTCAGCATAATTTCCTTCATATTCATACTTTATGCCTCTGTTTATAAAAAGCAATGATTCTATATGCTTTGTTCGCAGAGGAACATTCTGAGGAAGGGTCACTCGACCTGAAACTTTAACTCTGATTTCTCTCCACAGATGCTGCCAGACCTGCTGAACTTTTCCAGCAATTTCTATTTTTGTTTCGGATTTACAGCATCCACAGTTCTTTCAGTTTTTATTAAGCATGTTATTCATTGAAGTTATTCATGAATTAAAACATTTTTATATTTGAATTGTGGGTGGGAGCAGACATCCCATCCATCAATCTGACCTAAATGATTCACAGATCTCAAATCTTGTTGTTGCTAAAATCAAAGACGTCTCTGCAAGTTTCTTTGTTTTGGATTAGTGATAACAAGTTCTATTTGAGTACTAAAAGACCTTGAAGAGCAATATCTTGCAAAAACTTGGGGTGACATAAGGAAGAGAGGAACAACAACTGGATATGAACGAGATGGGAAAGCTGTGATGGATTTGTTCAGTAACGAGAAAAACAACATGAGGATCCAGCATGTTGGGGGACCAGCCAAGCAGAGATTTGTTACAAAGATGGAAAAGAAATGTAGTGAAGCAGTGATGATGCTGGGACTGCCAGGAAGGAGGAGAAAACTAAGGCCTAACAACAGATGTGAAAAAGTTGAGATGTTTAAACGGAGCAGGATAAAATATGGAGATGGAGAAAGGTGGTCACCATGCAGTTGTACTGTTCCCAAATAGAAAAGGAAAGGCCAGAAGAAGAAACTAATCAGTGCTTAAATAGTGATAGCAATCATGCAACATGAAGAGTAAGTAAAATATGTATAAAATGCATTTTTATTGTATACAAAAGAAAACAGAAAGTCATCCATAGAAGTTTGAAACTAAAATAGAAAATACAGGAAAATGCTTAAAGAGTACAAAGGTTAACTTTTTGCAGCTTAGACAATTCAGCCACCTTTTCACTTTACAGATGCTGGTCACAGATATTACAATGTTTTTGATTTTCTTTTATTGCAGTCGTTTTATTTCTATGCTGACAAAGATTAACGAGGAGTAGGAGTGTTAGTTCCTTGTAAAGTGGCTGCTTTGACGCTATGGAGTTAAGGTCTTGAAACCTGTTATTAATTGAACTGAAGAGTTGTCACATCATTGATCTAGATGTGTTCAGCAGATTCTAATTGTTTAAACCCTCAAAATAATGCTGAAGGTCACACACTGCCGAACCAAAGTTACAGGCACCACATACAGTGGATTAAATTGATTGTTTGTCTGTTTTGCAACAGATATTGAATAATTCTTCATTGGCAAATTTATTCACAAGATTAGAGTTAATGAATAATATGAACAAAGGATAGTACAACACAGGAACAGGTCTTGTCCAAGTTAAGACCTATTTCCTCTTCTTGTCTGTATTCCTCTATTCCCTGCCTATTCATATATCTGTCAAGATGCCTCTTAATGTAGCTATTGTATCCCCCTCCATCAGCTCCTCCGGCAACACATTCCAGGCACTTAACACTGTCTCTGTAAAAATAAACTTGCCTGTCACATCTCCTTTAAACTTACCCCTTTTTACCTTAAACCCATGTCCCTAGAAATTTAATGTGGGGATAAAACACCAACTATTCATTTTATCTATTCCTTTCATAATTTTATAAGCTTCTTCAGGTTGCCCATCATTCTTCGATGTTCAAGTGAAAACAAACCGAGTTTGTCTAATCTCTCCTTATAACTAATACTGTCCAAACCAGGTAACCTCCTGGTAGACCATT
Organism: Rhincodon typus; assembly: GCF_021869965.1. Taxonomy (NCBI): domain Eukaryota; kingdom Metazoa; phylum Chordata; class Chondrichthyes; order Orectolobiformes; family Rhincodontidae; genus Rhincodon; species Rhincodon typus. Next base: position 42,258,695 of record NC_063347.1, on the reverse strand, counting down.
TCTGTGAACTCTCCAAAAGCCCCCACATCCTTTGTGGCGCACAATATTCCAAATATGGCCTATCTAAAACCTACACAGCTGCAACATGACATGCGATTTTTATACGGTATGCCCCAACCAATGAAAGCAGCATGTTTCTTCTTGACCACCTTATCCAATTTTGTTGCCACTTTCACCTATATGCCGAGTTCCCTCTGTATGTTGATGCTACTAAGAGTACTGCCATTTATTTTGTACTTCCCTTCTGCACCAGATCTTCCAAAATGCATCACCTCGCATTTGCCTGGGTTAAACTCCAACTAAAATTTCTCCACCCAACTCTCCAGCCTACCTACGTCCTTAGGTAATCCACCTCACTATCTACAGTTCCTCCAATCTTTGTGTCCTCCACAAACTTACTCATCAGGGCACCTACATTCTCCTCCAAAACATGTACATATGCATTACAAACAACGGAGGTCCCCCAACACTGATCCCTGCAGAACACCATTGGTCAATGATCTCCAGTTAGAAAACACCCTTCCATCGCTGCTACTCTATGACTAAGCCAGTTCTTACCAGCTCATCATGAATCCCATGTGACTTCACCTTTTGTATCAGCCTGCCATGAGAGACCTTGATAAAGGCCTTGTCAAACTCCATGTAGACAATATCTATCATCCTGCATTCATCAATCATCTTTGTCATTTCCTCAATAAACTTAATCAAGTTTGTGAGACATGACTTTCCCTGTACAAATCTATGCTGGCTATCACTAATAAATCCATACTTTTCTATGTGTGAGTAAATCTTGTCCCTAAAAATCTTCTCCAATAATTTTCCCTACTACTGACATAAGGCTCACAGGCCTATAATTCCCAGATTATCCTTGTTTCCCTCTTTAAACAAGGGAACAACATTGGCTATTCTCCAGTTCTCTGGGACCTTTCCAGTGACTGAAGAGGATACAAAGATTTTGTACAAGGTCCCAGAAATGTTCTCACCTGCCTCCCTCAGCATTCTGGGATACATCCTATCAGGTCCTTGGGGCTTGTCGACCTTAATGCTTTTTAAAAGAACATCAATGCCATTTTTTTTTAATATCGACATGCCCCAGAATATCAACATACCCCTCCTGAGATTCAACATGCAACATGTTCTTTGTGATACTGATGCAAAATATTCATTAAGGAGCTCACCCATTTCCTCCTGCTCCACACGTAAAATCCCTCCTTTGTCCTTGATTGGCCCTACCCTTTCCCTAGATACCCTCTTGCTCCTTATATAAAGATAGGATTTTCCTTTATCCTGTTTGCCAAAGACATTTAATGGCCCCTTTCAGCCCTCCACCTCCTTGTTTAAGTTCTTTACCTGCTATCTTTGTATTCTTTGAGGGCTCTGTCTGTCTTCAGTTTCCTAAACTTTACATATGCCTCCTTTTCCTTTTCAACTAAATTTTTAAATTCAATCTCAATTTTTCTTGTCACCGAAGGTTCCTGAATCTTGCCATCCTTATCCTTCATTTTCATTGGAACATGCTGATCTTGAACTCTAATCAATTGGCCTTTAAAAGATTCCTACATGCCTAATGTGGATTTACCCTAAAACGGCCATCCCCAGTCTACATTCCCCAGTTCCTGCCTAATATTGTGGTAGTTAGCCCTCTGGATATTTAGTACTTCCACCCAAGGACTACTCTTATCCTCATCCGTAAGTAACTTAAAAATTGAGGAATTATGGTCACTGTTCCTGAAATGATCACCTGGCTGGACTCATTCCCCACCATCAGGTCTAGTATAGCCTCTTCCCTAGTTGGACTACTTACATATTGTTTCAAAAGTCGTGCTGGACACATTCTTGTCTCTTTCTCAACTAAGTATCCATAGTAGTTACAATATTATCATTATACATATTAATCCTAGACTCTCCCGCAAGGGAAAACAGCCTTTCCACATCTAACTTGTTAAGTCACCTCAGAATCTTGTAAGTTTTCATGAGTTTGTCTAATTCCTCTAAACTGCAATGAATACAGGCTCAACCTACTCAACCTTTCCTCATAAGATACCCAGGATCGGCCTGCTGAACCTGCTCTGGGCTTCCTCCAATGTCTTTCCTTAGATAAGGTCACCAAAACTGTTCACTGTATTCCAGCTGTGGTCTGACTAATACCTTATATATATATATTTTTTAGCAAGATTTCCCAATTTTTGCCAATCTATCAAGGCTGAACACTTCTACAGTGTTCAGGTCTCGACAACACATAATGCATAGGAGGAAATGCTGAATAGTTTCCATCATTACTGCCTGAGATCTAGCCTCCGCATCTCTTTGCAGGATCATATTACCAAGTCAGAGACCCTGGATTGGGCAAATTCAACAAGCACATACTCATTGCTAAGACAATGGTATCTACATTGGCTCAGTCATCTTCAGTGGGTGGATGAAGGTCTTCTGTCTGGTGAATTGATCACGAGGCTACAACCTTCTGGATATCCATTACTCCTTGACTGGGACACCTGCAAGTGAGATGGGACGATGGTGGCTATTGACTCCAGGAGGTGGTTGCTGGTGATTGAGAGTTCTGGAAGCTGCCTTTTGGAAGGACATTGGAAGAGGTGAGCATGAAGGAAAAGTGCGCCTGGTTTAGAAGAAGGGCCTGAGAAAACAAAGGTCAATTAAACATACCTGATCTCAGCCCACCAACTTCCTGTGCAGCAAATGTGGCAGTGATTGTCATGACAGAGTGAACCCATCAGGGAATACCTGAAAGAGTTGATCACTCTGGTACATGCTGTCATCTTATGAGATTAACGACTGTCACTAAGGATATTACATTTAAAAGCAAAGGTGGCAATGTGGCAAACAATGTCTTGTAATGGGATATAAATGTTAAATCCCCAAAAGGAGATGAATTAATTGAAGCACAGTTGATTAAAGTATCCAGTCTTGTGACTTGAACAAGTCTTTTTTTTAGAAAGTGCTGCCCCTCTTCATTATCCATAAAAGAAATGACCATCTTATGTTATGATAGGCCTGCCACAGCCATTCTCCAATTCTTCCTGGGTGAACCTTCCTATTACTTGAATTGCGCTTACTCCAAAACAGTTTACCCAAAGATTCACCTTTTGTAACTGAGCAATGTTTATCCTTCTGCATTATGGACAATCAAAAGATTTGCCCTGACATTTCAGGTTAATTGATCTCCAAGTATAAATTAACCACTGTGTAAAAATCTGAAAGACATGCTGATTTTCACTAAGAATCTTCACATTGCCAGATTTAAAATGACTAAAAATCTAATGATATTTAATCTGGAGGTAATAAAAGTAGTTCCGTGGTGGTCTGGAGCACACACTGTAATTTGGATATTGATAGTTCAGCGACTTTATCAAAGATTAGAATGAATAAAATCACTGGTATCACCTTTCCTTGGTGAAATCAATACATTGCCAGCAATTTTCTTTTGAAAGTATAAATGTTGAATCTACTTTATTTTTCATTTTTGACCAGATCCTTTTAAGAAAGCTTCTTTTGCTGCTCCTATCCACAAAGAGTCTCTTGTATGGTCTCCCAGGTGACGTACTTGGCTGCATTCCAAATCAATCTCCGTTGCTTCCTAATTATGGTTCAGGATGTTAACAATAAGATGACTGCTGAGGATCAGTGAGTACAAATGTACCACCTCTTCAATATGATGTTGGTGCTGTCGTGCTCTGTATGACTTACTCTATGGGCTTATCTTGGTACATCATAATCAAACTGAAGCGTAGTCAGATAGTTAGAGCGAGAAAACATCTCCATCTCCTATTGCTGATTTTTGCTTTATGCAGCATAAGATATTGCATGTAGTTTCCAGGATTGAAATTGGGTAACTTTTTGACCTGGATTTCAGTTTAAATTGTCATTCTCATGAGGGGAAATTCTGAAAAACTTTTGGTATGTGATTATTAAAGTCAAAACCAAGCAGCTGAATTCTATAAGAAGCATTGGGATAAAAAGCAATCCCCGACAGCCCTCTTGTGGCACAGAGGTAGCATCCCTTCCCCTCGACTGAGACACATGGGTTCAAGTCCTACTGTCTCCAGAGGTGTGGCATTACGTTAATTGAGACAAATAGGTTAATTTAAAAAAAAAAGCAAGACCCGATGGCCGTCTTGTGGAACAGTGGTAGAGTCCCTACCTCTGGACCAGGAGGCCAAGTTTCAGGTCTCAACTGTTCCAGATATGATGGAGGGAAGGTCATTAATGGAGAAGCTGAAGATGGTAGGGCCTAGGACACTACCCTGAGGAACTCCTGCATAGATGTCCTGGATCTGAGATGACAGACCTCTAAAACTACAACCATCTTTCTATGCGCTTCCTACATGACTCCAACTAACAGAGTTTATCCTCTGATACCCACTGATTCCAGTTTTACCAGAGCTCCTTGATGTCACCGTCGGTCAAATGCAGCCATGACAACAAGGGCTGTCAACATTGAAGATTTGTTTTTTTGTACTGTGCATTTTTCTACTTGTGCATTGAATATCTTGCATTTCCCTTTTATTTCTTTTTAGAAATTGCTCCAAAAGTTTGGGAGGAAGACGTTGCATATCCCACTCGGGTGACATGAATCGGAATAGAACCGAGGTAAGAGGACATAACATTATCAGGTTAAATGATAGGTCTGTTCCCATTGTATCCAGTGAAGCAACTTGACTGAGTATGTTCTTATCTTAAAATGTCAGAGTACATCTATCTTTGGAGCTGCTGAGGCAGTGAGCCAGCTGTACCACCCAATGAATCCTTACATTCTTGCAGCAAAATAAATAGGGAATGACACTGATCAAACCAGGCATTGTGTAATTATTTGATGTCGAGTTGTATTAACCACAGGACCGTGGCATGTCTGTGAGCCTGCTAGTAATGAAGTCAACTTGCATTGAATTTTCTAGAGCACTGAGTTTTTAAGTTACACAAGTTGCCACAAGCCATAAGCCCTTAGAACAATCAATTCAATCAATAATATCTATGTCATGTTGCACTTTGAAGATACAGTATAAATGTAGGCATCCACAAGCAGGTCAAATTTCAGAGTAGATCATTGTGGAAGACCAGCTTTGCTGGGTTACAGACCTGGATGAGTTTTTAAACTTTGATAGCTGTTGTCGGGCCATCTAGTACCTGAAATTTGTTCCTGGGAAGTTAGACGCTGATATTACTTTAATAATACTATATTGCAGAGAGCTAGCGAAGGCAAACATTATTCGTCAATGAAGGCCTGACTGGTTTTGGAATTGATAGTGATTTAAATCTGTTTGTCTATCTTTGTATAATGTTTTGCCTGAGTGCTGAAAACATATGTTCAGGAGCTGCAGAATAAGAGGTGTGGAGTTTATTTCTACACAAAATCAAAGCTCTTCAGCACTGAAACAGACCCTTCGGTCCAACTGGTCCACGCCAACCATAATCCCAAACTAAACTAGTCCCACCTACCTGCTCTTGGTCCATATCCCTCCAAATATTTCTTATTGATGTACTTACCTAAACGTCTTTTAAATCATTGTAATTATACCCATATGCACCACTTTCTCTTGAAGTTCATTAAAAAATGCCCCCTCATCTTGAATGAAGTTCATTCCACACACACACACACTTCTACCTGTGTTAAAAAGTTCCTCCTCATGTACTTTTTAAATCTTTCTCCTCTCACCTTAGAAATATGCCCCTTCATCTTGAAATTAAACAAATTAACCAAATTCCCCACCTCTAGGGAAAAGACCTGCCATTCACCTTATCTATACTCCTCATGATTTTATAAACCTCTATAACCTCAACCTCCCACATTCCAGTGAAAAAAGTCCCAGCCTATCCAGCCTCTTCTTACAACTCTAATTCTCCATTCCTGGCAACATCCTGGTAAATCTCTTCTCAACCCGCTCCAGATAATTGAAGTATGGTAGGAAAAGAAGAATGATAGTAGACTTGCGACACAGAGCCCTGGACTAATGATGTCGAGATATAGTTTGTAACACTCAATGAGGCCTAAGAATGGTCATTGCACCCCTTTATTTTGAGAATCGTAGACTCGCCCATAAAGGGAAACATCCCCTCAGCATTTACCCTGACAAGCCTCTTAAGAATCCTTCATGTTTCAATGAGATCACCTCTTTTTCTTCTAAATTCCAGTGAGTAGAGTCCCAACCTATTTAGCCTTTACTCCTAATCCCTCCATATAATGGATCATCCTCGTGAACCTTCTCTGAACTGCCTCGAATGAAATGATCTTTCCTTAAGTAAAGGGACCAAAATTGCTCACAGTACAACAAATGTGGTCACACTAGCACCTTGTACAGTTGCAGTAAGACTTCCCTACTCTGATACTCCAACCCCCTGAAAATAAAGGTCAACATTCCATTAACCTTCCTGACTACATGCTGCACCTGTATGCTTGCTTTCTGCGTTTCCTGCACAAGTATCTCCAAATCTCGCAATTTTCTGCAGTTTTTATTCAAGTCACCAATAATTAATGTTATTTTACTTCCCCTTATTATCTATTCATTTATTCTCTGTCCCACCAGGAGCAGTTCCAGTGTGGCATAGGAACTGACCACTTGTGGCGGGGATAAGCTCTCAGGTGAATGATAGCTACTCAAGGGTAATTAGGAGGGTGGGTCAAAGGTCACAGAAGGCAGGGCAAGAGTGACATACTAGACAGGCTCTGTAGCACCCTTACTGCAACCACATCACAGCCAGAATGAGGCCCCTGCACAGCCTCTTGATTTTGTCATGAAACATCACTGTATAAATGCCTGGCAATTTAGAGATTATGAGCTCCTTGCAAACAGCTTATACACATGATGCTGAAGGTAAGAAGTGGATGCTTGTGCAGATGCCTGTGAAGTAATAGTAGTGCTGGGTACCTCTTGCCCATCCCTGTCATGTCATCAGCTGGCACCATTACGGTTGCTGTTGGGTAATTGGCTGGCCAGCTGCTCCACCTCTGACCCTGAGTGCTGCACGCATCGGGACCCACAATGACAGAAGAAAGTCTGGCAAAGTCATTGATACAGTAGTCAGTAGCTGAGTTATTATGGAAGTGCACTTCTCCATAAAACTATAGCCCTCTTTCAAGAAGCTAATTTCAAATTCGATTTGATTCAGTTGTCCATAGAGACAATCTCAAAGTCAAACATGATGCAACAAAATTTTTTGCTAAGTTGATGACTTATTTCAGAGACCATTTCTCCACCCATCTGATCCTGAGTTCATTCCCTATTTTCAGGGAATCTTGCAGTTGATTAATGCCATGGACTAACAATGATAATGGGCCTTGTCTGTGTGGGAGACAATATGCTTTCATTTGTTGCAAGTTTCCCTCTTTTTCACTCTTCAATTAAGTATAAGTTCAAAACAATTGCTGAAAAGAGTGCAGTTGTTTAAGTAACGCTGTTAAGTTTGTGATTGAGAGTTCTGCTCACCCTGCCTCTTCTAATTTAAAATTAGAGCTATAGACAACAAAGCATGTATTTGGATTTTGTTTTTCCATGATAATAATTAAACTTGTTGTCGATTGCTAAAATACCTTCCGAGAGAATATGTTGTCTCTCCTCAGTGTGAGCTGATCCAATTTAAGCAACAGAAAATGAGGTTCTGTCAAGTTTAAGATTATATAAATCCTGTTATGTAAATGCGTTGTGATAAAACATTTATTTTATTTAGCATCTTCCGATGCGACAGTAGGTTTCCATTTGAGATTTATCAACTTGACAGCAGCTAAAGACTATTGATAAAATAATTCTGACTTTGAAAGCTTTTCCAGATAAGTAGGAGAACAGAAACCTCCTAAAAGTTCTGGAATATCCCTAGCATCCACAGTTTTTTGTTTTATTTCATTCTGGAATGTCTTCCTCGGAATATTTAATTAATGTCATCCTAATAAGATCACCATGATCGTGTTTCTGTTTTGGATAATCGTCAACCATAGGAGCCAACTGTGCTAAAATTACACTAATTTTCAAAATTGAATATTTTGTTCAAGATTGTCTTCAATCTCATTTGCATTTCATCAAAGATGAAATCGTCCACAAACCAGCACACATGGGCACTTTTTGGAACATAATAGTTAATTCGATTTTTCTCTCATTGAAAATTATCACTCAATATAGTTAAAAGTCATAATTTGATATAATTTTATAAATACAACTAAAAATTAGGTAATCACAAAAAACATGTTTATTAAGTGTCTAGTATATCAACTGTGATTAACCAGATTACAAATAACTTCAAGTAACTTGAAGAAACTATACAGGCCATTTAGTAAATTCTGTTGTTTACACAAGTCAGTTTCTAGTAAACAAGTGCCTTTTTTAACACTTATAAACTGTCTTTATGTGTCCCCAGGCCTTAACATTAAGAACCTCTTTGAAGGCCCGTATTCGAGTGCAAATAGTGAAAATTCACAAAGGTCATTAATTTGATATGGAGTGTGACATCCGACAGTGGCTTCAATTTTTCTGAGTACAATTTTATAAATTGAAACAAAAGATTATCAGAAGTACAATTTTTTAAATTGACACAAAAGATTGTCAAAACTAAACTTGACTGGATGAAACTTACCCTTCTTTCCTGATCTTTTAAACTAATGTATTGAGTTCAACAGGTGGAAATGCTATCACATTAGTTTTAACATGAGGCTAGGGTTTAAACTAATTTAGCAGGGGAATGGGAACTGGAGCTACAGATCAGAGAATGGGGTAGCTGGTGTACAGGCAGTGAGAGCATGCAGAGAATCTGAGGCAGGATAGACAGTTGACAGTCAGTGCAAAGGATTGAAGTGTGTCTATTTTAATGCAAGAAGTGTCACGAATAAGGGCAACCAACTTAGAGCATGGATCAGTACTTGGAGCTATGATGTTGTGGCCATTACGGAGACTTGGATAACACCAGGACAGGAATGGTTGTTGGATATTCTGGGGTATAGATGATTAAAAAAAAAATAGGGAGAAAGGTAAATGAGTTAGGGGAGTGGCATTGCTAATCAGGGATGGTATCACTGCTGCAGAAAGGGAGGTTGTCAAGGAGGGTTTGTCTGCTGAATCAGTGTGGGTGGGAGTCAGAAACAGGAAAGGAGCAGTCACTCTATTGGGAGTTTCGTATAGACCCCCCCAATAGCAACAGAGACACTGAGGAACAGAATGGGAGGCAGATTTTGGAAAGCTGCAGAAGTAATAGGGTTGTTGTCATGGGCGACTTCAACTTCCCTAATATCGACTAGAACCTCAAATGAAAATAGTTTGGATGGAGCAGGTGAGTCCAGGAAGGATTTCTGACTCACTGTGTAGATAGGCTGACTAGAGGGGAAGCCATATTGGATTTGGTGCTTGGCAACGAACCAGGCCTGGTGTCAGATCTCTCAGTGGGAGAGCATTTCGGTGATAGTGATCACGACTCCCTGGCCTTTACTGTGGTCATGGAGAGGGATAGGAGCAGATGGTATGGAAAAGTATTTAATTAGGTGGGGGGGGGGAGTTACAATGCTATTGGGCAAGAACTGTGGAGCATAAATTGGGAATAGATGTTCTCCTGGAAATGCACAACAGAAACATGGAGGTTGTTTAGAGAACAGTTGCTACAATTACTGGATAGGTTTGTCCCACTGAGGCAAGGAAAGGATAGTAAGGTGAAGGAACCTTGGATGACAAAACATCTGGAACGTCTAGCCAAGAGGAAGAAGGAAACTTACTTAAGTTTGAGGAAGCATGGGTCAGACAGGGCTCTAGAGGGCTACAAGGTAGCAAGGAAGGAACTGGAGAATGGACTTAGGAGAGATAGAAGGGGGCATGAAAAAGCCTTGTCGGGTAGGATTAGGGAAAACCCCAAGGTGTTCTATACCTATGTGAGGAACAAGAGGATGGCCAGAGTAGGGATAGGGCTGATCAGGGATAGTGGAAGGAACTTGTGCGTGGAGTCAGAGGTGGTAGGGGAGGTCCTTAAGAAATTCTTTGCTTCAGTATCCACCAGTGGGAGGGACCTTGACGTTTGTGAGGACAGCGTGAAACAGGCTGATATGCTCAAACAGGTTGATGTTAGGAAGGAGGATGTGCTGGAAATTTTGAAAAACCTGAAGATAGATAAGTCCCCTGGTCCAAATGGGATATACCCAAGGTTTCTATGGGAAGCGAGGGAAGAGATTAATGCGCCTTTGATGATGATCTTTGCATCCTCACTGTCCACTGGCATAGTACCAGATGATTGGAGGGTGGCAAATGTTATTCCCTTTTTCAAAAAAGGGAATAGGGATAATCCTGGGAATTACAGACCGGTCAGTCTTATTTCTGTAATAATATTTCGGGGCAAATTATTGGAGCGGATTCTGAGAAACAGTATTTATCATTATTTGGAAAAGCACAGCTTGATTAGAAATAGTCAACATGGCTTTGTGAGGGCAGGTCATGCCTCACAAGCCTTATTGAATTCTTTGAGGATGAGACAAAACACATTGATGAAGGTAGAGCAGTGGATGTGGAGTATATGGCTTTTAGCAAGGCATTTGATAAGATTTCCCCATGGTAGGCTCATTCAGAAAGTAAGGAGGCATGGGATTTAGGGAAATTTGGCTGTCTGGATACAGAATTCACTGTCCAATAGAAGACAGAGGGTGGTCGTAGGTGGAAGGTATTCAGCCTGGAGCTTGGTGACCAGTGCTGTTCCACAGGGATCTGTTTGGGGTCCTCTGCTCTGTGATCTTTATAAATGACTTGGATGAGGAAGTGGAAGGGTGGGTTAGTAAGTTTGCTGATGACACGAAGGTTGGTGGAGTTGTGGACAGTGTGGAGGGCTGTTGTAGGTTGCAACAGGATGTTGACAGGATGCACAGCTGGGCAAAGAAGTGGCAGATGGAATTCAACCCAGAAAAGTGTGAAGTGATACATTTTGGAAGTTTGAATTTGAATGCAGAATACAGGATTAATGGCAGAATTCTTGGCAGTGAGGAGGAGCAGAGGGATCTTGGGGTCCACGTCCATTGATCCCTCAAAGTTGCTACCTAAGTTGATAGGGTTGTTAAGAAGGCATATGGTGTGTTGGCTTTAATTAGCAGGGGAATTGAGTTTAAGAGCCACGAGGTTATGCTGCAGCTCTATAAAACCCTGGTTAGACCACAATCGAAATATTGTTTTCAGTTCTGGTCGCCTCATTATAGGAAAGCTGTGGACGCTTTAGAGAGGGTGCAGAGGAAATGTACTAGGGTGCTGCCTGGACTGGAGGGCAGGCCTTATGAGGAAAGGTTGAGGGAGCTAGGGCTTTTCTCATTGGAGCGAAGAAGGATGAGAGGTGACTTCATAGAGGTTTACAAGATGATGAGAGGCATAGATACAGCCGATACCCAGAGACTTTTCCCCAGGGCGGAAATGACTATTGTGAGGGGGCATACTTTTAAGATGATTGGAGGAGGGTATAGGGGAGATGTCAGAGGTAGGTTTTTTACACAGGCAGTGGTAGGTGCATGGAATGCGCTGCCGGCGGTGGTAGTGAAGTCAGGTACATTAGGGACATTTAAGCGACTCTTGGATAGGCACATGGATGATAGTAAAATGTAAGATAGGCAGGGTAGTTTGATCTTCGAGTAGGATAATAGGTCGACACAACATCGTGGGCCGAAGGGCCTGTACTGTGCTGTACTGTTCCATGTTCTATGAGGCTGAAACATAATATAATATTGCTCTGAATATTATTAGCAAAATAATACTACAGTACAATTAGCTCTCCCATTGCTCCATCTCACACCCCCATCCCCAATTCAGTCAAGTTTAATTTAATCATAGATTGAAATTTCATTTTGCAAATGTTGATCAAATATCCTTTAACAGTTGTCCTTTTAGAATTTGATGTAGTCACAGAAATTCTCCAAATCTTTACAAAACCAAACCATAGGCCTTAATTTGTTGAGGCTATGCTTTTAACAAATTCTACTGTGAGTTACCTTGTCTTGCATGAGTGCAGCTGATTACATGGGCTTAGATTTTGTGGTTAACAGTGAAGGAACGGTGGTCACTGTTCAGTATACTTAGAGCTTCCAACAGAATCTATGTGGGCTTTTGAGCAATGCCTTTGGGCATACTATTGGAGATGCAGAAGACAAGCAAAGGCAAAATACTATGGGTGTGACGTGCAGTTTTAATTTTGGTTCTGACATCGACAATTCACTTCCACAGGAAACTTGGGCTGTTAGTTTTAGTCAGGAAGAAGAACATTGAAGCAAGCAAAGTTTGGAGTAATTCCGATGTTTGTGCAATCGTGGAAATTAGGCTCACTACAGATTACAGACAGGATGCTGTGACCACAGTGATGCAAAGATCTGAATGGGCTCCATTCAGTTTATCATCTCAAACTTAATTGCCAAATTATAAATTGATAAAGTGGGACTAATGGTAGTGAGGACAAACAATGAACTCCTGTAGTCATAAATTTTATCCTTGGACTTGGTTTATTATTTGCACATTTCTTAGAATTCACCAAGTTCCATAACTGCAGGAAAAGCATTGTACGTGTGTTGACCTTAAAATTCAAATTGAATTTAGCTACAAGAAGTAGATCAGCCTTACATATGATTCTATTTCTGTGACAATCACACACTGTTTGATATCTGAATATTCTCCAAGCTTTTTAATCACTATATAAGTATGTTTAAACCTTGCAGATAGATTTGAACATTAGAGTTGAACATTAGTAAATTTGCAAGCCCTGTCAATTTGTTACCATTAGGCAATATGTTTGGCTTATGCTAAACTTATTTATTAACGTTAATGCACATTTTCTTGTATTATCTACTTCCAGCCTTGCATCGCCAGAGATGGTGTCAGAGTATACAAATCGAGTTAGAACTGATACAATTGCAAATCTTCTATTGTATATTCTTGCTTTTGGGAGTATAGATCACCCAATACTCAATGTATCCACTCTACATGGTTTAATTCAAAGTGTTAGCTGTGCTTTATGGAAGTGCAACAACATTTTGGTTTGCATTCAGAAATATGTTACTGAGTAGACATTTACTTGAAGGAGTGACATTATATTTTACTACAGTTTAATGGTGGATGCAGACACTAGTAGCAGCTTGGCAGTCCACTGAAATGAGATTAGCCTGATTTTGCACTGACTGCATCATATTCTAGTTTTAAATTAATGCCAATATCATAAATATCTTAAATTAGAAATGACTTCTGCAGTTGCAGAATGGGCTGAATATGCACACAAAATTAAATTTGAGAGAACAGCTGGGAGCTGATTAAGTACTTAAATGCAAAAATATGGAACAAGCACAGACTCATAAACATGGAAAATGGAGCCTGAACAGTTGATGAAATTTTAATAATTTCTACATTCATTGGCTGCCAAAATTTGATCAGCTTTAAAGGATGAAATGGACTATTACTGGTATACACCTTACAGAATACTCTTTATGTTTTAATTGAGTATCATTCAAAGACATTGGAGATTTTTTTTGTCGGTGTTTGTGTTGTCAAATTGAAAATAATACCAATAGTACAAGTTCACGATAAGCAAATAATAATTGAATGTTCCACATTCCCAATACCCCTACGTCCCGCAATCATAAGGATGTAGTTGTTAAATATCAACATATTTTTGGCATTTGGGTGGCGTGAGCCACACCAACATTTACTGCCCATCCATAGTTGTCCTTTGGAAGGTGATGGAGAGTTATTTTAGACCTGAATCATTGCAAACTAGTGAAATCGAGGCTAGATAAGATGTAGACTAGAGATGAGGTCTCTGAATCTTGGTATAACACTGAATAAGCATTAGTAATGTATTTCCAAGTCATGATGGTGTGTGACTTTAACTGAAAGTTGAAAGTGTTAGTGTTTCTCATGCACCAGCTACTGTCATCATTCTGGATGGTGAATGTTACAAATTTGAAAGATGCTTTTGAAGGAGCCTTGGTGAGTTGTTGAGAGATTTGGAGAAAGACTGTGGAGAGTATATAACACAGTTGATTTGATAATGTCAGCTTTCCATGCCTGTCAAAATCGTAAGTTATTCTCTTGATGCGATGCTCAGTAGTTGACATATATTTCTGGGACATGTAATTCATGCTGTTGACCAAGAGAATTAATAAATCACAGCTATTTCCTGCACATATCATTTTTAGTTGGCTACTGACAGACACACTGGAGACAGCTCTAACCTTCAATGTCATCACTGGTCTTTCATTAGCCCTTAGAAACTCATTTTTAAATGACATAGTTACATATTGCTTTGGACACACACAGACTACACAGTGATAACTTGATAACTTGTATGCTTCAGATCACTCAATTCGATTGTGGTTGCATTAACGAGAAGCCCATTTTGACAAGGACGAAACAATCTGAGGGCAGGACCACTCTTGTCTAAGTTATGACTGTTTGAAAGCAGAGTGTCTGAGAGGTGGGATATCAAGCTATGAGCCTGTTGTCTAATGAAGTGTCACTATTGTGTTGTACTATTTAGTTCACAGTAGTGTCACGATATAAACCTTGTGGGAATGGTTACTTTTAAAAGTGTCAAATTAACGAAACATGTCTTGGTTAAAACAAGACTTAGAAATCAGTCCAGCTTCCTTCCTCTGCAGCTGATATCAATTTAGAATAGAATTAACTGTAAAAGCAAATTTGTGTAGGAGAGGTTTTTAAGTAAGTTAAAAATGTTGATATTGGATTTTATTGGAGGGGTGGATTGTGTGTCTGCATAGAGTAGGGGTATAGGGACAGTGGAATGCTCAATAATCCAGAAGTAGTCATTGTGTGAAAAACGTTGTCCAATAAACAACAAAGCTTGAGTAAGAGTAAGTTAGCAGTTTAAGATTGATAGATATATGAGACAAGCAAATAATAAAGGTGGCTGATAAAGCTGACAAGGATACAAATCTACAAGTAAGCCACAGTTCAATCATAATAGATGCATGAAAAAAATTAAGGTTCATGGGATTAAAACAACAGTGTCACTGCAGACATTAAAATGGTTAAAGAAAAGAAGGCAGAGTAGTATTGAATGACTATCAGACTGGAAGGAAGTACAGATCAAATGATGTTCCTCAGAGGTTAGTGTAATGCTTTTGCTTGGTAGCACATTTTAGGAAGAATGTCGAGACAGAGCCATAGAGGTTTACAGAATGGAAACAGGCCCTTCAGCCCAACTTGTCCTTGCCAGCCAGTTTTCACAATTAATCTAGACCCATTTCCCTGCATTTGGTTCATATCCTGCCATACCTATCCCATCCATGTACCTGTCCAAATGTTTCTTAATTGACAACATTGTACTCACCTCTGCCACTACCTCTGGCAGCCAGTTCCAGACACTCACCACTTTCTGTGTGAAAAAATTGTCCCTCAGACCCTTTTGTATCTCTCCCCTCTTACCTTAAACCTACATCCTCTGGCTTTAGACTTCCCTACCATGGGGAAAAGCTGTTAGCTATCGACCTCATCTATGCCTGTTATGATTTTATAGATCTCTGTAAAGGTCACTCCTCAGTCTCCTGTGCTCCAAGGAGAAAAATCCCAGCCTATCCAGCCTCTCCTTATAACTCAAACCTTTCAGTTCAGGGATCATCCTAGGAAATCTTTCATGTACTCATTCCAGTTTAATAATATCCTTTCTACAGTAGGGCAACCAGAAATGTACAGAGTACTCCAAATGTGGCCTTTCTGTTCTCAGTGCTGTGATGGATGAAAGCAAGCATGTTGAAAGCCTTCTTCATCACCCTGTCTACCTGTGATTCACTTTCAAGGGCCTATGAACCTGTACCCCTAGATCTCTTTGTTCCATAACATTTCCCAGGCCTCTGTCATTGACTGTATAAATTCTGCCCTGGTTTGACCCACCAAAATACAACACCTTGCATTTATTTAAATTAAATTTCATCTGCCATTCCTCATCTCATTGGCTCAGTTGATCAAGAGAAAATTGGAAGATCTAGGAGAAAATGCAGGAAAAAATTACTAGAATGGTACTAGAAGGAAGGCCATCAGCTCCTGGAGAGACTGGAGAAATTAGTGTTGTTCTCAAGAGAACAGAAAAGGCAGAGATGAGATTTGACAGATGTGTTAAAGCAATGAATGATTTCAATAGAGTAAATAAGGAGAAACTGTTTCCAGCAACAGGATAGTCACTAAGCAAGGGATTTAGATTGTATGCAGTTGACAATTGAACCAGAGTTGTATGAGGGAACATTTTTTACATTGACTGTTGTAATCTGGAATACATTGCTTCAAGGTGTGTTGGAACAGATTTGATAGGAGCATTCAAAAGAACTTTGGATAAATACATTGAGGGCTGCATGTTACATGGCTATGGAGAAAGAGCAAGGAACTGGCAGTCATTAGTTACCTCCTTCAAGGAGTCAGCAGGTTAGACCAGCTGAGGTTATCTCATTCCGTTCCGGATTTTTCTATGACTCTGTGATAACAAAGGAAGCAGAAGCTGAGAAGAAAAGCAAGCCTAAATATTTTATGGGAGCTGAAATATTATATTCTAGTTTGAAATGAAGCGATATAAATAAAATTGTGAAACAGCAGAGTTTGAACTGAAGTAAAATCTGTAAAATTTGAAGCATTATTATTGAATGTTCTGTGGTATTGCAAGTGGTATTGTCTGGTAACTCTACACTTCTTCATGTTTACAAAGGTACTATTGCAGTCTCAGTTGACAGTTGTCTATCCATTGCAAATTCACTATCATTAACTTGAGACAAATTTGTTATGCACCATTTTTATTTTGAACAGATGACCTGCAATGGCCATCATTTTACATGCTATACAATCTAGAAATTTTGCACTGGCCATCAGAAGTGTAGTAATTAGTGGAACACTTAGCATTTTAACACTGTTAACAAACGTGCTAATAATATTTCACTTTGAAGCCCTAATAAATGAGAAAAGTTTGTGAAAATCGGTTTTTAACTTTGCAGAATTTGAAAATATACATATAGAGATTCCGACACTTCATTCATAAATGACGATGGCACCAATCTTCTTGACTATGATTAATAGATTGGTAGGTTCTACTGTCAGGAGTTGGGAGGTTTTGTTAAGATAACCTGGCTTTAAGAGTGTTAATGTGATGCACCTCTGCACGGATGTCATTAATGCACAATTCAAACTAACCAAGTGCAGTTGTGGGACTTCATTTTTCCATTGCATGGTTGTAAAAGAGAATGCTTTAAGCTTCTATCTCAGTTGCTAAATCAGATGGGTTTAATACATTAAGCAGATAGTTTGGAATTGACAATTCTTTTTGTTTTCTCTCTCTCGTAATTTCTCCTTGATTTTTGTACCTATTTAACTCAGCGATGCTGCTCATAGAGCTGAAGTATATAGTTATTCTTGTGATAAGCTAGATAATTTAATTTATTTTTACATTGCAAATATAACTTTTAGTTTTGAAGATGTAGTTTTAAAATAATTGAATAATTACTCCATTACTAATTGATGGTATCGCTTTTCATGCAAGTACCATAAAGGTACATATACTTTTTCTATGTTTGTCCTTTTCCTTTAGGGATAGGTTACATCCGAGCACAAAATTTAAACTGATCAGCATGTGGCTTGTGATGGACAGACTGGGCCAAATCATTCTGCACTTCTTCCAGCCATATCAAATTGAGTTCTATTAACAGTTCATTGGGACAGCACGGGGCTCAGTGGTTAGCACTGCTGCCTCACAGCGCCAGGAACCCAGGTGCAAATCCAGCCCACAGGTGACTGTCTATGTGGAGTCTGCACATTCTCTCCATGTCTGCGCGGGTTTCCTCCGGGTGCTCCAGTTTCCTCCCACAGTCGAACAATGTGCAGGTTAGGTGGATTGGCCATGCTAAATTGTCCATAGAGTTCAGGGATGTGCAGGCTAGGTGGATTAGCCATGGGAAATGTAGGGTAATAGGGATAGGGTAGGGGGAGTGAGTCTGGATGGGATGCTCTTTGGAGGATCAGTGTTAACTGGATGGGCTGAATGGCCTGCTTCAACACTATAGGGATTCTATGAATCATTCGTTGAAGGAATATTGAAGTCAATTAACGATAAAGCTATGGAGAGATGAAGAGATTGTTTTCAATGAGCAGGTTGAAACACGTTGCCTGAAAAAGTGGTGAAAGCAAATACATTCATAACGTTCAAAAGTTCATGACCCTAGAAAGGAAAGCTGGTCATGGCAATTTGGGAGGCCTTTTTTAAAGGTGAGTACAGGTATGAATGCCCTCTTCCTACACCACATATGAAAATCTAGGTCTAAGATTCAACTGATAGGAAACTAGAAACACAGAAGTCTCTGCACAGATGTTACCCACAACTATTGGAGCCTTTCTGTGAGAATGCAGATCTAGGTTTGGTAACCACATGTTGACCAGCTGCTAGATAACAAACACTTCCAATAAATCTGTTGTTTAGTATGACAACAAAATAGTTCCAGGAATTCAAATAGCTGAATATGTGTGTAACATAGACAGAGATAGTAATAACTGCCAATGCTGGAGTCAGTGTGGAGCTGGAGGAAAACAGCAGGCCAGCCAGCATCAGAGGAGCAGGAAAGTTGATGTTTTGGATCAGGACCCTTCTTCAGAGATGGGGGAGGGGAAGGGAGCTCCGAAATAAAGAGAAAGAGAAGGGGTGGGGCTGGGGAAGATCGGTGGGATGGTGATAGGTGAGTGCAGGTAGGCAGCGGTGGGGATTGGTCAGTGAGGTGGAAGGAGCAGATAGGTGGGAGAGAAGATGGACAGGTTACGTCAGATCAAGGAGGCAGGGATGAGAGAGATGATTGGTCATGGGATGTGGCTGGGGTTGAGGAGATTTTAAAACTGGTAAAATCCATATTGAGACCATTGACCTGTAGGTTCCCAAGGCAGAATATGAGTTGCTGCTCCTCCAGTTTCCAGGTGGCGTCATTGTGACACTGGAGGAGGCCCAGGATGGACATGTCACCCAGGGAGTGGGAAGGGAAGTTGAAATGGTTCGCGACTGGAAGGTGTTGTCGTTTGTCGCGAACAGAGTGCAGGTGCTGTGCAAAATGGTCTCCTGAGCCTCCGCTTGGTCTCACTGATGTAGAGGAGGCCACATCGGGAGCAGCAGATGCAGTAGACCACATTGACGGATGTGCAGGTGAACCTCTGTCTGATCTGAAAGGTTTGTTTGGTTCCTTGGATGGAGGTGAGGCGGGGTGTGTAAGGGCAGGTGTAGCACTTCCTGCGGTTGCAGGGAAAAGTGCCAGGGGTGGTGGGGCTAGTGGGGAATGTGGACCAGACGAGGGAGTCGTGGAGAGAACAGCCCCTACAGAAGGCAGATAGGGGTGGGGAGGGAAATATCTCTTTGGTTGTGGGGTCGGTTTGCAGACGCAGAAGTGGCAGAGAATGATACATTGAATACGGAGGTTAGGGGGTTGATATGGGAGGACAAGGGGGATTCTGTCTTTGTTTTTGTGGCGGGGAGGGAATGTGGGGGCAGAGGTGTGGGAAACGCATGCCATAGGCTATTTTTTAACCATCTTATCTACCTGCGTTCCACCTTCAGTGATCTGTGAACTTGCACACCCAGATCCCTCTGCATATCAATATTCCTAAGGGCTCTACCATTCACTATATAATTTCTACTTGTACTTGATCTTCCAAAATGCATCACCTCACATTTGTTCACATTAAATTTCATCTGCTATTTTTCTGCCTGTGCCTCCAACTAATCTACATCCTGTATCTTCTGACAATGCTCCTCACTATCCAACACCATCAATCTTTGTAACGTCTGCAAACTTATCAATTAGACCAGGTACATTTTCCTCCAGATCATTTATGTAGACCATGAACAGCAGAGGTCCCAGCACTAATCCCTGTGGAACGCCACGAGTCACAACTCTCCATTCTGAAAAGCATCTTCCACGCCTACACTCTGTCTCCTACGACTAAGCTAGTTCTGTATCCAAGATAACAAGGTGTAGAGCTGGATGAACACAGCAGGCCAAGCAGCATCAGAGGAGCAGGAAGGCTGATGTTTCGGGCCTGGACCTTTCTTCAGAAATGGCTGAAGTTCTGTATCCATCTTATCAGCTCACCCTGAATACCATGTAACTTCACATTTTGTACAAGTCTGCCATGAGGGGCCTTTTCAAAGGCTTTACTGAAATCCATGTAGACAGCATTAATTGCTTTTCCCTCATTAATCATCTTTGTCACCTCCTCAAAAAACTTGATCAAATTAGTAAGGCACAACCTCCCCCACGCAAAACCATGCTGCCTATTGCTAATAAATTCATTTGTTTCTAAATGCATATAGATCTTGTCCCTGAGAATCTTTTCCAATAATTTCCCTACTACTGACATGAGGCTCACAGGCCTATAATTTCCTGGATTATCCCTGTTACCCTTTTTAAACAATGCGACAACATTGGCTATTCTCCATTCCTCTAGGACCTCACCTGTGGCCAAACAGGATACAAAGATATCTGTCAATGCTCCAGCAATTTGTTCTCTTGCCTACCTCAATATTCTGGGATAGATCCCATCAGGACCTGGGAACTTATCTACCTTAGTACTTTTTAAGATGCACAACAGCTTTTTCTTTTTAATAGCAACTTGGTTTAGAGATTAGACACTCCCTTCCCTGAGATTATCCTCCACCAATTGCTTCTCTTTGGTGAATACTGACACTAAGTACTCATTTAGGACCTCACCTACCTCTTTTGGCTCCACACATAGATTCTTTCCCTTGTCCTTGAGTGAGCCAATTTCGCTGGCTACCCTCTTGCTTTCTATATGTTTATAAAAAGCTTTGGGATTCTCCTCAACCCTGTTTGCTAATGGCTTTTCATGGCCCCTTTTAGCCCTTCTAATTCCTTGTTTAAGTTCTTTCTTACCTTCCTTATATACTTCAAGGACTTTGTGTTTTCCCATCCTCCTAGGCCTTATATATGCTTCCTTTATCTTTCTGACCAAGGTCGACACATCCCTGGTTATCCAAGGTTCAGGTAATTTGCCATACCTATCCTTCATCCTCGCAGGAACGTGCTGCTCCTGAACACTTATCAACTGCCGTTTGAAATACTCCCACATGTCGATTGTGGATTTATCCTTAAACAGCCATCTCCAATCAACATTCTCCAGTTCCTGCCTAATATTGTTGTAGTTCACCTTCACCCAAGGACTGTTGTTATCCCTACCCATGAACATCTTAAAACTCACAGTAATATGGGCATTAATCTTGAAATGCTTCCCCACTAAAACTTCACTCACCTAGCCAGGCTCATTCCCCAAAACCAGGTCCAGTATAACTCCTTCGCTGGTTGGATTGTTTACATACTGTATCAAGAAACCCTCCTGAATGGTCCTTACAAATTCTGCCCCACCCAGACCCCTGGCACAAAATGAATCCCATTCAATATAGGGGAATTTAAAATCACCCACCACAACAACACTGTTCTTTTTACATCTTTCAAAAATCTGTCTACATATTCTCTCCTCTATCCCCCACTGGCTGTTAGGGAGCCTGTAGTATACCCCCAGCATTGAGTTTTCACCTTTCCTATTCCTGAGTTCTACCCATACTGCCTTGCTGTATCCTCCGTCAGTGCAGCTATGAGATATCCCTTTACCAGTAATACATCTCCCCCACTCCTTTTACATTCCTTTCTATCGCACCTGAAACTTTTAAATCCTGAGACATTCAGCTGTCAGTCCTGTCCCTCTTTCAGCCAAGTCTCTGTAATCGCAATAATGCCATAGTTCCAAGTTCTAACCAATGCTCTGAGTTCATCTACCTTGCCTAATATACTTCTCGCATTGAAACACATGCATTTTAGATCACCTCCCCTGCTCTTTTCAGCAGAAATTCTCTGCCTGTTCTTGTTCTTTGTCATGTTTGCCTTGGTTTCTACCTGTCCCTCAATTTCTGCATCTACTGCCCCACTTCTCTGGTTTCCATCCCCCTGCCGCACTAGTTTAAACCCTCCCCAACCACTCTACCAAGTCCTGCCCCCCCTCCGTCACCCCCGGACATCAGTCCTGGTCCTGCCCAATGTAACTCGTCCAGTTTGTATACGTCCCACCTCCCCCAAGAACCGGTCCCAATGCCACATGAATCTGAAACCCTCCCCCCTCCACACCATCTTTTCATAAGACCATAAGACATAGCAGCAGAAATTAGGCCATTTGATCTAACGAGTCTGCTCTGCCATTCAATCATGGCTGATAAGTTCCTCAACCCCATTCTCCCACTTTCTCCCCGTAACCCTTAATTCCCTTATTAATCAAGAACCTATCTATCTCAGTCTTAAATGTACTCAATGACCTGGCCTCCACAGCCTTCTGTGGCAGTGAATTCCATAGATTCACCACTATCTGGCTGAAGAAGTTTCTCCTTATCTCCGTTCTAATAGGTCTTCCCTTTACTCTAAGGCTTTGCCCTCGGGTCCTAGACTCTCCTACCAATGGAAGCATCTTCCCAACATCCATTTTGTCCAGGCCATTCAGTATTCTGAAAGTTTCAATTAGATCCCCCCTCATCCGTCTAAACTCCAATGAGTATAGACCAAGAGTGTGTTCCCACAGCTATGTGTTCATCCTAAATATGCTGCTGTGTCTACTTTGACTAGCTTGTGGCACTGGTAGTAATCCTGAGATAATTACATTTGAGGTCCTACATTTCAACTTTTTTTCTAGTTCTCTATACTCTGTTTTTAGGACTGTATCCTTTTTTTTAAACCTACGTCATTAGTACCAACATGTACCACGACCACTGGCTGTTCACCTTCCCTTTCCAGAACATGCAGGACCCTAGCACCAGGGAGCTGACACACCATCCTGGACTCTTGTTTGCGGCCACAGAAACGCCTATCTATTCCCCTTATGTTTGAATCCCACATAACTATAGCATTTCTATGCCTATTTCTCTCTCCCTCTGTAGCAGAGCTAACCATGGTGCCATGAATTTGGCTGCTGCTGTTATCCCCGAGAGGCCATTCCCCTTAACAGTATCCAAAATGGTATATCTGTTTTGCAGGGGAATAGCCACAGGAGATTCCTGCACTGCCTGCCTAAGCCTCCTGCTCTGCCTGGTGGTCACCCATTCCCTTCCTGCCTGTGGACTCTGAGACTGCAGTGTGACCACCTCTCTGTACGTGCTATGCACAATACTCTGCGCCTCGCGAATGCTCCACCGTGTCCCCAGACACCGTTCCAACTCTGAAACTCGGGCTTCCAGGAGCTGCAGCTGGAAACATGTCTTGCACACATGCAGGTCCCAGGCACTGGAAACAAGCCCGGCTTCCCATATCAAGCAAGAGGAGCAGACTATAATTTGGAGCTCTCCACCATGTCTTGCCCCTTTAAGTTAATTAATGCTTACAATGTCAAATATGAAGCAATTAGCTCAATATAATAATTAAATCTAAAGCCTATCTATTGTTTTATCCATTTCTTATCATGCTTTTAAGAATAATGTAAAATTACAGCAAGCCAGAAAGCACCATTCACAATGTGTTGCCACACAATTCAAGTCTAGAAAAGAGGAGTTCGCACCCAGCTTCACCAAAAGGGAGATCTTGATTGACAGGTTGGTGGAAAAGAGAGCTGTCCTTTACTCTCAGGACTAGCAGAGGAGACCATGACACAAGTCTCTGCCACTCTGATCTGAAGTTGCCTCCCAGTTAAGTGCAGTATCAGTGACTAGGAAGAACAGACAGCAATAAAAGAAGAATGTTAATGGCCTTTTACACCTTCTGTCAGCTCACACTCACTCTATCTTTGCTATTGTGCCCAACTCCCATCAAGGCTCATGATCTACCACTCTCACTATTGGAAGCAATATCTTCCCTCATTCACTCTTATCCATCCCAACCCATAAGACCATAAAATATAGGAGCAGAATCAGACCATTTTGCCCATCAAGTCTGCTCTGCCATTTAATCATGGCTGATATGTTTCTCAACCCCATTCTCATGCCTTCTCCCATAACCCTTGATCCCCTTACTAATCAAGAACCTATCTATCTCTGTTTTGAATACACTCAATGACTTGGCCTCTGCAGCACTCTGTGGCAAGGAGTTCCATAGATGCACCTCCCGCTGGCTGAAAAAATTCCTCCTCAGTTCTAAAGGCTTGTCCCTTCACCTTGAGGCTGTGCCCCCAGATCCCAGTCACTCCTATTAGTGGAAGCTTTATTTCCATGCCCAATCTATCCATGCCTCTCAATATTCTGGAAGTTTCAATGAGATCCCCCTTCATCGTTCTAAACTCCATAACATGAGATGCAGAGTCCTCAACCGCTCATGCCTATGTCAAGACCTTCATCACTGGAAACATTTTTGTAATCCTCCTCTGGACCCCCTGAAATGCCAGCACATCTTTCCTTAGAGATGGGGCTTAAAACTGCTCATAATATTCCAAATGCGGTCTGACCAGAGTTTATACTTAGTTTATTCTTAGCATACATCTCTGCTCTTGTATTCTAGCCCTCTTGAAATGAATGGAAACATTGCATTTTCCTTTCTAACTGCCAACTGAACGTGCATGTTAACCTTAAGAGAATCCTGAAGTAGAACTCCCAAGTCCCTTTATACTTCAGATTTCCAAAGCTTTTCCTGATTTGGAAATAATCTATGCATCTATTCTTCCTACCAAAGTACAAAACCTCACACTTTCCCACATTGCTTTCCATCTGCCACTTCTTTGCCCACTTTCCTAGCCTGATCAAATCCTTCTGCAGCCTCACTGCTTCTTCAACTCTACCTGTCCATCCACCTATCTTTATGTCATCTGCCAACTTAGCAACAATGCCCTTAGTTCCTTCATCTACATCGTTAAAATATAATGTGATTAGTTGTGATCCCAATACTGATCCCTGCGGAACACCACTGGTCAGCAGCTGCCATCCTGAAAAAGACCTCTTTGTCTCTACTATCACTGGCCTTCTGCCAGTCAGCCAATCCTCTATCCATGCCAGCATCTTGTCCCGAATACCACAGCCTCCTGTGTAGTATCTTGTCAAAAGCCTTCTTGAAATCCAAATAGATTCCGTCTGCTGGCTCTCCTTTGCCTCACCTGCTCATTACCTCCTCAAAGAATCCTAACGGATTTGTCAGGCATGATGTCCTCTTGATGAAGCCATTATAACTCAACCCTACTTTATCATGCAATCCAAAGTACCTGATTCTTGATCCTTTGCATTTCACCTAGCAGCACCATAGATCCACAGTAGTTTCCCTGGCCCCACACTTATCCCTGGAACATCTGGATAACAAAGACATCTAGGTCAGGCTCCTACTTATTGATTACAGCTCCACCTTCAACACCATAATTCCAAACTAACTCACCTCTAAACTCCAAGACCTAAGTCTCGGCTCCCCCTCTGTAACTGGATCCTCAACTTCCTGACCTTTCAATTGCAATCAGTAAGAATAAACGACAACACCATAATCATTAATGCCAGTGTCCTGCAAAGCTGCATACTCAGCTCCCTACTATACTGTTTATACACTCATGACTGTGTGGCCAAATTCCACCCCAACTCCATTTATACATTTGCTGATGACACCACCATAATAGATCATATCTCAAATAATGACAAGACAGAGTACAGGAAAGAGATTGAGTGCTCAGTGGCATGGTGTAAAGCCAACAATCTCTCCATCAATGTCAGCAAAATGAAGGAGTTGGTCATTGACTTCAGGAAGCAGAGTTGAGGACATGCCCCTGTCTGCATCAATGGTGCTGAGGTGGAGATGGTGGAGAGCGTCAAGCTCCTAGGAATGATGTTCACCAACAATCTGTCCACCTACATTGACGTGACGGTCAAGATGGCACATCAATGTCTCTACTTCCTCAGGAGGCTAAGGAAATTGGGCACGTTCACAAATTCTCTTATTATTTTTTGTAGATGCACCATAGGAAGCAACCTGTCTGGATGCATCACAGTGCGGTATGTGCTTTTCCCAAGACTGTAAGAAACTACAGAGAGTCAAGAACACAGTCCAGTACATCATGCAAACCAGCCTTCCATCCATTGACTCCATCTATACTTCCCGCTGCCTCAGGAAAGCAACCAGCATAATCATATACATAACCCCTCCCACCCCAGTTATGATCTCTTTCATTCTCCTCCGTCAGGCAAAAGATATAAAAGTTTTAATATACATACAAACTTCTTCCCCACTGCTATAAGACTTTTGAATGGACCTCTCAAATATTAACTTTGATCTCTCTCTCTCGGCACCTTTTCTGTGGCTGTAACATTGTATTCTGTACTCTGTTCTACTGCCCTGATGCACTTTGTAGGTTATGATCTGCCTGTCAAGCATGCAACACAACACTTTTCACTGTATCTCGGTACATGTGACAGCAATAAATCAAACTCAAACTCATACACTTTTCTGAAGAAGGGTCTCGGCCCGAAACATCAGCTTTCCTGCTCCTCTGATGCTGTTTGGCCTGCTGTGTTCATCCAGCTCTACACCGTGTTATCTCAAACTTATACACTGCAGTCTCAGCCTTAATACTAAACTCTAAAATCTTACCAATGGCCTATAGGTTGCTGGGGTGTTACATTAACCATTTTCCAGGCGTCTGAGACTCCCCCTGACTCCAGTTATTCCTGAAAGATCACCACCAATGTCTCTACAATCTCCTGAGCTATCTCCATTAGAACTCTGGGGTGTAGTCATCCAGTCCGGGTGATTTATCCACCTTAAGACCTTTCAGTTTGCCCAGCACCTTCTCCTTAGTGATTGTCACTATACTCATCTCTAACCCCTGACTCTTTTGAAGGTCTGATTTATTGCTGGTGTCTTTCACTGTGAAAACTGATGCAAAGTACCTATTCAATTCCTCTGCCATTTCTTTGTTCCCTATTACTACATCTGCAGCCTCATTTTCCACTGGTCCAATGTCCAGTCTTGTCTTTTAGATATCTAAAAATACCTCTTACAGTCTTCTTTTATATTACCAGCAAGCATACTCTCATATTTCATCTTCGGCCCCTTTATTACATTTTTAGTTATTCCTTGCTGATTTTTAAAGGCGTCTCAATCCTCTGGCTTCCTACATTCTATGCCTTTCCTTTGCTTTTATGCTGTCTCAGATTTCCCTTGTTCATTCATGGTTACCTTGTCCTCTCCTTATTGCATTTCTTCTCCTTTGAGTTGAATTTCTGCTGTGCCTTCTGAATTACCCCTAGAAACACCTGCCATTGCAGGTCCACCATCTTCTCTGCTAGGCTAATCTTCCAAGGGCTCTGTCCAGTTCCTCCCTCACGTCTTTGTAATGAACTAGTCAATTATAATACTGTTACATCTGATTCCATCTTCTCCCTCTAAAACTGAAGGGCAAATTTTATCTTATTATGGTCACGAGGAGCTCCTTCACCTTAAGCTCCCTTAATTTCTCTGGTGGGCTCTACCACAAGTTGCTCCAAAAAATATTTTATAGGCGTACTACAAATTCCTTCTTTTGAGATCCGCTGCCAACCTAATTTTCCTAGTCCACCTGCATATTGAAGTCCCCCAATGATTATTGTAATAGTGACAAAAACAAAATTGCTGGAAAAGCTCAGCAGGTCTGGCAGCATCTGTGAAGGAAAAAACAGAGTTAACGTTTCGGGTCCGGTGACCCTTCCTCAGAACTGGTTATTGTAATAGTGTCTTGCTTACATGATTTTTTTATCTCCTGATTAATTTCCTTACTCACATCTTGCTACTGCCAGGAGGCCTGTATACAACTCCCATCAGGGTCTTCTTTCCTTTGTGATTCCTTACCTGTACCCACAGAGATTCTGCGCTTTCTAATCCTATAACACTTGTTTTCGATTTAATTTCATTTCTTACTCCTAGGGCCTTTGCCCATCTGCCTGTCCTTTCGATTCGATGTGTATCCTTGGATACTTAGTTCCCAGCCCTAATCCACCTGCAGCCACATCTCTGACACCCACCCATCATCCCTGCCAATTTCAATCTACGCTACCAGCTCATTCACCTTGTCTTAGATACTGTGTGCAACCCTCAGTCCTGCATTGACTGCCCCCACCCCTACTCAGAGTTGTCCCAAATAGAATATTACCTGGATCTCTGGATTATTACTTCAGCGGCAATACGACTAGGCCGTTAGATTACCCAGACTACTAACTCTACAGGTTCCCTGTGCTTCCCAAACCCTCACCTGGACACTTCACCACCTTTCCTCGACCTAAACCTACAGAACCATCTGTGCCAGCCCACTCAATCCTTGCCTTTATCTTATTGCAGGAGAAAATGGCCCACAAAAGAACAGAGAGGGCCATGAAATTTGCTGGGATGCCTGACAATCATCTCTTCGCTGTAACTCCCCCTCAAAAGCCGAGGGGATCCATACCTTAGCAGGAATGGACTGTTAATCCAGAGACCCAGATAATGTTCTGGGGAACCCGGGTTCGAATCCGGCCACGGCACATGGTGGAATTTGAATTCAATAAAATATCTGGAATTAAGAATCAAATGATGACCATAAATCCATTGTTGATTGTTGGAAAAACCTATCAGGTTCACTAATGTCCTTTAGGGAAGTCAACTGCCATCCTTACCTGGTCTGACCTACATGTGACTTCAGACCCACAGCAATGTAGTTGACTCATAACTGCCCTCTGAGCAATTAGGGTTGGGCAAAAAATGCTGCCTAGCCAGTGATGCCCTCATCCCGTTAATGAATAGAAAAAAAAACGGACTGTGAATGCTCCAGTGGTGATGCTGAGACCTCCAGCAACAAGGAAGGGACGTTGACAAGTACTGTGCTGATCTCCTATTACCGGGACTGTGAATGTATTCTTAACATGCCCAAACTTCTACCCTCATTTCTCAACTCATTTTCTCTCGTCTGCTGTAAGCACCAGTTGCACCTGTGTAGTCTCTGTCTGATATTGGAACGTGAAAAGAAAATCTTCATAGGCGCCATGGGTGAAATTTGAATGTAAGTACATTATCATATTTTTAAACATTCTTCCTCATCAACCATGTGAATGACATTCATTTTAACTGCAGCTACAAGAATAGAGAGGGTAGCCATCCTTTGCACCAACGTGATATTCTAAGCCTGTCTGAAAGATAGCTATTTGTTCTGTAGTGCCCATTCCAGCATGAAACTTTGTCACGATTGAATGATGGAGCACCAGATGAAGTCAAGCCTTCTGTCAATTTGTAAACTTACCTTTTATTAAATAAATGAACTACATAAAAAGATCAAAGTGTTAAGCTGCACTTGCATTGGAAATATAAAGGTGATGCAGCATCAAAACCTTTACAGCCAGTGAACAATATCTTCACACATCTTGGAATGTGTTTGTGAATTGTGGAACTAAAGTGAACTTTAAAGCTTGCCCGACAGTACCTGTGCTTCGCAGCCATTACTACGATTAATTTGTAATTTTGAAAGAGATGGTCAAGATTGCTCATGATCAGGATTTCTTGTTGAGATGTTGGGGAAGGCTGGTCAAGATGGAGGCTCAGATGAACAAGTGGTAAGCTGAAGCCACAAGGCACACACTCAAACCTTCACGTTGGGAATTGTCACCATCTTTCTTCTCTCCACTGACTGGTAAAATAGTAAGCTGCACATAAATAAAGTGGAAGTAGGTAATTATGAGATGTCGATGCATGCATTAAGGCCTCTCATCGCTTCGCAGTAATTTGCTCGTCTCCCCATTTAAACTTCTGGTCGAGAATCGGACTTCTTTTCTTGATGTTGAAAATCTAATTTTTCTGATCTATTTCTCCAACTGACTTGCCATTGTCCAGGAGCTGGGGAATTCTACCCTAAGATTTTCCAACCATTTTGTGAGAATGGAAGCAGGCATCTGCTTGAGTGCCTCAATCACTTCTGATTATGTTAAGAAGGCTTTGCGCTGCTTCAGGAAGATTAGCACTCTGATGGAGCTGATTGCAGAACTTTTAGGTTTTTCTATGTAATGTGGCAAGAAGACAAATGGATTGTGCGCCACATGCTGACATTGTTCTTAATAGAAATCATCAGGACAAATCCTGAGAGAATTGTGTTTTACAGTTATTGATTTGTGGCAAAACCTCAGGCAACAGTCATTTATTTTGTTATAAGTGTTTGAAATTAAATACACCTATCTTTCACAGAGCTTGTAAATGCCAGTGCAGACTTTATCTAGTAAGTAGGTTTAATGTGATTGTCAAAGGGAAAGACAGTGACAATAAGAAATCCTTGACCATCTTTTCACCTCTTGGCATTTGCATGATAGAAAGCCCATTGATACTGAATTCTGTGAGTTCAACTGTTCTATTTTACTGTGTTCTTGAAAGGAAGAGAGAGGTGCAGTTATATAGCACTTTTCAAAGCATGGTTGTAAATTTACGGACTGCTGTTTATCATGTCTTCAGCTGAAGAGCTGCAAACGCCCAAGAAACATTGCCAAAGTGGTGCTTGTTTTAATTTTCTGAGGTTTCTGTGGCTTTTCTGCTGAAGTTATGCAAATGGTACATTACTTTGGAAAACTCACCCTCTCACTGTATTTCAGCAAGGTAAACTGTAAATACTGGATAAATTGACAGTTGAGAGTTTAATGTATTAGCGTTAATGTTGTTTTCCACAAAGTTTTGAAGCAATCAGTTCATCTGTTTAAGCATGAAAAGCAGTCATTATTAGAAAGCCTTTGACTATTTTGTGTGTGTGAATGGAAATATGTAAGGCAGTAGTAGGCTGATCTCTGATTGGCATGCTGCAATTTAATGGTTGTTAAACTATTAATTGTCTCAGCCAGAGACCTCTGATCTCACCTTGCAGAAAGTCCTGCCTCAGATAGCTGCTGGCCAATCAAACAGTGGCATGTCTCCAGTCCTACCAGTGCCATCAGGATTGATGGTAGATATTGGGAGTATAGACAGTCCTCAATGCCAAAGAGACCCAGGTAAGGCTGGGGTTTCATTAGGGCCTGGCAGGTAGACCCCAAAGTGAGGAATGTGAGGAGAGAGCTGAGATCAGAAAGCACACAAAAGGAGTGACCTCTGTTGTGCTTAGGGAGCTCATTGATAATGAATTCTGTGAGTTCAGCTGCTCTATTTTACTGTGTTCTCGAAAGGAAGAAAGAGGTGCAGTTAGATATGGGGTGGGGGGAAGTGCCTTAGCATGCAAAAATGGCCTTGCCATGTGGCATTGATACCTCCTCCTAGTAAACATGGCACTGTGTGTCACGCGTTTAAGAATTTTAAAAATTAATGGCCCAAATTTTCCAATGATCTGATGATCATTTTTTCAGTGGAGATGCGAGATGCGCGTGTGGAATCTCCATCGTAACAGTCAATGAAAGAGTTGCCTGGGAATTTGAAGATTCTGCTGAGCAATGTCCTTCCACCTGGACCCCTCCGAAAGTCTCCTTTTAGAAAAGAAGGTTCTGCTGCAGATAAATAAATAGTTACTCAAGACAAATCAGACAATTAAAAACCTTTTTCCCTAGCTTATCTTACAGTGCCCCAACTTCACCTCTTCTGAGATTTACACCCTGCATCACCAACCCTGATCCAACACCAGGCAGCTGTCCACCATGACCTGACTCATTTTCCACTGCTGGCAGACATGACATCCCTCTTCTGCTGCTGCTAAACTCAAAACTAGCCCCCACTCCTAACGCGACCTCCCCTGCTCCAGACCCAATATCTTCCCGCAACCTGCCCTAAATACCCATCATTTACCTGCCTGTCCTCTTGCCACCTTGCATCCTGAGACTACAGTTGCCTAAGCCCTTTCCTCTACCCACTTGACACCCTATGCACCTGGCACTCTACCCACCAAGTTCACTTAACAGCTATCAAAGTGGCAATCTGTGATTCTAGACCTTTACATTCCAGAATCCAGCAGTTGACTGCTGTGAAAATTATATTTGTTAGGTATTTGTTTGATACATGTTCAATATTTGCAGATATTGCATAAGAAATAATTTAATTGTTTCTCAGGCTTGGTTTTTGAAAAATAGGACTTTAGTACAGAATTTTCCCAGCTCTTGAGCAGAATGGACAATGAACAAATATGGGAAAATACATTGAGAATGAAAGGTTCCGGTTTGAATATTCCCATTTTTTGGCTAAGTGTCAATTCAGGGAGTTTCATGGAGGGCTTCAATCTGTGAACCCTGATGAGGCTTCCCAGTCAATTCTCCACTGCTCACCTCATTCAGTATACCCTCTGCCTCCATAGCAGTGCTTTTGAAAGATCATGCAGTCAGCAGAGGTGCAAGTGGTTGCCAGTGTCAGGACCTTCCTATGATCATGCTGCAGATACCATATTTAATCCCTAAATGCGCATCATTGCAAATGCTACTAGCTAATAATTGCCTTCAGTGTAACAAATCAGAAAATGCTGGAAAAACATCTGATGCGGCAGCACCTATGGAGAGAGAAACAGAGTTAACGTTTTGAGTCCATATAACTTTTCTTCAGATCCGATAGGGGTTGGAAAATGATTGTTGTCATCCTCTTGACAAAGATGGAGAAGAAGCATGGGGAACAGATGGTGTGCAGGCCCAGTGCAAAAGACAAATGAGTTACCAATTGTGGTGAAAGAGCAACAGAGATGTAAAATATTTATAAATTAAGAAGAAAAAAATGGGCCCCGTCTGCAGAGAGCAAAATAAACAAGACATATATAAGTTGAGCCTGTGGTGGGACAGAGAAGAATGTAGGAAAAATGGAGGGCGGTCACTCTGCTCTGAAATTGGGGAAGCACTGGAGCAGAAAATTAGGTGTTGTGCTTCATTGGAATATTATAGCAGGTCCAAGACACTGCCCTTGGTGTGTTGCTCTGCAATTGCAAAGGACATGGCTGAGAGAGGCATGTTGGTGCACAGCTGGAGATTTTGGAGGGCACGGTGGTGGAGAGGAGGAATGTCTTCTTTCCACAGGGCCAGGAGGAGACCACAGCTCCAGTTGCCAATCTGGTCTGTAGTAGCCACCCATGTCAATGCAGTGTCCAAACTCTGGAGGAATACAAACCATTGGCCCAAGAAGGTTAATGACCTTCTTGTCGCACAAGGGAAAATGCTACCTCTCTCTCACTCCAATTTCACCACTGTACCTCCTCCCCAGCATCCCATTCCATCAGAACAACCAAATCCCTTTCTCCAAAGCAAGGTGTCGACTTCCATTTCGGTGACATTGCATTCACAAAAATGATGGAGTAGTAGACTATGAAGGCCAGTTTCTGGCTTGTAGCATTTGGAGTGATGTGTGGTTTCATTTAAATAAAGCCCACCATTGTGGCACAAGGTTCTGTCAGTGGTGAGCACTTCTGCCTGTACTGCTGCAAGATTGAATAGTACGGGTACCTTAGAGTCCGAATGCATAATGTTTGAAGTGAGCTGAAGATTGCGTGAGAAAAGTTATTGTGGGCCATGGAGGGAAGACCTTCTTGAAACTGTGTTAATAATAACAGCCAAATAATGGTAAAATGCAGCCCTTAATCCGATTAATTAGTGCAAATTTGACACTTTTACAGCAGTTTTATAACTAATATTGAAACTTCATGGTAAATTCACTTATTTGTTTTCAGCAGGGGAAGAATTTAGAAGAAATAGAATGAGCATTGGTACTACAAATTAAACATTATAGGTCTACAGAATACACAATGAGACAAAATCAGATGGAAAAAGTATGTGAGTAGATAGAACATGGCAGATGAGATTTAACATTGACAGATGGAGTGCTTACAAAGGAATAGGTAGCTTGTACATTCTATAAATGTTGAAATATTGAAGGGTGAAGCCCAAAGACATCTATAAGTCAACAAAGCCAATAAAATGTTGGTGCACAGCCAAAACAGAAGTCTCAGGTAAATGGCATTAAGCCATAATTCTGGTTGGATAGCTGAAGCAGATACAATGAGCTGAATGGTCTCCATCTGTGTTGTAATACCCTTGTGGAAGAAAAAGTCTTGAGTTATATGACTCATTTTGCCCACTCACTTAACCTATCTTTATATTTCTGCAGGCTCCGTGTCATCCTCACCACAGGCTTTCACACTTATTTTTGTATCATCCACAAACTTTACTATCATACATTCACTTCCTTCATCCAAGTTATTAATATATGTTATAAATAATTGTGACTCCAGCACTGGTCCCTGTGGCATTCCCCTTGTTACAAACTGCCACCCTGAAAGTCCCTCACTTATTCCAACTTTCTGTCTTCTATTAGTGAGCCAATCCTCTATCCATGCTGCGATACAACCTCCAACACAATTGGTTCTTATCTTATTAAACAGTCGAATGTATGGTAGCTTATAAAATACCGTGTGTAGATCTAAATGCATTACACTATTGCTTCTCCTGTATCGATCTGCTTGTTACCTCCTCAAAAGAATTGTAGACAATTTGTTAGGATTCATCTCACCTTTTGTAAAGCCATGCTGACTTTGCTTAATTGTATTAAACATTTCTAAATGCTCTGCTCTTTTATATTTTATTATAGATTCTAAAATTTTCCCAATAACAATTACTAAGCTAACCAGCCTATAGTTCTCTGCTATTTTTTCTTCTCTCTCTCTCCTTTCCCTTGTAAATAAAAGAGTAATACTGGCAGTTTTCCAATCCTCTCGACTTTTCCAGAATCTAAGAATTCTTGGAAGATTCCACTAGTTCTGTAGCCAATTCCTTTAATACCATCGTCAGGTCCAGGGGACTTATCATTCCGTAATCCAACCATTTTTCTAGCACTTTGGTCTAGTGATAGTTGTTGTATGTATATATGTCCTCCCTCCTTTTAAACCTTGAATATTTAGGCATTTTGGAATACTGTTAATGTCTTCCACTGTGGAAACTGATGTAAAGTATTTATTGAACTCCTCTGGCATTCAGAATGCTGCTTCTCAGTCTTCCTTCTCCAGGTGCTTTCACCAGAAGGCACAGGGAGACTGGTGCATACTTAATGGTCTTGACTTATTCATTAAAAGTCACAGCTTAGAGCAACTGGAAATGTGAAATAAACTGGATATCTTTGGGTTTGAGGTATGTCTTTATTGCAGAGAAAAGAAACAGCTGCTGCCTTTGTAGAGATCCTGATCACTTTTCAAACAAATATCCCCCTTCCCATCCCTAAGCTGTTCAGCTACTGACAGTCAAGCACAAAGTTATTGGCAGGAAGAAGTTATAAAGGAAGAAGACCTTTATCATTGATGACCAGCCAATAATTCACAGACTAGTCACCTTCCTGTTACCATTCATATATGCCCCTTGGGTTCATCCCATCTGGAAACTGGACTTCCACTACTGCTTAAACAAGCAGCTGTGTAAACAGAACTTACATTGTGTCTCAGGTTATTTGCTTTCCTAAGTGTGCAACAAAATGTCAACAATAATTGGTTTTTAAATCAGTTCATTTCCCATTTCAGTGCACAAGCAGAAATACAAAAAATAGGAAGATAGAAAGACTATCAAAGTTTTCATACTTTGAAACTCAGAATTCATAAGAGATAGAAGTTTTGTTGGAATTGTTCATGCAATTCTGCCAGATTTCTTACAATTTAAAACAAAATTAACTTTGTAGAAAATTATTCAAATTGTGCAGAAATAGAAAGCAGAATGACACTGGGACAGATTCTGAGAATTGAAGAATAACCATTCCTTAGAAGAGCTTTATAAGATATGGACACTTCAAAGAATAAGAAATACAGCACATGTTCAGAGTTAGTATCAATGCTGTAGAATAATATGGTCTCACAGGTACAGCTAGGCATGATGAAGAAATGCAATATTTGTAAAACTGTAGGTCACTTCCAGATGTCCAGCAATAAAATAGTTTCAGGACAGCAGAAAAACTGACAGTCACACAAAGAGGTAGAGAATGCCATTTACAGTTATAAGTATCCATTTTAGTCAATCCACCATCATTAAAAAAAGGCACCAGAGATAGTCTTAGGAGAAATCATTGTTTTAACTGAAAGTAGTAAATTAATTAACTTTAGTTTCACAGAGCTTATTTACATGAATGGACATCTTATCAATTTTAAGCTTGATACAGAAACAAATGTTATTATCCTGTCAGATGAGATACCATGACTGAAGAAACTGAGGTCACAGCCTACAAAGATTAAATATGGTTCAGGTGCAACAACTGCTAAGATTAAAGGAGTTCTCCAAGTAACACTGCAACACAAACCATGTGCAAGGGTTAAAAATGTGATGGTGCTTGACAATAACACTCCTGAAGCTTATCTTGGCTTTAGCTTCCTTTCAGGAGCTGAAGAAGTTCAACCAGTGCCAAGAAAACAATAGGTTCAGAAACAAGTCATTGCTGAGCAATCGGTCAAATATCTAATTGGGTTTCCTAGACAAATTCTGAAACCTATCAGAAGTAAGAGTCCTTTAACATTACCTATGTCACCCTTAGAGAACTGTTCTATATTGTCAACTTGAAAGCAGGGAAGGTGGAAATGTCCAATCCTCTATCTTCTAAAAGAGTACAGTGAATGCAAGTGATAAAGATGAATGAGCAGGAATCTTCCAGTAATTGATTGATTGATTTGATTTGTTGTCATGTGTACCCAAGTACAATGAAAAATTTTGTTTGCCAGCAGTACAGGCAGATCATAGTAAGCAAGGACATATAGATTATAGGGTGAAAAATAACTTGGACAGTGTGAGGCACACAGGTTCACCACACAGGACGTGCATGAAGCAAGATCAACATTAACAAGATCAACGTTATTTGGGCCTAGCGAGTCTATTCATCAGTCTAATTACGGCAGGGAAGAAACTGTTCTTGAACCTGAACGTGCATGTGTTCAAGCTTCTGTATCTTCTGCCTGACGGAAGAGGTTGTAGGAGATCATTATTGGGGTTGGCTGGATCTTTGATGATGCTGGCAGTCTTTATGTGGCAACAGGAAGTGTAAATGGAGTCCATGGATAGAAGGTTGGCTTCTGTGATGGTCTGGGCTGTACACACAACCTTCTGTAGTTTCTTACGGTCCTGGGCAGAGCAGTTGCCCTACCAAGCTGTTATGCACCCCAATAGTATGCTTTCTGTGGTGCATCTGTAAAAGTTGATATGGGTCCTTATGTACATGCCAAATTTCCTAAGCTGCTGGAGGAAGAAGAGGTGTTGATGTGCCTTCTTGACCATCTCATCCACGTGGGAAGTCCAGGACAGGTTGTTGGTTATCGTCACTCCTATTGTCACTTCATGACTGAGGATGTGAAATTTTTTGACTCACCAATCAAACAACTTTAGAAGGCAACTGAACATGTCCAACCTAATCAATAAGTTGAATTCAAGAGCCTGTATCACTCAACTCAGATGTTTCAGCATATAAAGTGAAAATATTTGTTTGGAAAAAGTAAATGAGCTGCTTACGATTCTACAAAAGCTAAACGAAGCCCATAGATTCCGGATCCTGTCAAAATGAAGAAAATACTTTATCTGACCATCCAGGACACTGCAAAAAAAAACAAAAGAATGTATTTTGGGAAAATTGTGAAACACGTAAACTACCTGCATTTGTGTACCAGTTGAATATTTGAAGGGAGATATATTCTGTAAAGCTCCTGAGAGTCCTTAGTAAGTGTGCCAGACTATTAATGTATACAGTTCCAGTTGGTAACATGCAATATACCTTTGTGTTTTGACTTGCCAGCGGTCTATCCTCCACAACTGATAAATAGATAAGCCCTTGTCTTAGGGCAGTGAAAGGAGGATTGGTGGCAAGGAACTACCCAGACCAGAATGCCACATGCTGGTAACAGTAATATCTAAAAGTACAAAATAAATCACATTGAAAAGGAAACAAATCACAATGATACCCAGCCAGTTCAGGGCCTTAGTTTATTCCCATTCTATTACTGTATGAAATTTGATTGTGATATTCATTACGGCACCAAACGAATAGCAACAAAAGGCTGTTTATTTGTGAGACTTCACATCAGAAATCTAAATACCAAGGTAAAGCTATAAAAGTTAACTTTATTGACAGTAGGGACAAGATTTACAGATGGTCTTATTGAGCTGGTCAAAATGTTTAAAGGTATTGACCAGTTCAGTCCTGAGAAACAATTTGCCATGATTTGAACAATCACAATGAGAGGTAAATCAATAAAATTCAGAAGGAGGAAAACAAATAGATAGACAAGGCATAGCTTTTACAGAGAAAGGGATAGTTGTTTGGAATGGATTGCCAGGAAATTTTTGAGAACTGGAATTGTAAGAAATTTAACAAGAGTTTGGTGAGGGAATCAGTTGAGGGAGTTAGATAATGGTCTGTCCTCTAGGCTTTTCATATACATTCCAATTTGAATTCCAAATGGATGTTTGGGTCATAATTTGCCCAGTTAGCATCATCCACCTTTTGCAAAGCTAATGGAAGTATCCTTTCAGTCACTGAATCTATTCATTCAGCCCAATGTTCAGGGCCAATGGTTGAGCTCATCTAATTCCTATGATAATGTCACGGAGGTAATATTTACTGCCCTAAAAGATAAAGAAGGTAACTGCAACATTTCCACTTGGACAGGACCTTGACGGAATGAATTGCCTTCTCGTTGGAGAACTGCCCCAATTTTCTTGTCAATGAATATAGGGATAATCTTTGTGGACAGCTTGCTGATGCAGTTTCCTTGGGGTAAAACACCAATGCCAAATGAAATGGTCTGAGTGACTCTATATGTTAGCCCATGTAGCATAAGCCATGAAGACTAGGTTCTTGTTGTGACTGATGTTTCAATGAATTTTGTCTGAACAACATTATGTACATTATATATCTCAGACTTACCTATAGTCTGGGTACTATGCTTACTCATTACAGTTACATTACAGTATTGCAATCAACATGTTCAGACATTTTATTATATGCCTCTAGTACAGGTGGAACTTAGAACCAGGCCTTCTGGTCCAAATGTAGGCACACTGGTACTGGAGCAAAGAGCCCCTACAGTTACCTAACATACATAGTTGACTGACATACTAAGCAAACCCACTTAACTGACTAATAGACTAAGGAGGCTTTTATACTAGAACATCACATGTCTTTGTGTCATTTAGTTTTCATTACCTTTCTGACAACTGTGCATTAATACAACACTTAGCACTTTGGTGGCAAAGTCATTCCCCAATCTGATTGAGTCATCAATTATTGTCACAGGAAAGTGGAACATAGATATTAAGATAGATAAGCAAGCTACTAATGCTTATATACATAATAAAATTAATGGCATGAAGTTATAAACACTGAAACATGTTTTCTTCATCACAATTCACTGACCAGCTCAATATTTGGAAGTTCATATTAACAAGTAGAGATGGTGTTACTGCTGACACAGAATGATACCTCACACTGGCTGAGTCTAGTCAGAGCTAGCTCTGATTTGGTGGCTGCCACAATCAAGTTTGCTTTTCCTAAAGTGTCTTCAAAGTAAAATCAAAGTCGATCAATAATTTGAACTAAAATGGTAATCATTTTAGATCAAACAAAAATTGGAAAAGATTGAGAGTAATGCAATCTGAATTAATTTAATCTAAGTGATTAATTTATCTTACAACAAATCGTTATCTAGCGATCTAAAATGCAACCTAATATTATTCAACAACTGTTGCTTCTTTCAAGCAATTAGAGTTTTATTGGAACCAATAAATTCAGTAATTACATGTTTGCTAAAGTGATTAGGTGATTATGAAATCAATGAGAGTGATTTGAGTTAAGGTCATTTTGACTGAGGTAGGGATGCTCAATATTGCTCATTGTTCAATATTGCTCATTGTTTACTACTCACAGATATAATTATATTCTACTACATGTGTATTAATTCAAAATCTGGAGTTGAGTGTCAAAAAAATTGATCTGTAGATAGCTTCTGTAGCCCAATCAAGTCATTAGTAATGAAAATGTCTCACTGGATGACTCATTAATTATAAGATTTAGAGATTTCTTAATATTTTCATAGAATTTTCGATCTGCAGAAGAAATGTGCTCCATTCTTAGAGATAATTTTGATGTTTTAGTTATATTTAAAATTCTCTTAAAAGCTAGTAGATAATGCACTAGGTCAAAACAAAGTACTGTGTATGATGTATCCTAACTCAAATCAATGTAGAATGGAGAGACAAAAACCTCATTTATATGGGACTCAATGAAAATAACTGAGACGTTGTCATCGCAAATACTGATGTTTTAAGGTTTCATGCACAAGTCTGTTCTTGTGTTAACATTATTTATTAATAATTTTCATATCTATCTCAGATCATCTATTAATATGGTTTGTGAGGAAAAGCTGAGAAATCAGAAGAGAACATTTAGTGTGTCATTCTGTGGAAGACCATGAGATGGATAGATAGAGCAGAATACAGCTTTATTTCACACATTGCTTAGCAAAACCTTAAAATGTTTAGAAATGGTATGGAAAAGTAGTTCCACTTCAAACACTTACAAATCCCTTTCATGGATGAACATAAAATTCAGATCTCAATATAGTTAATATGACCGCACATGTTCCACTATTAGGAATGGAGATACCCAATTTGCAACATGCATTTTCACCACTGGAGGGTACTATTGCTTCCCCTTCACACAGCATTCTAGTTGAAATTTGCTACCATGATAATTTGAGCCTTATAATAATATGATATATAACTTTTATTAAGATTTTAAAAAATCTGAAGTCTGTGCCTGTTACCAGATAAACAACTTGATTTAATGAAAAAACTACATATCTTATTGATAATAATGTCATTTGTACTACATCTAACATCCAAATTTTTGTCATGCTCATACAACTTCTCATATTTTATGTTTTAAATTTGTTCTGACCTAGTTTGGCCTTTCACAGGCTTCAAGACTGATGAAAGTGGATCTTTGTAAGAAATCGGAAAAATCCTGTTCAGATCACGGGAATATTCATATGGATTGATAAAAATTCCTACTACTTTATGTTTTTTTTCCAATTCTGTGCTCAATAATACCAATGTGCTTTTATTCTTCTAGGCTATGCAACTATTAAATAATAAAAAAAAGGTCTTGATTTTCTGAAGTGGTACCCTCAGGCCTTGTAATAGCCATTGGTTAAATCATTTGAGGCTTTCAGGCTCTGTTGATTTGTTGACCAATTTCAGTCAATGATCCTGTAATGAGTACTCAGACCCTGTTTTGCACATCTCTTTCAGGTGGCTGCTTTGCATCTCAGAAGATACAAATTTCTAATTTAGCTGACTTTGAGTTTTCAGGGATAAGGATTGGGTGGGATGGGAGAAGGTACAGAGATCAGATGTGAGGAAAAAGTAACCAGAATTTTTTTTCTCCCCAACCTTCATTTTACACCTCAAAAAATGAGGTGAAATTATATTCAGTTCTTATAATCCTTAGAATCCCTACAATTTGAAAACAGGCCGGTTGGCCCATCAAATCCACACCAATCCTCCAGTTTCTGCCCTAGTATCTCTTGTCTTTTCATAACAGCTATCATTCTGGACTTTTTTTTTTCTTTTTGTAATGCTTGTTTGAACTTCTGATTTAAAGCTTCACTGTTCAGAACATCAATATCAAGAAATTGTTTTGGTTCCCAATGGACCATCCTCAAAATAAGTAGCTTCGTAGCCCATTTATATGGATGTTGATGCAGTTCCTGCAAATTGCATTTTCCTTTGGTTTGATTCCCAAAGCTGTCTAATCATTTTTCAAAAGAAAAGATTGAAATAGATTGGAAACGTGGATCAAATATTAAAACCAGCAAATAGTAGCAGTATGGCTGCCAGCGGCAGTTTATCGAGGTATGTTGCGAATGGTTCAGCAACATTTCGAAGATGGAAATGCAAGTTTGAAAGGGCTAATGGAGTTGTATGTTAATTGAATGTGCTGTACTCTGTAGAGTTTGAAAGATAAAGCTGGATTGCATCTGGTGACTGTCCATTTATCATCCATTGGGACCATTTTATCCATTCTTTGTTGCAAAAAATTGGCATGTGAAAATGCCATTTCACTCTCAAAGGATTTGTAAAAAGCTCAAATGTGGTCAGAGCATATTGTACAGAGTTAGTATGATACAATTCATTTAGTAAATGTCAGTAACAACACTAGCGGCTATGATATGGATTTTAATGGACTATCTTCTGATTTAAAATTACTAGTAGCACAGTTCAAAATACCAGTAAACTCATTATTCATTTCACTGAATACTTTGACCCCAGGAGACTTTTCAAAACGTCAAATCACTCCAAAAGAATTGATTTTTATAGCCTTAGTACCGATTACTATTAAAGTCTTCCACACTAAGCTGATCCTTCTGAACAATTAGCTTAATTAAAGTACAAATTAAACACTAAGGATGTAAAAGCAACATGGGTGCCATTTTAAAATAAACAGCTTTAAAAACACTTTCAAAGATCATATTAGATGCTTTTATACACCAGATTTAAATAGTGAGTCAGGACAAAATTAAGTAGCCCTATGATTATAATTCATAATTAACCCATTCCCATTCTTTCTGATTTTGGCAGCACGGAGGTTTAACAGTTCCAGCTCATTATAACGATAGTAGCATACAGCTCCACTCTAACTGCTCTGATGATGGCTGCATTCCACAGCATAAGGGTTAATCTTTTGCAAGGGAATGGTGCATTTTGGCTGTTATCACAGGCGCTTTAAGTTTAATATTGCTTGAAGGTTTTGAAGGATTGTGGAAAAAGGAATTTATTTCAAGTTTTGTGGGCACACAAGATTTGCACTAGTTTCTTTCAAAGAAGTCACTGAAAATTCCCAGTAGATTTTTTTTATATAAACAAGTCTTCCTAAGAATCACATGACTTGTGCTAACTGCTTGCTTTGCTGGAGATCCTGTGGGCCTGTTTGAACAATGAAGTGATCCTATTCAATCTTGTTCAGTTGAGGGAAAACCCTGCTAAGAGCAAGTTTTGAAGGAGGCAAGGAGCTAGCAAGAACTGCAGATGCTGGAGTCAGAGTCAATATCATGTGGAGCTGGAGGAAGACAGCAGGTCAGGCAGCATCAGAGGAGCAGGAAAGTCAATGTTTCGGGATCAGCATTGACTCTGATGTTGTGTTCCTCCAGCTCCACATGATATTGACTTAGAAGGAGGCAAACTTGCTATAAACAAACTGCCCAGCTGATCTCTTTGTTTCTGAAAAGAAAACCTTTCACATCAGTTTATGGCGAAATCTACTTGTCCTGTTGAAAGAGTGAATGTGAGATTATCTCAAGATTTTATTTCCTGAACAAACTGTGTCTGTAAGACTTCAGAGGTAACCATGCATGTCTAATAATTTGACCACATGTGCTTGACCATCTGAGCAATGAGGAACAGACCCTGAAACACTCAATTCATCCTTTTGTCCTCAAGAATAACTCATTGATGAAAGATTTTTTTTCAAGAATGCAGATCACTGCAAATAAAAATGTTTTTGTTTTTACCCCTGAAGTGTGTGTGTATGTTATGTTCATGTTTGGGATGATTTAGAGGGATAAGGATTTGTTCCTCTATATTACAGATTATCTATGTTAACCATGTTTATTTAGTAAGTCTTATTTTGATAATAAATCTATATTTGTACTTATTAAGAAACCTAGTTGAGAGATATTTTAGTTAAAACCTCATGTAAGTAAGGCATTCGACTGGTCATCTTGGTAATTGGAAAAATGACTTTTGTTTTATGTTGTGACCTGTGAAGTGATGGGACTGAACAAGTAGAGCACTCCTAGCCTCAGTGGTAACACTGCAGCAGGTGAAATACTGTGAAGAATTGACTGTTAGCGCAACAGGGAAGATAGGGCTGCAGCATTGGTGCAGAAGCTGCACCAAAGGAGTGATGTCCTGTATCCAAAACTGTCCTTCCTGCCAAACTCCAAGAAGGCAAAGGAAGTAGGTGGCTGTAATACTTAATGAAAATAGTGCGGGCTTGCTGTGCTGAAACAAGTTCAATGACTTCACAAGAGAGGTCAGGGTCGGTGAATGCATTTCACACACCATTATTACAGCTGACCTGCTGGCCTCAGACACTGCTTGATCAACATTCCCATTTTACCCAACGAGAAGCAATGTATTTTCCCATAGGGAAGTCCAGCGTTGGAGCACATATGATGAAAGGGGAAGGATTTAAAAGGGACCTGGGACAACCTTTTCACACAGAGCATGGTGCGTTTATGGAACAAGCTGCTG
Source organism: Rhincodon typus (assembly GCF_021869965.1). Classification (NCBI taxonomy): domain Eukaryota; kingdom Metazoa; phylum Chordata; class Chondrichthyes; order Orectolobiformes; family Rhincodontidae; genus Rhincodon; species Rhincodon typus. Next base: position 42,214,577 of record NC_063347.1, on the reverse strand, counting down.
GAGGAAGTGGTAGAGGCAGATACAATTAGAACATTTAAAAGACATTTGGACAGGTACATGGACAGGAAAGGTTTAGAGACATGCACACTGGTGAAGAGTACAGGACACCTCCAGACTGTTCCATGTATTGCAGGTTTTATTTAAACACCCCAAGATTCTTTTCTATCACATTTCATGCAGCACAGCAACTCCCTGGTTAGTACTGCTGCCTTACAAATAACCAAACTTCTGTGATCTTTCATGTCAATCTTCAACTGATTCAAGAATTAGTTTCTTCACAACCGCATACTTGTTAGTGTACAAATACACAAGAAAACAAGGCCTGCCAGTTTAAACAGAATTTGCTCGGATTTAGATTATATTGGGCATGGATTTAAAGTGATTAGCAGAAAGATTAGCAGGGAGTTGAGGAATATTTTGTTTTGATCCTGAGAGTGGTGGAGTTCTGGAAACCATTTGCTGAAAGGCAGAGGCAGAAATCCTCATCACTTTAAAACACAACCAGGTTTGATTCCACCCTCAGGCGACTGTCTGTATGGAGTTTGCCCATTCTCCCTGTGTCTGCGTGGGTTTCCTCCGGGTGCTCCGGTTTCCTCCCACAGTCCAAAAATATGCAGGTTAGATGGATTGGCCATGCTAATTTGCCCCGTAGTGTCCAGGGATGTGCAGGCTAGGTGGATTAGCTGTGGGAATGCAAGATTACAGGGAGAGGGTAGGGGATGTGTATGGGTGGGATGCTGTTCAGAGCTCAGTGTGGAATCAGTGGGCTGAATGGCCTGCTTCCACACTGCTGGGATTCTATGATTCTGCGATCAGGACTTTCATTACATAGAGGCTGTTCACATGCCATTGAGGTATGTGCTAGTTCTATGGGAAGAGAGAATGAAAAGATTTAGCTTTTTCCCCATCCAGGGACATGGCAAGCTTGCTTCAGCAACAATGGCATTGAATTGTGAAACTTTGCCTATATCACCTGTTCGATGCTAAGTTTAGAAGGGACCAAACGTAGAAATGATCATGGCTATGAGCCACTGGGAATACTGCCCTTGACCTGCTCTGAGGTTCTGGTTGTGATTGCAGCCAAGTAGAAGATTCCAGTAAGCACCTCTATAGAGAAGGGTGGATGCCTGAAGCATTGTGCGTTCCTGAGATGGATGTGACGTAATTGCTTCCTGTAGACCCGAGGCACATCTGACCTCTTACTGACAATCCATCCTCCCTTCCTCCTCTCTCTTCCAGCAACTTGTCCCTCTCTCTGCAACCTCCGGTCAATCTCTCTGATGTTTGTGATGAAAGTTTTTACAGCCATAATTAGGAGCAAACATTTTTTCCAGAACCCTTGAAATATGAATCAAGGCCTTTGGCCACTATCCAATTAATCAAACAAATGGTTTCTAACTCTGCTGTTAGGTCACATGAAGAAACATATAAATGTAACAACATCGAAGGAGGCAATTTGCAGCAGTATGCTTCTGACAGCTGAAGTAAAACTATCTAGTCTAACATCACCTTCCTAGCCTTGTAGTTAATGGCACCTCAAGAACACTTTCAAGTGTTGTGCTTTAAAGTGATGAGGATTTCTGCCTCTGCCTTTCAGCAAATGGTTTCCAGAACTCCGCCACTCTCAGGATTAAAACAAAATATTCCTCAACTCCCTGTTAATCTTTCTGCTAATCACTTTAACTCTATGCCCAATATAATCTAAATCCAAGCAAATTATGTTTAAACTGGCAGGCCTTGTTTTCTTGTGTATTTGTACACTAACAAGTATGCGGTCGTGGAGAAACTAATTCTTGAATCAGTTGAAGATTGACGTGAAAGATCACAGAAGTTTGGTTATTTGTGAGTTACACACACAAACACAATCACGCCAAGTTCTTTTGATCTTTTATGAAATCCTTGAGGGCCTTTGCCTGAACAGCTTTTTGTCCTGCTTCCGCATAAACATTCACACCTCCATCAAGCCACATCCAACCCATCGATCTGAGTCTGCCAGATGCCAGATCTTATAATTCACTGATCCCATGGAAGCCAGAGTGCTATTTACCAGCTAAGAGCCCCAGCATGCATGACATTTTGCCTTCCAGTGATTTATCATCTTCTCCCCCTTTAAATATGAAGTTCCCCCCTTTACTATTGTAATGCCTACTGCTTCCCAGCAGTCTGCCTCTAGTCTCCACCATTACGTTCCACAGTTTCTCTACCACAGCACTGTGATAGCCCCTTTCCTCTTGACGTTTAGTGGCTGGATCCCCTGGATTGAATATGGTCTTGAGCAACAATGATTGTCCAGATGCATGACCGATATTTGTGCAGCTTCTTGACTGTGTTCATGTGACTCCTGCATAGCTCATGACCCACAGGACTGACAGTGACCTACTCCCCAGACTGTTGAGGTACCCAGCCCCTGACTGAGACTACCCTGACTGGATACCTGCCCATGTCCAAGACCCTGGACTGATATCAGAAGCTGCCCTTGATTTACTGTGCTGGGACCACCTGATGGATAGATGCTTCCTTGGATATTGTTGAGGACTATTCACCTGAGAGTTTGAGACAGAGGCTTTTTGAGTGTGTTTGCTGTGTACATGATTGGCACATGGTTCAGCTTTGAGATTGATGTAGCAATGTGCTGTACAGGAATAGGCGTACACTCCCGACGCTAACAACCATGTCAAGCTGCTTGGCTTTGTTTCAGTGCAAAGCAGCAAAGCAATACAGCAGCACAATAAGATTTTATACTCTGGCTGAGGAGGCAAAGCATTAAAAAGGCAAAACAAAGCAGAGATGCAGAGTGCATCTGGGTGGACACATGGTTTCAGAGAGCTGGGAGAGTAAGCAAGCAGCCCTGTGATACAACCTGGTCCAGCCCGAAGCTGGTTGCCCATCCCTGTGTACAAACTGCCCTTCCAGCAGCATTGCAATGAAAGATGTGCTCCAAAGTGCAGCATTACAGTGCAGGAACATACCAAAAGTAGATTGGACATGTTCCATGATAGCATGGAGAGGCTAGCGCATGTTGGATGCCACAGCCCATGAGCATGGAGTGAGTGCTGGTTGATTCAAGATGGCACTGATGCATGGCAACTGTGTGTGAGCTCTCTATAGCAGATCTTAGTTTTACATATCTTACAATCATTCTGCTCTTTTAAGCCTCAATTTGAAGTCTGTTAAAATTACTAACAATGTTCTCTTAAATCCATAACATTGTATTCTTCGTTCTGTTCTACTACTCTTATGCACTCTTATGGTTTGATCGGCCTGTGCTGCAAGCAAAATAAAAATTTTCATTGCACCTAGGTACATTTAATTAGTAATAAATCAAATTGAAAAATTCACTGCCCTGGAGTATGCCCTGAGATGTTCTGAGGTATTGATGCTGGGTGTCCGAAATGAGCTAAAGTGAGCTAAATTGCCTGATAACTGCCCCACCCTTCTTATTGGGAATATACTGCATTTAAGTTACAATCTGAGGTGTGACAGAAAGGTGCATAATAATGAGGTGAGATTGGTGTTAATGAGGGTGAGAAATAGCAATAGCTGCTCACTGCTTCCTCGGCTTGACATCTGAAACATTGTTGGAAAATACAACTAGTTGCTACCAATGAGATAGTAAGAACTGTCAATGCTGGAGCTTAGGTTCTGGAATGGTGTGATGTGCATTAAGAGTAAGCTTCTTGAAACTGAGAGTGTTATAAAGTCTCAGATAACTATTGGGAATGATCAGAAATACAGTGAATTATTTTATTCAGGGCCTGGATCTGTTACCATGGCAATGATAACTGCACTTTACTTGGCTTCTCAATATGTTTTTCATTTCTCCTACACAGATTTTTTTTCACCTGAAGTAAAATATTTTGGACAGATTAAAAAATGAATGTAACTGTCTGTTCACTTAAAATCAAAATGTTGTCAGTTATATTAAGGACTGATCAGTCTTCTGAGATAACAAGGTGTAGAGCTGGGTGAACACAGCAGGCCCAGCAGCATCATAGGAGCAGGAAGGCTGACGTTTCGGGCCTAGACCCTCCTATGATGCTGCTTGGCCTGCTGTGTTCATCCAGCTCTTCACCTTGTTATCTCAGATTCTCCAGCATCTGCAGTTCCTACTATCTCTGATCAGTCTTCTGTTTGTTTTGTCAATAGGAAATTTGAAACAGCCCCGATAATTCAACATGAATTTCAACCTCCTCCTCTCCATCTGTTCTTTCCCAATGGCAAGAGAAGGTCCAGCAAGGCATTAAAATCCTGGTAAGATCGAAGTCCATTGCCAGTTACTAATGGAAATGATCCAGGGTCCAGATGAGTCACCTGGTGAGTATAAATTAAGATTCTGAAGTTACTACACGATGATGTCAAGGACACTGCAAAGTAATGTTAAAGTCTATGCAGGGGGCTTACCTGCACTACCTTAGCACTCAGTAGCAGCAACATGATGGGAAAAGCTGATCTGCAGGCATTTGTAAAACCTTGCCTTTTGACGTGTGGTTTTTTTGCCCACACCAAGAATTTGCTTTCAAGACAGACTGGTTACAGGGAAGACAAATTCAAGAATTGTCTTGTGTTGATTTTAGAATCCTGTTTCTTGTACATTAATACCTACTACTACTCAACATGCAAATCGGAGATATACCAAACTCGAAAACTGTTACATTGCTAAACCTATGTTCTACGTGTGCTTCTCTCTGTATTCTAACTTAACTGGGCCCACACTGTGCTATCTATGCTCAGTGGAAGCACCTTCATTATATCATTGCAAGGTTACTCCAGTGTTCTAAAGCTCTTACACAACAAGCATTTCCAAGCTTTTATCTTCTGTCTTAAACATCAACTCTTATCTAGATTCTCAAATGAGTTCCTTCGATCAAATCTTTTTACAACATCTACAATGCATTCCTATTTCTTTATGTCTCCTAGTCCTGTCCAAGTATTTGAGTTGATTCACCTATGTACCTATGGCAAAGAATCGAAGCAAGAGGTAAAGTTGATGAGCCATTTTATCTGCTGCGTTCTCCCAAATCAGAAATGTAATTGATCTGGCAGCATCATCACATGTCCTGAGTGAGTACTACTTGCTGAAGGGTCTTGCATTGATTTAACTGCAGAAACGCATGAGGAATTTAAGTTGTTTCTTCTTGTCCACCAATAACATCGGGATGGAATGATGGTGTTAATTCTCTGAGAAAAGAATGATGTTATTCATCTAGAGGTAATTGTTCCTTATACAAAGAAACTGGTTCCTTTACGGCAATGATCTGTTCTTGAAAGTTCTATTCAAGGCATGAATATACAGGTTGACTTTGCAATTATTTGGTTTGATGCTTGGTGTGTTCTTTAGACTGTAGCACATTTTTGAGAAATGACCCCTTTTCCTACAATGAATACATTGTTGACAGAAGGCTAGCCAGTTTTGCCTTGGCTGATAAGGGGTTTTGGGACCACACGAGTGACAAGATACTATAGCATTAGATAGTTCAGGATTTGCATTGTCACATACAGTATATTTTCTCAAATGAGAGTTGTGTTTGCACTGGTCAAAAATTCTATTGTGGCTTAAATACTAAACACCCTCTGTAGAATGTTTTGCATTAAACTGAACTTTTGCTATGTAATGTTTTTGAACAATTTCCTAGACTCTGTATCTACTGCCATTTGGACAACTTATTCTAGAGTTAAATCCTCTTTTGCATGAAAAAGTCCAGTGACTGATTTAACTAAAAGACCAACAATTCTGTTGCAAATGAGCTGTTGTTGTAAGCCTGTATCATTGCAGGGGTCAGAACATGCATAAAGGTTGTTAAGGAAGTTATACAGACTCTCCTGAAAGCTAGTATCTGCTATTGAATCATGCCCTCCCAGTGTTGCTCTTGAAATGAAATATTGATCAAAGCCTGACTCAAGATTGTCAATTATAACCTGTTTCTCATCAGTCATTTGACTATTTAATACATGTTGGAGATAAGTGCACTAAGCTGTTCTGCATTTGATTTGTTGTCCAACCCTGAAGCTTAGGACTTGTGCTATCCATGCTTGAAAACTTGCTGAGCTATCAAATAGATTTCATAGCTTGAATTTCTATTGTGGAAAGAATGGTACCAGTATTTTGTTTGCATTGATTGATGATTGTTAAATTGTTGACCCTATTTTCTTAATCTCTTTGTACCATACTCATTTGTCGCCTTGATGTATCCTTAGTTAATTGATGTTATTGTTTAATCTTTGTTGCTGTAAAAATTGTTGTAGCATTAAAATTGAAAACTGGTAAAGTTTTCTGCTTTCTTAAATGCTGTTTGCAATTTAAAGTTTGGTCTTCCTTTACCCAAATGGCAACTTGACAGAGATGAATAAAAATATTTATTTTTCTGAATGGTTGTAGGATTTCCATAGAATGTGGATAGAAACATTCTCAAAATATCTCTAATCAATGAGATTCATTGACTTTCAAGGCTATATAAATTACAATATCACTCTGATATTTCTGTGTCTGACATATTTTGTGTCGAATTCAATGCCACGTGATCAGATTTGTGTTCTTTTTCTCCAATGCTGATTTTTTAACAATTAAAATTAACAAAAATTTCTTATTGCTTAAAAAAACCTTTTTTTTATCTCCCAAACCAATGAAAGTTTTAATTAACCTCATTTTTGGATCTGTGAAACTTCAAATGCAAGGAATGCTAATTATGTACCTTTTTTTTCCCATTCAATGTACCTTAAACCTATCTCCGAATAATTTACTTAACTTGCCTGTTGATAAATTTGTCAATGAGTAAATGGTTTAAAACTGCTAAATGACTGACAGAAAGCTTAACTCTGCTTTTCAGCCAAGGTTTTTTAGGACTTTTCCCCCAAGTGTCCAAAACTGCTTTGAGTAACCGGTAACAAGCCTTTTTGAACGTGTGCCCAATGTAGATTTATCAGCTTGGCTGCTTGTAGGCTTTTATTGCTCTCACTGCTTTTTCATTTCCTATGAAAGTTTGTTTCTCTAATTACGGGGTGTGAAATGCTTTTATTGGTTTACAATTGCCTTTGGTGATCTCTTTGAAGGAGTTTTCTGTTCAATGATTTTCACAGCATTACAGCTGCTAGTTCAGCTCTTCTTACTGTTACTTGATCTTAAAGCTGAACTGATAACCTTTTTTGGATGTAGTCTTTTCATTTCTCCTCTTCTCCAAATGATTTTAAATCTGTTTCTTGAGCTTCACTACTAGGCCATGAATCCCAACTATCACCACCGTCTGTTGTTGTTTGGTTTGCACCCACCTTGAAGAATTTGGGTTGAAAACTTTTTGATTGAGGAGAAAGCAAAGTCAAGAGCTGTCTTCAGGTTTTTACCTCTTTAGAATACTGTTTATTGCACATTAACACTAACTGCTGTTCCTCTGAGATAATCTTCTAATTGAGATATAGCAGGCTCCAAGCTTACCGCAACACTATCAAAACTATTCTCTGCACATGTTTCTCTCTTCATTCTAACTTAACTGCCCACACTGTGCTATTTATGCCCAGTGGGGAACAAGGTTGCTTCAAGGTCCAAAAGCGCTTAGCCAACAACTTGTTTCTGTTGGAATTCTTTATGTTCTACGAAGAACAAAAGCATTCAGTACTACCACCCTGTCCTTATCATCACCTCCAACAACACTCCAAGGTGATCATGGGCCTTTCTAGCTCCTGCATCCCACTATCTTTGAGAAATCTCTAAGCCTAGCTGCATCATTTCTCTAATTTCTCATCAGGAAGAATCTCTACATTGTGGTGAGTGAGGTCTCAGCTGCCAAGATGCTAGCTGAAGATCATCAGTGGGCAATCAATAACCATACAAAAGCCGCATGTCTTGCTATCGCTGATAATACCACGTGGCAAATAAGTGCTAGTGGCTTCATAGACAAACAGGCCTCTGCTGCAGGAGGCTGTTATTACCAGGTATTAAGTGCCTGATCAGGGGACCCAGAATTTGAACAGGAGGTTACTGAGACCCACCAGGCTGCTGACCTCCCTTGTCCATCGTCGTCATCATCTACCCGCCCCCTCGCACCCCTTGTATTAGTTACCTGTGGGCTCGTTATTGTAGAGATGCCAGCTTTCAGGTTCTAAAGGATATAATTGATGCCAACTCCTCACTCCTCATATACCTTAATATTCCTCTGTCAAAATTTTATCTTACTTTTCGAAATAAAGTTATAGACCCTCTGCCTTAACAGTATGAAAAATCAACACTCTAAGTTACTTCCCTGCAAAAATTGTTTCATTCAATCTCCTGTAATTCTTTGAAGGGAGTGTTGAAACAAAAGGTTCCTTAACTATGTTGTCTAGTCATTCAACTGCCAGACAAAAACACATAAGATCAGCAGGCATGCTTGTATTACATTTTCAATTTTGTCAATATTTCAATCTGCTAATGATTAAATGTGTATTGCTGCAATGGTCTTGATTAGATTGCATTCCAGTTCCTTCAAAAGAATATATGGTTGAATATAAATTTTAATCTGACCATTAACTTTACACATATTATTACTGGTACATTTGAAGCCCAGCTGAAATAGTACAGAAGTGTGAGGTAGAAGTGTGTGGCAGGAGGCACGGGGGAGTCAGGAAGGTGAGATGCTCTGTTCTTTGTGCCCTTTCACCCAATTATCTGACAATCCTGCCTCCCAGTCTATTCTTGGGGTGGGCAGGAATTAAACTGCGCCCAATATTTCAGGTTGATGGTCTATCATCAGAACTAAAAGATACTATGTAAAGAAAATAGAAACTGCAGCCCAGTGTCATTATTCACTCCATCACTGCCTAACATCAAACCTGTTCTTCGTTTCAATTGTCAAAACCCATTCTTACAAGCTATACAATAAACTTGTCTTGATTCATATTGTTTAAGTTTTAACTTACCCAAGTGATCATATTGCCTTTTACAAAATAAAGTGATGACAATTTTACCCATGATTTTGTGCCTTCAAATGTCCTTCCCAGGAGTACAGCCCATTGCATTGGTTCTGCAGTTGAAATTTCAGTTGTTACTTGTTATTATCCTGAAGTGTTATTGTTCTGATCTTCAGTTGATTTACTGCTCCAATTCCTGCCCATTGAAAGGAAGGCAAGACTCCAGAGTGCAAGTTTAGGGTCAGCTTTCAGTGAATTGAAAATAAACGCTTTGCAAAAGTATTAAATCCTGAAGAATAATGGCCAGTGAATTTGCATCTGCCTGTTCCGCAGATTGCACTAAACATTATTAATTGCATAGCTCCATTTTTTTGATGTACAGGTTTCAGAGAGGAAAGGAGTTACAATCATCAAGGGGTGTTTCTAATGCACAAAGGGCAGCCCATAAAGACAATATGTCTTTCCTTCCTACCCATTTAAAACATTGAAAACAATTATTTATCTAATCTGTTATAGCTTGGGCAGCACAATATCAAATGGTTGCAATAATATAAGGTCTTGATGAGAGCTGCTATCCCAAAAGACTATTATGCCTGGAGGACCTGGGTGAATACTAGGGTTTACCCTTCTTACTATCGACATGCTCTGATCCCGAATTTTCCTTTCCAGGGCATTGCCAATTCATGACTGGGCTTCAGAGTGTTCCAGTTCTTTCTCCCTCACTTCAGAGACTTCCCACTCTGCAGCACTGTATTCAAAGTTTTCTGAGGTCATTTCTTTTTCTAGCTGTTTTTGGTTTAAGTCTTCCAAGGTCCAGTCCTGCTTTCAGAGTCTTCCTTGTTCTCGGACTGTGTTTTAACTTTGAATCTTCGCTGTGGTTCCTGCCCAGGAACATGGCCACATATTTGTGTTTTGAACCAATGTTACTACCTGCATGTTGAGCCACTGCCTTATGGTATCTCAGGCCCTGTGTGCCTGCAACCTACGATGATACTATTGCTTTACGAGGTGTATCTTGTCCTGGATTTTTTTAATGAAGAAAGTGTGAGACAGGTGATGAGCTGTCTGCTCTGAAACAAAAATGTAAACAGCTTGTGAGGCCTTGGGTCTTTTTCTTTTATAAGTTGGAACAATAGAAGCAGCCTGGATGGGTGGCATCAAGCTCCCACTGAACCAGTTGTTTTAGCCTTTAGTAGCAGTTGCTGGGGTCTTGAAGCTGGATGTGGAAGCTCTTTTTCCTCCCTCTGTTACAGTAATAACCTGGGGTTCTCTTCGTGCTGCTAGAATTGCAAGTGAGATAATCTAATTTACTGAATTTGACTTTGCCAAGGGTGTGTTTGTGGGATTTATTTTCATTGAACAGTTAATTAGTAGTAGTTAATATATATTATTTTGTTAAGCATTTTGTTAGAATTATAGTTAAGCTAATTCTTTTCTTCTATTTTAATTACAGTGTATGAACAAAATGTGATTTGTTTTAAACCTGATAATTTAGCCAATTGAATTGCATCTGAATACAATGCCTTACACTTAACTTTAAATTAAGATAAACTTAGGGCGTAGGCTATCTTTTTAATATATTTTGAGGGGGTTTGGTCAGGTCCATATAAAATTGGGGACTCTTATTGGGATCAAAATCTCAAATTCCAGGTTGGGTTCAGAATTATCGGACTTAAAAGCAATGACTGGTGAATGTTGGCATTCTCTTTTTGGGCATTGAATTTGGTTGTTTTAAATAGATTATGTTTTGTTTAGTAATGGCTCTATCAGTCACTAAGAGTTTACTGGTGGTAGAAGAAGTCACTTCGGGAGTTTTACAAGAAATGAGCAAAGCAAAGCTTTTGGAATTGGCAGACAAGCTGGAGTTGGAGTTGCCTTTGTCTGTGCAAAAAGGGGAGACAATCGCAGCAATAGCTCAACATTCACAATTGCTGAAAATGCAATCAGAATCATTGGAGATTGCTAAAATCCAATTGTAAATGAAGCAGCTTGAAGATGAAAAGGAAATGAAATCATCTGAAATTTGATTTTAAAAAAAAGGAGAGGAAAAAGAAAGGGAGAGGAAGGCCGTAACAGAAGAAAGGGAGAAATAGAGAGTTTTTGAACTTCAGGGTTGGAACTGAAAACTGAAAGTTGACTTAAAATGACAGAGTTAGAGGTGACAGGTAGGAGTCATGATGAGGACAGTGATGGAGAGCAATCCCATTGTATCCAAAGGCCTGGTGGGGAATCCGTTTAAACATGTCCAAGCATTGCCAAAGTTTGACAAGAAGGATGTAGAAGCCTTTTTAATTTCATTTGAGAATGTGGCTAAACAACTGAAATGGCCAGTGGGTATTGTTGATCCAAATGAAATTGCTAGGTAGAACTAGTGAGGTGTTTGCATCGCTATCAGCGGAAGTGTCTGGTGAGTATGAGGAGGTGAAAAAAATCCATCCTAAGAGCTAGTACCAAAAGCCTACAGACAATGTTTTAGGAATCTAAGGAGGGAACCTAGTCAAACATACGTAGAGTTTGAAAGGATCAAACAAGTAATTTTAAAAGGTGAATAAGATCATTGAAAATAGATCAAACATATGACACTCTTAGAGAGACAATTATTACTTGACACTCCCACCTATTGCCCCCTGGGCCTACTGACGCATGTAAAATCCATACCTTCATGTCTAAAGTACTTCATTTGTTGTAGGATACTTTGAGACAACAAAAGCTCTGTGTATGGCAAATCGTGTCTCCCTAACTTGATTAAGTTTTTTGAAAAGTTAACAAAGAAGATTAATGGAGGCAGAGTGGTAGATGTTGTCTACATGGAGTACAGCAAAGCATTTGACAAGGTTCTGTGTGGTAGTCTGGTTATTAAGGTTAGATCACATGGGATCCAGGAGAAGCTAGTCAATTGGATACAAAATTGGCTTGATGGTAGGAGACCGAGGGTAGTGGGAGAGGGTTTTTTTTTGGACTGGAGGCCTGTGACCAGTGGTGTGCCACAAGGATCAGTGCTGGGTCAACTGTTTTTCATTATTTATACAAATAATTTGGATGTGAAAATAGGAGGAATGGTTAGTAAATTTACAGATGAAGAAGATTATCTCAGAGTACATCAGACAGGCCAAAGTGCCGAGCAGTGGCAGGTGGAGTTTAATTTAGATAAATGTGAGGTGTTGCATTTTGATAAGGCAGACCAAGGCAGGACTTACACAGTTAATGGTAGGATCCCAGGGAGAGTTGTTGATAAGAGACCTAGGGGTAGAGGTACATAGATCCTTGAAAGTGGAGTTGCAGTTAGACAGGGTGGTGAAGAAGGTGTTTGGCACGCTTGCCTTATAATGTTGAGTATAGGAGTTGAGATGTCATGTTGTGGCTGAACAGGACATTGGTGAGGTCACCCTTGGAATACTGTGTACAATTCTGGTGCCTTTCTACAGGAAGGATGTTGTTACATTTGAGAGGGTGCAGAAAAAGTTTCCAAGGTGTTGCTGGGAATGGAGAGTTTGGGATATAGGGACAGGCTGGGGATGTTTTCTCTTGAGCATCGGAGGCTAAGGGGTGACCTCACAGAGATTTATAAAATCATGAGGAGCATGGATAGTATGAATAGCCAAGGTCTTTTTTCTACGGTGGGAAAGTCCAAAACTAGAGGGCATAGGTTTACGAAGAGAGGGGAAGGATTTAAAAATGGGCCTGCGGGATAACCTTTTCGCACAGAGGGTGGTGTGTGAGGAAATGGTGGAGGCAAGTACATTTGCAACATTTAAAAGGCATCTGGATGGGTACATGAATAGGAAGGGTTAGAGGGATGTGGGTTAAATGCTGGCAAATGGGACAAGGTCAGATTGGGATGTCTGGTCGGCGGGGGTGAATTGTACCGAAGGGTCTGTTTACGTGCTGTATGACTCTATGACTATGACTCTATAAGTCATTAAAGAAGCAACATAAATATAAGGCTGGGTGAGTGCTTTGTGGAACATCAATGTTCTGTCCATAAAAACAAACCCGAGCTCCCAATTGCCTACCATTTCACCGTGCTTCTGGCCAACATTTCTGTCTCAGGCCTGCAGCCGTGCTGCAATGAGGCTGAGTGTAAGCTGGATGAACAGCACCTCATTTTCTATTTGGTGACCTTGCAGCCTTCAGGACTCAGTGTTGAGTTCAATGATTAATTTTAAGACCTGAACACTTCCTTCCATGTCCTTTATCCAACTTCATACCCTAAGCCTTGTCATGACTTGGGCTGCTTTCAGCACAGCCAACCCACTTCACCTACTCATTGACCCCATGATCAGATTTTCTTCTTCTCTTGCTTGCTAACAACCATTCCTTTGTCTACCTGCCTTTCTCTTTCTCAGGGCTGTGTCTCCACCTATCCACTAACTCCTTCTCCTCCCCCAGACCTTGTCATCAGTGTGTATACCACCTCTTTCCAGCTACTATCAGTTCTGAAGAAAGGTCACTGGACCCAAAATATTGACCCTGAATTCTCTCCACAGATGCTGCCAGACCTGTTGAGTTTGTCCCGATAGTTCTTGTTATAAATGTAAGTTGTTTCTCTTTTTTCTTTTCTAACTGTCCAAATCTGCAGAAATCCAGAGCAGATTTTCCTTTTCTAGATGTCAGTAAGGATGAATAGAAATCCATTGGCCCCACTGCTCTTGTTTTTTTATTAGATTGCCATCAATTTAGATTGTTGCACTTGCCTTCTACACCTTAACAAGATTTAATAAATTTGTTCTGCTGTGCTCTTTAGCACAGAAGTGTTATCAAATTGAAATGGATTTCCTTCAGTGTTGCAGGATGTGCTTCAGGTTTGTTAAGGAGTTAAATTCTCTATGGACCCCTTTTCCTGTTTAGCTGCAAAGCAGGCACAGTGACAGGACTAGAAGGTGCAGAATGCCTCTGGCAACATCCAACCCACACCACTGCCATCTGGTCCATCCCTGGTGCTGGTTACTTTTGCAACGAGCCTTTTCTGCTTGAGAGCCACATTTCGGCTGAACCATATACACACATTTGTGGAGTGTATTGGTGTCCCTGCTAGAAGCACCACATTGTAGACTTTTAGTACGTACTGCCAGAAGATTGGCAGCTTGTGCTGAAATAGTTGTCCATATCCAAAGCTTGCATTTATGATTTTTGGAGCACACAAATTGCTGGAGATAATGTGCACAATTTTGCTTTGGTTTGCAAGACTAATCCTATATTATTTTTAATGGGGATTGGCTAGCTGGTTTATGATTACAGAGGGACACCAACAGCACAAGCTCAATTCCTGCACCAGCTGAGGTCACCTTGAAAATCTTACCTGAGGCACAGTGACCCTCAGGTTAACCTCACCGTCTGCCTTTCCTGTATAATGAGAGAGTTGATGATGGTGACTTTCACGTTTTCATGTTCTATCAGTATGATTGCTGACATCATGACCTGAGATGCCCCAGACCAGTATCTGAATGTGCAGGTAGAAGCTTTGGCTCAAAGCTTAAGCTAAAACATAAGGTCAGTCCCGGAAAGGAACCAGAGCAAAGATTCAAAGTTAAAACACAGTCCAAGAACACTGCTGAAGAAGGAGAACTCTGAAAGCTGGACAAGACTTTGGAAGACTTTGACCTAAAACAGCTGGAAAATAAAAAAAAATCTAAATAGACTTGAGAAAGCTTTCAATACAGCAATACAGAGTGGGAAGTGGGGAAAAGGATCTGGAGCACTTTGAAGCTCAGCCATGAACTGGCAATACCCTGGAAAGGAAAACTCAGGATCAGAACTCATTGATAGTAAGAAGGGTAAACCCAAGATTTGCCCAGATCAGTGTGGCATAATAGTCCATTGGGATGGCAGCTCTTGTAGAAACCTTACATTATCTCAGCCATTTGATAACACAGAGGGCTCACGATGAAGCTAGAAGTGGGATGTCTGGAAATAGCAGTTTCACTGCTATAGAACAGCTTCAGATTTACACACAAAGCAGCAGCACCATCAAGTCAGCATGGCTTTATATGCTGTAGGTCCAATTGCTGATTATGTTGCGTTACAATTACGTGTGGAAGAAAGTACTGTCGATACGATGCATTGATTTGAATATTCAACATGTAATTTAGCCAAAACAGCAATGTAACAATAGATGGATAAGATTTAATTAGCAATCTCAACATTTGGGGGAATTGGTAGTAGCCTTTGTAACAGATTTATATCATTTAGTAGAACATGGTGACTTAAGAGCTTTGAAGGATGAATTAATGAGAAATGATATAGTAGTTGGTATGAGGGATGCAAAGTTATCAGAATGTAGAAAATAGAAGCAGGAGTAGGCCATTCAGCCCTTCAAGCCTGCACTGCCATCCAATATGATCATGGATGATTATGCAACCCTGTTCTGGCTTTCTACCCCATATCCTTTGATCCCTTTTGCCCTAAGAGCTATGCCTAAATCCTCCACAAAAACATTCAATGTTTTGTCTCAACGGCTTTCTGTGGTAGAGAATTTGACAGGCTCACCACTCTATGGGTAAAGACCTTTCTCCTACTCTCAGTCCTCAATGGCTTACCCCATATCCTTAGACTGTGACCCCTGCTTCTGGGCTCCCCAGTTATCAGAACCATCCCTCCTGCATTTACACTGTCTGGCCCTATTAGAATTTTTATATGTTTCTATGAAATTGCTGACTACATTTATTACATCATTTGGGCAGCTTTGACTCAACAGAAGCTACTTTATTCTGATATTTTACAATATTGCAGTCCACTGCAGTAGCCAGAGATGTATCATCCACAGGATTAGAAGCAGTCTTTACACCAGGGCAAATAGATAAAACAAAAACTAGTCTACTTTACATTAAGAGGTGTGGCAGAGACTTAACAGAGGTATGCCATCATACAGAAGGCAGTGTTAGCTGTAACACTGAGGATATTAAAGATTCATAGATGACCTCGTGGGACTAAAATTTCAGGGTGAGGTGGACCCAAAGCTTTTGGTAATATTATTAGGATCAAGAGGTATCTCAAAAATGCCTCTATCATTTCAAAGATTCAGACTTAGGCTCGTGCGATACCAGCTAGGCAAGGCATACAAGTTATTGCGGACACACTCAAGGACACTGGTGGATTAATTCAGAAAAAAGCAAGATTTTATTACTATAGATTAAGTAGAGTCTTATTTTATCAGTATTTTTGATTGTGGTCTGAAATGGGAAAAGGATTGTTTTAAAAGTTCAAGGATTTTGGAAGAGATTGCTGCACTTTTTTCAAAGCAAGCGAGCTACCTGTTGCTCTGTGCCTCTTGCAAGTAAGTGAAGGTACCTGGAAAAGAGAAATTGGGGAACGGCTAGTCCTGACAAGCCAAAAGGCAACAAAAACAGAAGTTGCTGGATTTACTGCATCCACAGTTCTTTCGGTTTTTATTAAGCTAAAAGGCAACCCTGATGGGGCCCATTGAAAAGCCTTCCCACTTTTACACTCCATCCATGACACTAATGTTATTTTTTGTCTGTGTGTGTGCAGGGGAGTCTTACAAGGGAGTTAGAGTTGTAGCCAGTAGAGTTAAATGTTGACAATTCATAATTATTTACCTGTAGCTAAAATTTATCTATTTGTAATAAATGGTCATTCCTGTCAAGTACAGAAACCTAGTCTATTCTTTCTGTTAACCAAGGCCGAAACAGACTAGTAAATTGGGAGTTTTGCTTATCTTTATAAAATCTTTAACTTTTGAGATGGGAATAGTGGGGATTGATTTCCAGCATGTTGCCTCAGTGAGGCATGACAGTATAGCAACAACCAACACATTACCGGCAACGGAGGGCAAACTCTGACAAATTTGTGCAGCTCAAAACTCTGACAAGAAATCCATAAAGGTCAAACAGGTCTGTCGGCGGCAGTGGTCAAAATATAATCCAACAGATCGAGTAGTGAAAATATGTTGTAGACAGAAAAAAGACTTGATAATAGTAAAAGATTTTAGGGAGAGGCAGACTTGTACTGTCACTGGACTAGTAAACTCTGGAGACATGAGCTTAAATCCAGATTAAATTGGTACACAATTAATGAAGTTGGAATTAAATAGTGACAGTGAAACCATTGTTGTAAAAACCCATCTGGTTCCATAATGTCCTTCAAGGAGTGAAATCTGTCACCCTTACCCCAGTCTGCTGTGTATAAGACTTCAAACCTACAGCAAAGTAGTTGCCTCTGAAATGCTGCAGTCAACCACTCAGTTATATCTAATGGCTGCAAAGGCTAATAAAAGGAATGAAACTGGAAGGACACCCTGGTTTCAACTATGGCTCTGGAAACAACATGGCATTGTTGGGATTGTTAAAATCCTCCTTATGAACATCTGGGGCCTAGTGCCAAAATTGGGAGCAGAGTTCCAATGGCTAATCAAGCAACAGCCTGATGTAGTCATTTTCTCAGAACCTTACCTTACAGACAATGTTACCCAGTTCACCATCACCAACCTGTGTATGGCCCGTCCAACCAATAGGGCACATTGACTAGAGGTGGCAGCAGTGGGATACAGCCGAGGAGGGAATTGCCGTTAACATGAAATTTGGACTCTATGAAGTTCATGGAATCACATCAAACATTGTCAAAGGAACCTCCTGCTGATTATCACCTTCAGATCCCCTAAGAGGGTGAATCAGTTTTCTTTCATGCTGAACGCCATTGGAGGATATGCAGAAGATGACAAACGCACAGGATGTACTTCAGTATATTCTGTTGATCAAGTCCCCTCTTTACTCTAAGGATTTTCTCCATTATGTTGTGTGGCACTACCAATGCGCTAAATGGGATAGATGTTGAATAGACCCAGCAACCCAAGGGCATCCACGAGGCACTGTGGGCCATTAGCAGCAGCAGAATCATATTCTAATATAATCTGTAATCCTATAGCCCTGCATATCCCCCACTCAACCACTACCATCAAGCCAGGAGACCAACCCTGGTTCAATGAAGAGAGAAGGAAAGCACGCTCGGAACTGCACCAGGCATACCTAAAAATGAAATGTCAATGTGGTGAAGCTACAACATAGGATTACCTGTGCCAAACAGGGAAAGCAGCATGCAATGAATCAGCTAAGCGATTCTATCCAAAGAATCATATATAAGTTCTATAGTTCTGTCACATCTAGTTGTGAATGTTGATTAGCATTGAAACATTGAATAATGGAGTAGGCTAATCAACCCTTCAAGCCTGCTCCACCATTCAATATGACCATGGCTGATCATCCAACTCAGGAGCCTGTTTCTGGTTTTCACCCATATCCTTTGATCCCTTTCTTCCCACATGCTAGATCCGTCTTCTTCTTGAAATCATACAATGGTTTATCCTCAACTGCTTCTGTGGAAGTGAATTCCACAGGCACACTGAGGAAGTCTCTCCTCATCTGAGCCTAAACGATTTATCGTATCTCCTTAGATTGTGGCCTCTGGTTCTGAACTCCCTCACCATAAGGAATATCCTTCCTGCATCTAACCTGCCTAGTCCTGTTAGAATTTTATAGGTTTCTACAAGAACCCATTATTCTTCTGAACTCTGGTGAATATAATCCTAATAGACTCAAACTCTCCTCATGCTTCAGACCAGGAATCAGTCTAGTAAATTTTCGCTGCATTCCCTCTGTTGAAAAAAAAAATCCTTCCTCAGCTAAGAGAGACCAAAACTGAACACACTGTTCTAGGTGTTGTTTCGCAAAGGGCCTGTATAATTGCAGCAGGGCATCCCTGCTCCTGCACTCAAATCCTCTCATTATGAAGGCCAACATACCTCTTGCCTTCTTTACTGCCTGCAGCACCTGCCTGTTTACCTTTAGTTAAGAATATTAAACAACTCACCAGAGGAGGAGGCCCTGTTGATATCTCCATCCTCAACATTGGGTGAGCCCAGCATATCAGTGCAAAGGATAAAGCTAAAGTATTTGCAACAATTTTCAATCTGAATGCCAAGTCGCCTCCTCCAGAGGTTCTCAGCATCACAGATTCTGTCCACGTGATATCAGAAAATGGCTTAACGCTCTGGATGAAACACTTGGGCCTGACAACACTCCGGCAGTAGTACTGAAGACTTGCGGTCCAGTACAAGTAACACCTCTAGCCAAGCTGTTCTAGTAGTGTTACAACTCTGGCATCTACCAGGCAATTTGGAAAATTGCTCAGGTATATACTGTCCCCCAAAACTGGACAAAGGTCCCAACCTGGTCAATTAATGTCTCTTCAGTCTCCTCTCAAGCATCACCATAGCATATTGAGACGGATAGAAAATTGGTTAGCATACAGAAAACAATGAGTAGGAATTAATGGATCTTTTTCTGAATAGTAAGCAGTGACTAGTGGGGTACTACAAGGATGGGTTTGGGACCCCAGCTAATCACAAAATTTGGTAATGATTTAGATGAGGGAACTAAATTTAACATCTCAAAATTTGCAGATGAGACGAAGCTGAGTTGGAAGGATGAGCTATGAGGTAGAAGCAGAGACTTTGATTCGGACAGGTTGAGAGAGTGGGCAAATGCATGATAGTTGCAGTATAATGCGAATAAATGTGAGGTTATTCACTTTGGTAGTAAAAATAGGAAAGCAGATTTATTACTCGAATGGCTGTGTGTCCTCGTGCATCAGTCAATGAAAGTAAGTGTGCAAGCGCAGTAGGCATTAAAAAATGGCAAACTCGGTGTTGATCTTCAAAACTTAAAGATTCAAGTGCAAGAACAAAAATGTTTTCTGCTACAGTCTTTGCCTTATCTATCCCCCACAGAAAAACGAATTGGCTTTATACACATTGACATTGCTGCATCTTTTGTTAAAATGAGTTGACATGCCCTTCCTGAATAGCTATGTGGCCATGATCTATGCCTTGTAAAGAGGATCATTGTTAAGTATGCTTTTGAAACTATTCTGCCACTACCTGCATTTTGAAATACTATTTGAAGAGCATTGGACTTTTCCATGGTTATCTAGTGGCAATTGTCTCGTGGCAACTTGTGTTGGGGATATACAGCAGTGAGTCACTTCATCCCATTTTATTTCAAGCAAAAGTAAACAATTTATAAAATTTGCAAGTGACAGGAATGTTAGAACAAAACTGCTCAGTGCAACAGCTAAAGTAGCTCACGTCCATTCTGAAGAAGGGTCACTGGACCCACAATATTAACTCTGCTTCTCTCCTCATGTGCTGCCAGATCTAGTCAGGTTCTCCAGCAATTTCTGTTTTTGTTTCAGATTTCCAGCATCCGCAGTTATTTGTATTATTTAAGATAATGTAGCTCCCCAAGCATAGTAATTCAGAGATTTAATTTCCTGTTCTGTTTATTGACATTAGGGGACCATCAAACCCAATAATAATGTATGTCTTCATCATGATAAAGTCTTGGATTCTGTCCAGTTTTTTTTTTTCAAAATCAGGCATTCTGCCAGTTTGATCCAAATTTGAAACAGATGGCAAATGTCAAGCTGAACCTGACAAATAAAAATATCAATGAGCAAAATACCTTTTCCTTCATTCTATCCTGCTCACACCCATTCCCCACTGTTTCTGAGGACATTACAATTGGTCAGGACCAACCGTTATTGTTTTGTTTTTTGGGGAAAAAAGAATCAATGATAAAATGCAACATGGAATTGAGAATATTATTGTATCACCGTTAGAAATCAAGAGAATATCAGTATTTCAGGCACAATATTGGCATTTTTACTAGTATTCCATAATGCATCAAGAAATTCTTCGAATCAATGGTGATAGGTCAGGGGTCAGCACTCTAGGTACCTTTCCTTTGGTTATGACAGCCAAAGTTATCATAGGAAACAGAGGAATCACACATAGCAGGGAGTTATGTAAAAATCTTAAGATTACTTTTACAATTCCACCTATGCAGTGAGAGAGAAAGTAATGTCCACCAGGTTCACTTGTTATGATATTTTTCAACAAGATTTCATAATTAAAGTCTACTTCACAATGAAAGTATTCCTTTTCTCATTGTTTTTCTTCATTTTTAGAAGTGTATTCTCAGGATTTGATTGATGCTGGATGCTGAATCCTGTAGTATGTGTACCAATCAAGCATGCAGTTTTATCCTCAGGGCTGACGACTCAATAGAATACTATTGAAGCTGCAATCCTATGGGTAGGTGGGAGATATTCCATCATATTGCTAATGTGAACTTTGGAGATGATGAAGAGGCTTAAAAGGTTCAGAAGGTGAGGAATTCATCATGGATTTTCAAACCTCTGCTGATTGTTTTCTCTGGGGTTCAGATGAATGAAGGGAGATCTCATAGAGAATTACAAAACTCTACCAGGACTGGACAGGGTAGGTGCAGGGAGGATGTTCCTGATGGTGGGTGTGCTCAGAACCAGGGGTCACAGTACGAGGATTCGGGGTAGACGATTTAGGACAGAGACGAGGAGACATTTCTTCACCCAATGAGTGGTGAGCCTATGGAATTCATTACCATAGGAAGTAGTTGATGCCAAAACATTGAATGCATTCAAGAGGTGATTAGATATAACACTTGGGATGAATAGAATCAAAGGTTATAGGGAGAAAGCAGGATTAGGCTTTTGAGTTGGACGAAGAATGGCGGAGCTGGCTCAAAGGGCTGAATGGCCTCCTCCTGCTTCTATTTTCTATGTTTCTATGTGCCCTTTTAGTCCTTGCTAACCCAGTTGAGCCTTTTGTCAATGCTGGCTCCCACGATATGGGGGACGAGCTGCTGAATGGGATAAATTGGATTGCTTTTATGCAAAAGACATACCACCACAAGGGGTAGATGTTCCAGAATTGAAGGTGGGTGCCAATTCTGCTTATCTGTCAGGAACTGGTCCAAACCCAAGTGTTTCATGTGCAATTGCGCAGCAGGGTTGGGCAGAAAGCATTTGTCCCTGCCATTAGTTCTCACAGTTCCTGGTGGTGAAGGGTCTGGGCTATAAAAGGGCTACCTCTGAAAGTATCCAGTCCCTGAGGTCGGAGAGACTGATGCCTGATGGGGAAAGTGATGATCCACCTACAGGGTCATCTGGAAGTTTTTTTGTGTGACTCACAGCTTCCATCACCAACCTGACACCTTCCAGTGGTTAACCACCTTCACACTTCCCCTTCATCTATCAAATTATGCTCCTGGGCCCCACATCACTCCTTTCCTTCATTTTGATGGTTATCTTCCTAGACTCCCATCACAAACCTGCTTTAATAAAAATGTCTTGTCTCTGACAATAATTGATCCCACTCTTCGGTGATACATCCCTACAGGTTCTCTCCCAGGCTGTCTGGAAACGGTGGGTGGTACTCCTCGCCAGGAATGGGTATAAAAGACCCTCTTACTTGATCAAGGAAGCCTGGATGGAGTTTGCAAAGAAGGAGAGCTGCTGTAGGGGCAACCCAAGATCCTGGGTCTAGTGCTGCAAACGGATGAATGATTCCCTCAGTTCAAACTGGATAAGCGGCAAAGCAATATTGTGTCAAAGGACCTCTCATGAGGTTGTCAATCCCAGGGATTTTGCCAATGAGGAAAGAGGCCATGCTGGAAAATGCATGTTCAACATTGATACAAGATGACTAAAGAGGTCAGACTATGTGACAGTTATTACTATGTGGCAATGATATGGGGACTAGGGAGTTAGATATCTTTTGGCTTACTAGTAATTCTCTAATTTCTCATGCAGAATAAGGAGACATTCAATTGTAGAGAGATAGCCAAGACAGAACATGAAGTGTTATGCACTGAGAAGGATCAGAGGCTTTGGAGCATAAGGAGTATGTCCTAAAAATAGAGCAAGATTTGATTAGCCAACCAGCAGATGAAAAATGCCTTCAAGCCGATTCTGAGACATCAGCACAGTGAAGGCACATGTAAACCTCTGGGTTCCTGATAAACTGAGCTACTCCTTCATGCCTTTCTTGTTGTGACAGGTCACAACAATAGGCTGAGAAGGTCAAAGCCGATAGGGTCAACCAGCAACTCTAGCTCTGGTGAGCGTAAAGACCACCAGAGGATGCAGCATCTTCTGTCTGTCTCTCTCATCCTCTGACAGCACAGCAACAAAGTTTTCTGATGGATTGTGTGTAGAATTGGGGTCATATGCTGGTGATCACCTCACAGATACAACATAGTATCTGAGGTCCTTGACAGTGCTAGGTCTGTTTGGGCATCAGGCCTATGCTGAGCCCTGTAACCCTCCTGGATATGGCCAAGGGAATTTCTGACAGTGGAGGCCAGAATCCATTAACGACCTTGTAGAACTTGCGAACCTTCCAAAATATCTATCTTTGATGTCGGCCATGGTTCCAGTATGTGAGCACATCTTCAGCTATGGAGAAGTTGTTAACCACAGTGGAGAGCTAGGTTTATCATACAACCTGTACGCTCAAAATTCTCTTCCAGTGCTATGGGCTCTGAATACAACAGCGTCATGGTGAGAGCTAAATGAGGTACCTGTCCTCCCTGCAGCACCCCTTTTCCTTTGGGATATAACAATGTGCTATTATGTATAGAGGGAGAGAGGAGGCAACTGCATCAGTGCAAGGAAACCCAGGAGGCCAGGACCCCAAAGGGATCAGAATATCAGAAAGGACATGCCCAAATCATTACATTTAATGCAGGTTTAGAAGAAAAATACCTTCAGGTATAACTGACAACGTTTGCATAGATAATCACAAATTAATTTTTCAGATTTTAGAAAATCAGATTAAAGTTCAAATCTATTTCAGGATGCACAGGCTTGAGTTCATGTCATACTAGCAAAAGCCAGGTGAAATAACGGACTAACAAAATCTATCCAACTTTTCACGTTGGATGTGGGGGTAAGGGGTGCTGCGCCTTTAAGAGAGCTAGTCAGGTGACCAGAGGGACAGAGCTTAGGTCCAACCCAGAACCTGTGGAGGTATGAGCATTGTTAACAAAGTGTTCATGTTCAGATTTACCATTTATGTACCTGGTATATAATTCTTGGTTTCATCTTGCTAAGAGAAAATAATACTCATCTCAGCCTTAAAGGGGAGACGGCTTATTTGTTAACTTTGTCTTTTTATACTAGACTCCCCACAAGGGGAAAACCTCTCAGCATCCACCCTGTCAATCAGATCACCTCTCATTCTTCTAAATGTCAATGCAAACAAGTCCAAATGTTTCCCAAAATTTGAGTGGGTGAACAGAATTAGCTTTACATGAATGACCATAGTGATGGGGATTTTGCAATAATGCAGAGAAGGATAATTTTCTTATTGCTTTTGGCTAACAAGTCTCTCTATTTTGCATTGTACTAGACTCCACAAAATTTAAGAATAAGGTTATATCAGGAGAGGCTTACTCCTGTTGCTTTATACTCTGCCACTATTTTCAAATGGAATTTAAGTACTTTCATGTATACACTGTTTCCCAGCAAATGGTTAACGCAAACCATATCTATACAAGTTTTTGCCATCATATGTTTACTTGCCTGAGAGATTCGACCTTCCATCATCTCCTTCCACATTCAAGAGACTTCACAGAACCTGATTATTTGTCTTTTCTCTTTAGTGTTTGCCTAAAAATCCTGCTCATGATCCAAAATATTTATTGTAGGTTGAAAACTTTCTGAATAAACCTGCAGCCATGAAAATGTAACTCACAAATCCTCAGCGACAAAAATAATTGTGTGTCACAGCAAGAAAGCAGTTTGTGTCCTGACAGGCACTGCCAGAATGGAAACTACACAGAAATTGATGACAACCAAACAACCATGAATGTATTATTGAAGAAAGCTCAGAATCGGGGTATAGCAGCTGAACTGGTTAGATGCAAATTAGACACTTGCTTGTATGTAGATCTGAATCATGTTATACTGAATCACAATGTCACAATAACTCATCTTCTGTTCTTTGCTCAACAATGTCACTTCAGAAAAATCATAACTGGACTCAAAATGATGTCGAATTACACTTGGATCACAAAGTTATCTTTCTGTTTTGCACATGCTGACAAGTTTACTATGCATTTCCTTTGAGTTATGTAGCATTTGCGATTTATTTTATCCTTTCTATCTGTTTAAATCCTAGTGTTACATGCCTATGAAATCAAGCTCAAGAAGGGGAATTGAACAAGCTATGTTAAAGGTGGCAATCCCTTTATCCTTGTAGGAACGACATTCAGCCATTTTCTGCCAGTTAAACAGATGGAGAAATGGTCCTCAGTCATCACCTCTTTCTCCAAAAACATGGTATTAATATGTCAGAAACTAAAAAAATAGTCGACTTAGGCAGGCACTAGTCAGCTTGACATTGCTTTTTAAAAAGCAACACACAGCAGTCAAAGAATGAGTGAGTGAATTGGAAACATGAATACATAACTGGAAAAAAAATGCGTATTGTACAGTGGAAAAAGCTACAAGAAATGAATATCAATGCTGTCAAGAGTGGAAAATATATTAGTACCAAGAGTACTTTGAGAAATGCAACCTGATTGCTATTCCTCGACACCGCTACTGAAGATGGGAAAATTACAGAACTCAGAAATTCATTATCTAAAATGATTTATTATCTAACAAAACAGAAAAATTGGAAAAAGTAAGGATTAGCATAAATTTGAGAGAAAAATCCCCAAACTGTTTCAGATTCATGAGTTGGTGTTTTTAGGAGTCTCCATGCATTTAATCATGTGAACAAAAAGATGTGGTTTGTTATTGCTCACTCAGAGAATCCAACTTTACATCTTAACATGCTACTTTGTAGTTTGGCTAATGATGGCAGTGGCACCGACAGAAACAAAGTAAACCAGAGACAAATGTTACATGGATAGATGTCTCAAAAATTCTTTTGGCCAAATATAGAATGGGAATGTGTGGAGCTTCAACAAGCAATTGGGCCATAATTTGCGTCAAAATAATGGCGAGGCTAATTCCTGACCATAATTTGTGTGCATATACAATAACAACTTCACGTGAGTGGCAGATGAGAACTGTGAACATCTAAAAGTCGCTGTGCAGCCTGCAACGCTCCATCATTAAATTTACAAAGATGGCATCTCGCTATGTAGCTTCTCTTCCAAGTGCATTGATCAGTACCAAATATATGATAGATGGATTGTACTCACCACATAAATTGGTCCTGTTTCTTTTTACCCAGTGACCTTTAAAGATGTGAAATTTTGTCAGTACTAGTTAACAACTATAGCACAAACTATTAACAAGTTTGATTCACTTTAATTTTAGTTTTTGATTGATGTGTAATTTACCTTCCTTTTCTGTCTATTTTCTCTCTCTTTTGCTGTTTCTATATTTTATTTATGCTTTAAGTCAATACTGCTGCCTGCATTCTGAAATACTAGCCTGGAGTATCTTGGGCTGTGGGCTTTTGCACATATTTTGTCCCTAAGGCCTTCAATTCCTTGTTTCTAAATAAGGCACTTCAACTCCTCACGTAGTGTAAATTTCTTTTATTTAGGTATGTATATAATTCATTATCAAATACAGCTCCCTGTCAGAGTCATAAGGAAGTACAGCACGGAAACAGACCCTTTAGTCCAACTCGTCCATGCCGACCAGATATCCTAAATAAATCTAGTCCCATTTGCCAGCATTTGGTCCGTATCCCTCTATTCACATACCCACCCAGATGCTGTTTAAATTTGTAATCGTACCAGCCTTCACCACTTCCACTGGCAGTTCATTCCATAAATGCACCACCCTCTGAATGAAAAAGTTGTCCCTTTGGTCGCTTTTAAATCTTTCCCCTCTCACCTTAAACCTATGCTGTCTAGTTATGGGCTCCCGCATCCCAGGGAAAAGACCTTGTCTATTCACCCTATCCATGCCGCTCATGATTGTATAAACCTCTGTAAGGGCACCCCTCAGCCTCTGACCCTCCAGGGAAAATAGCCCCAGCCTATTCAACCTCTCCCTGTAACTAAAACCCTCCAACTCTGCCAACATCTTTGTAACTCTTTTCTGAACCCTTTAAAGTTTCACAACATCCTTCCTATAGCAGGGAGACCAGAATTACATGCAGTATTCCAAAAGTGGCCTAACCAATGTCCTTTACAGCTGCAACATGACCTCCCAACTCTTATACTCAATGCACTGACCAATAAAGGCAAACACCTTCTTCACAATCCTATCTACCTGCGACTCCATTTTCAAGGAACTATGAACCTGCACTCCAAGGTCTCTTTGTTCAGCAACTTAAGTGGATAAGTCCTGCCCTGATTTGCCTTTCCAAAATGCAGCATTTCACATTTATGTAAATTAAATTCTATCTGCCACTCCTTGGCCCGTTGGCCCATCTGATCAAAATCCTGTTGTACTCTGAGCTAACCTTCTTTGCTGTCCACTACACCTCTAATTTTAGTATCAACTGCAAACTTACTAACCATACCTCCTACATTGACATTCAAATCACTTATATAAATGACGAAAAGCAGTGGACCCTGCACCGGTCCTTGTGGCACACCGCTGGTCACAGGCCTCCAGTCTGAAAAGCAACCTTCTACCTTCGAGTCAGTTCTGTATCCAACTGGCTAATTCTCCCTGTATTCCATGTGATCTAACCTTACTAATCAGACTACTGGGAGGAACCTTGTCAAACACCTTACTGGCGTCCATATAGGTCACGTTCACCGCTTTGCCCTCATCAATCCTCCTTGTTACTTCTTCAAAAAACTCAATCAAGTTAGTGAGACATGTTTTCCGACACACAAAGCCATGTTGACTATCCCTAATCAGTCCTTGCCTTTCCAAATACACGTAAATCCTGTTCCTCAGGATTCTCTCCAACAATGTGCCCACCACCAGTGTTAGGCTCACAGGTCTGTAGTTCCCTGGCTTCTCCTTACTACCTTTCTTAAATAGTGGCACCATGTTAGTTAACCTCCAGTCTTCCAGCATCTCACCTGTGGCTATTGATGAAACAAATATCTGAACAAGGGACCTAGCAATCTCTTCCCTGGCTTACAGAGTTCTAGGGTACACCTGATCAGGTCCCGCGGATTTATCCACCTAATGCATTTTAAGCCATCCAGCACCTCCTCCTTTGTAACATGGATATTTATCAAGATGTCACAATTTCGTTCGCCAAATTCTCTGTCTTCCATATCCTTCTCCACAGAAAGCACTGATGCAAAATACTTGTTTAGTAACTCTCTCATCTCCTGTGGTTCCCCATATAGGCAGCCTTGCTGATCTTTAAGGGGCCCTATTGTCTCCCTTGTTACTGTTTTGTCCTTAACACAGTTGTAGAATCCTTTTGGATTCTTCTTAACCCTATTTGCCAAAGCTATATCTCATGTCCCCTTTTCGCCTTCCTGATTTCCATCTTAAGTGTACCCCTACTGCCGTTAACCCTCCTAGGAATTCACTCGATCTCTGCTCTCTGTACCTGATATATGCTTCCTTTTTTATTTTCTCAATTTCTCTAGTCATCCAACATTCCCTACACCCACCAGTCTTGCCCTTCACCCTAACAGGAACGTACTGTTCTGGACCCCTGTTTTCCAGTTGTCCCTTTACCTGCGAACGTCTGCCCCCAATCAACTTTTGATTGTTCTTGCCTAATTCAGTCAAAGTTGGCCTTCCTCCAACTTAGAACTTTAACTTTTAGATCCAGTCTATCCTTTTCCATCCTGATTTTAAAACTAATAGAATTATGGTCACTGGTCCCAAAGTGCTCCCCCATTGACTCCTCAGTCACCTGCCCTGTCTTACTTCCCAACAGTAGGTCAAGTTTTTAACCTTCTCTGGTAGGTACATACACATACTGAATCAGAAAATTTTCTCGTACACACTTAACAAATTCCTTTCCATCTAAGCCCTTAACACTGTGGAAGTCCCAGTCTATGTTTGGAAAGTTAAAATTCCCTACCATCACCATTCTTCTTAAAGATAACTGAGATCTGCTTATACATTTGTTTCTCAATTTCCTGCTGACTACTGGGGGATCTATAGTACAATCCCAATAAGGTGATCATCCCTTTCTTATTTCTCAGTTCCACCAAATAACTTCCCTCGACGTAGTCCTAGGAATATCCTCCCTAAGTACAGCCATAATGTTATCCCTAATCAAAAACACCACTCCCTCTTCTCTCTTGACCCCCCTTTCTATCCTTCCTAAACCATTTATACCCTGGAACATTAAGCTGTCAGTTCTGTCCATCTCTGAGCCACGTCTCTGTAATTGCTACGATATCCCAGTCCCATGTTCCCAACCATGCCCCGAGTTCATCTGCCTTATCTGTTAGGCCTCTTGCATTGAAATAAATGCAGTTTAATTTATCAGTCCTACCTCATTCTCTGCTTTGTTCCTGCCTGCCCTGACTGTTTGACTTGCTTCTTTTCCCAACTGCACCAGCCTCAGACTGATCTCTTTCATCACTGTCTCACTGGGTTCCCCTCACCCTATGGTTTAAATCCTCCTGAGCAGCTCTAATAAATCTCCTAGTGTCTTCTCTCTCCATAGGTTCATTCTGGGTTGATTTTTTTTTTGTGGATGTTAAAACATGTTATCAGTTACATCACCATAATTGACATAACTATCGTGATACTAACTTTCACCCCAAGTTTCTCTGTCTTTGGTCCATCTTATTCTAGTGGATAGCATAATCTATGTGATCATGAATATCATAATCACCATTAGTGCTATTATCTTAATTCCCACTCCCCACTTCCCACAAAGTCTGAAACACACATTTTGAGACAGACTGGAACTCTGGATGACATGTTTGACATGAAGAAGTATAATTCCATTTGGCTTTCAATATGCTTATCACCACATGTATTACTGTGACTTTGGTGATACTTAAAAACATAGGAACAAAGAAGACAGGAGTAGGCTATTCAATCCCTCAAGCCTGTTCCACCATTCATTATGATCATGGTTGATCATTGAGCTCAATACATTAATCTCGCCCTCCCAATGTCCTTTGCCTTCAGCCACTAGAGCTATATCTACCTCCTACTTGAAAACACTATGTTTTGCCCTTAACCACTTTCTGTGGGAGTGAATTCACAGGCTCACCACTCTCTGGTGAAGAAATTTCTCTCCTCATCTCAGTCCTAAAAGGTTTATCCCTTATCCTTGACCCCTGGTTCTGGACTCCCTCATCAACAGAAGTATCCTTCTTGCATCTAACCTATCTAGTCCTGTTAGTATTTTTTGGTTTCGATGAGATTACCCCACCTCATTCTGCTTCTACAATCCTAACAACTCAATCTCCCCTTATACATCAGTCCTGCCATCCCAGGAATCAATTTGGTAAAGCTTTGTCGCACTCCCTCTGTAACAAGAACATCCTTCCTCAGATAAGGAGATCAAAACTGCACACAATGTTCCAGGTGTTGTTTCACCAATACCCTGTACAATTGCAGCAAGACATCCTTGTTTTGGTACTTGAATTCTCTCACTATGAAGGACGACATATATTTGTCTTCTTTACTGCCTGCTGTATCTATGTGTTTACTTCCAGTGACTGGTGCATGAGGACACTCAGGTCTTGTTGAACATTCCCCTCTCTCAACTTGGAGCCATTCAGATAATCAGCCTTCCTATTTTTGCTACCAAAGTGGATAGCCTCACATTTATCTACATTATACTGCATCTACCATGCATTTGACCACTCACTCAACCTGTCCAAATCACATTGCAACATTTCTGCATCCTTGTTTCCACACAGCATTGTTTTGTCTACAAATGTTGAGATGTTCCATTTAGTTCCCTCATCTTAGTCATTAGCATGTATTACGAATGGCTGGGATTCGAGCACCAATCCCTATGATATCCCGCTGGTCACTGCCTCCCATTCAAAATTATGTTCAGGGCAGACCATCGGACCTCTGGAAAAGAAGAAACTGTCTCTTTATGCACCACAAGCCTGAAGATAACCACTTCATTTCCCCTCATTCATCTCTTTTTGCTGTTCAAAAATAGGTTGTAGAATTGAAGCTTTTTCTCCTGATGTCAAGAATCTCATTTCTCCAATTTTGCCATATTTAAAAGAATCAAAGAATTTTAGATGCTAGAAATCTGAAATAAAAGCAAAAATTGCTGGAAAAACTCAGCAGGTCTGGCAGCATTTATGGAGAGAAAGCAGAGTTAAAAGAAGGGTCACTGGACTTGAAATGTTAACTCTGCTTTCTCTCCATAGATGCTGCCAGACTTGCTGAGTTTCTCCAGCCATTTCTCGTTCCCACCTGACCCGCAAATGCCCACATCATTCAGAGGCTAGAAAAATTGAGCCCATAACTTTGCTTGTTTAATTCGTGAATTAGATTTGCTGTGAATCAAATATGAGCATATTGTTTTCCATCCCACAGTCATGCCTGAAGATTACTATCCACAGGCTCTGAAAGATAATAGGGGAAATTGTGAACAAGGCTTAAGAATGGGTAAAGGGATTGAGGTGAGCAATTGAAGTACACCAGACCACTGCGACACAGGCAGTATACAAACTTTGTGCTACCTGTTCATTATAACAATAGCAGTAGTCGGTTCAGTACTTATCATTGCACTGATGAGTGGCTGGACACCTCTTTGGAGAGTCCAAGTTCATACAAGTCTAACGTCAATTAATTTTTTTTTAACACAACTTACAGGCATTCTGCTGCAGCAGGTGCTGGAGTAGTTTATGGGAAAATAGGAAAATAATGGGAAAGAGGAAAATAATGTAACATAGCAGAGATATGCCCTAAATTTCTCTATCAAAGCATGAGGACTCTTGGCAGAGGTGGTGAATGGCGGGGATAAAGTTGTCTATTCACGTGGAGTCAGAAGAATCTGAAAGCAGTCAATGAGAAGGCAGTGGGAACAGATAACCATTGCTGTCCATTCAAGCAATTTATAACATTGAGAAATTGGATGTAGTGCAGAAAGAGGTCTAATGACCTCTCACAGGTGGCCAAAATGAATGATTGAGTCTTCCATGCCATATCCACATAAATAAACATTCCCTGTCAGATATGACTCATGGCAACATGCTTAGCCTTATCTCACCATCGCATACTTAGCATTGCTACAAGCTTCATATTCACAGCTTGCACTAACAGCCAACTCTTCAGTTGTGACAGGCTTATCACCCAAACTGACATACTTTCCTCTCTTTTCAAGTACAAGGTGGTGAATAACTCTCGGTAAAAGCACCTAGATAGTACTGGCCAGCACTGGAGTAGCCATGACTAAGGATGTAACCAATGGAAAGGATGAAACTATAGACGGTGCTGGTATGCTCTTACCTAACTTACCTCCCAACTCAACTTCCCTTCGTGCTTCGATGTCTTATGATGTAAGTATATACCTTTTGCTTTGCTTTTCTTCCCTCACCATCATCCTCCCCTATACTATGCTCCTTTCAGATGTCCAAGAATTGCAAGAGGAAGAGGACACTGATAATAAAGGCACCCTATCACTGTATCTCACATTTATAATCACCAGCTCAAATATCAGCACTGTGTCTACTTCAGAGGGAACTACAGTGGTAGGATCTGTAAATAGTGGGAATCACTGGGCCTGAACTGCCTGCAGCCAGAGCAGGAGGAAAAGGTAACCCAGGTGCTTGAGTCTTGGAGGGCAATGTTCACATGAGTTCTGCTGTATGGAACTTGGATCAGGGCTTTAATTAGGCATTGGAAGGAAAAAGATTGATGACTATGCAGAATGAACTGTTTGGTTAGAGTATGGAGGAATTCAGCATGAAACTTGCGCCAGACTTTGTGCAGAGCTTAGAGTCCATTCATTCCTGCTTGATGGTGGTGGCCAGCACAATGGTAACTCTGTGGACTTGACCATGGTGTCAGTGGCCAGTGTCTCAGCTTACAGCTACCTTGCATCTGAAAGCTGCAGCATTAGCTTAGACAGAAGTCATGAAATCTGAATTGTTGCCGTGTAAATTGCTGCCATTATGATTGTGTATACCAACATTTGAAGCAGCTTGCAGGATTTTACAGTGGTTCACTAGGATTTCTGAGTCAGGGCCTGGGGAGGGCAGTAGCTGCTTGGGCACAAACCTGTTTTCCTCTCTGAGTGACAATATTAATTCTCCCTTTATTGCCAATATCCTAATGGTTTGCAATTGCAGAACATAGTAGGTCCTGTTGAATCCAAGGATTCACTCCAGTCAGTACAACACAGCTCCTACATAGTGGTCTAGACAGTAAAATCATTTCTTGAGCACTTCGATTGCCTACTGTAATATTTTCCATGAGCAACATGGTTCTGGTTGCATTTATATTGGTCACATCTGGTTGATGTGAAAGGGCTCTTGAGTTAAATGTTATGCAGATATTCCTCATCACTCATCACTCTCTGGCCTGGTTTGGTGGTTGAGTTACCGATGATACATTGGACTGGAGCAAACTGTTGCCAGAATATAGACCATCACAAGATACTAAACACGGTCATGTATAATTTGAATATTCAGGAGTGGAGCCCTTTTTGGTTCTCACCACTGAGATACAACCTCTGTAAAAGTATAGACAGAATCATGTGAAGTTCTGAGGGTCATGGAAAATGACAATACCAGTGGCAGAACTCGACAGGAAGTGCAGTGAGGCAATGAGAGGCAGTCTCACACAGATTGCTATTCCAGCCTTTTTTATTTCAGAAAGACAGAAGCTCGGCATTTCTGAGAGGAGATTCCGTTTAGGGTTCTACGGAAATACAGAGCCATACTTCCATTTTGACAGTGCTTTCAGTAGCTTAGAGTTGTCACAGAAAGGTAAATCCCCCTTTTCAGAGCAGTCAGCTGCCATGTTCTGAAATTTAAAGGTCCTGACAGCTACTTTAACAGCTGCTGTAAAATGGTAAGTATAGAAGGTAAGTGTGGATGGATTCCTGTGGTGTTGTGGTAGGGTCCCTACCTCTAAGCCAGGAGGCCTGGTTTCAAGTCCCTTCTGCTCCTGAGATGTGTCATAACATTGCTGAGCAGGTTGATTAAAAATATATAAAAGATAAGTGTGATGTTACGGTGCTGAGAGGGTAGGGTGCCCCAATGGGTAGGGGAATGTATTTAGGCTGCTAACTGGAGAGGGGGTAGGATGCTGGATGAGTACAGGATAATCTGCTAGGTACCTATGGTGCCAGTTGGCCAGGGCCCCAGCTAAAGAGTTTGTATGGCGTTAGCGTGCCAGGTTCGAAATGTGCCAGGTAGGTAGGGTACCAGCAAGGGAAGAGGATGTAGGATGTCAGGTAGATAGGTGCCAGGTAGAAAAATATCTTTTATTTTTCTGCATATTTGATTGGGACTGAAATGGAATAAAAGAGTGTTTTAAAACTGAGAATTGTGGAAAGAATTGCTGCACATTTAAAGTCACTGAAACTCATTGTAAGTCATGTTTACATTGCTGCCCTGCTGAAATAGGTTGGAAATGGTCCAGCACCAGGGTTGTGTACAAAGTGAAATTCAGCCAGCAATGGGTTGGTGATTGGTTTGCAGATTTGTGACCAATTGTTGATGACAAAAGCTGTCAGCTTCACAACAACTGTCCGATTGGCTCTTGGGAGGTTGAACAGCTTGTGGGTGGAACAATATTGGCAGAAGCCTTCAGACAACCACAAAGGATTCTCCAATAAAATATCCTGAAAATAGCCAATTTATTTTCTCTCACTAGTTGCTGTGAAGTATTGCCTTTAACCAGTAACTAAGAAACTTTGCAGTTAATATACTCATTGGATGTGTCTCCCATGATTTAAAAAAAAGTTTGGAAAAGAAGAATTGATGAACAGATAATACTGAAAATCCTTGCGAGCAAAAGAACATTTTAACAAACTCTGTGGACTGAGGTCATTGAACTGTTGCCCGAGCCTTTTGTTTTGGCTCCACCCATAACATTATGTTTTTCGTGTGTGTGTGTATGTATGTATGTATGTATGTATGTATGTATGTATGTTGGGGTCTTTGCAGACTTTGATTAAATCTTTATCTTTTGTGATGACTCTGGGAATGGCAGGGATTGATTTCTAGTGCGCTGCCCCGGTGGGGCATGATGCTTAAGAGTCTCCTTAATTGGGCAAAATCATCAGAACCTATCCATATTTTAATCTGGGAATTGTGAATTATACCTCAGACATATGCAAAGATGACACACTAGCTATGAGTTTAAGAGTTTTATCTGATGCTTTAAAGAGTCTGTTTTTAAGCTTCCAGTTGCTTTTATTTCATTTTCATAGTCACCATACCCAGATTTTACTGATTATGCAAAGCAAACAGAGATTTCAGACATATATAATCAACCACTGAAAATGTGAACAGTTGAACACTAAGCACATGACCATCTGCAGGCACTATTTAAATCACCATTAGAGATCATAGAAATTCAATTTAAGCTTGGCAAAACTCACAATTAAAATTTGTCATCTTTTGGGCTGGTTTGACCACTTCCATTTAGATATATAATGAAAAATCCAAGCCTCTTTTTATAAACTGCAGTTTTTGAAATATACCTCTTTCAGCATTGATTCAACATCTTCGTGAGGGGTTATTTTTATGTTTCCTCAGTTTTACATTTATTAACCTCAGAATATGTCTGATGTCTCCATAGAAACAAAAACATCTGAATATTCCTTACAAAGTCCTTGGAAAGGCCGTGTGACTCAGATAGTTACAATAAATTCAAAAAATAGAAAAAGTGTGATATGTATGAATGTGAAAATATTACATTCCAGCTCAGGGAGCAACAAATGATCTAAGTAAAGCTGTACAAATAGTTCAAAATTATTGAAAATGGTGATTGCTTTGAAAATGCCTGAATCATATTAATTAAAGGTTGAAGCCATGAAAATTGACAGAATAAGAAATGTTTCAGATTTGGTTCATTCACACTCCACCACTTTACAAACTACATCCATAGGTATTGGTACCATCTCCTTGTCAGAATGACAATAGGTCACTGACTCTGTAGGCTTCTGTTGAGCATCAAGCTAGTAGCAGGACTGCTGTCATTAGCCGCTATGAAACCCACAGTCCTTCACCTCCAACGTGAGGTGGTGTTGCCTGTAGCAAGCAAGCTCATTTCTAAAATGTTTCCCTTTGTTTTGTTGAAGGCCAACAGAAGGATTATCTAAAATACCGACTGGGTTCTATTAATGTTATGTCTGCATTAACTTTGCCAAAACCTATGATATTACAAAGTCTTTGGGTGGAGAAGGAGTCTAGCATGTGGTCTGGATGGAGACGGACATGTCATCTCTGTCTCCAGTGAGTCTTTCTATTTATGCCTAATGATTCGATGTAGCTGTTACAGAAACAGAAATTGCTCGAAAACTCCTGCAGCTCTGGCAGCATCTGTGGAGAGAAATCAGAATTAACATTTCGGATCCAGTGACTGTTCTTCAGAACTTCACTCCCTCCACAACAACCTCCTGTCTTCTATGGTAAAGCCAATTTTATCATAGAAGACAGAAGATTGTTGTGGAGGGAGTGTTGCCAACTCACTG
The DNA here is from genome assembly GCF_021869965.1 of Rhincodon typus. Taxonomy (NCBI): domain Eukaryota; kingdom Metazoa; phylum Chordata; class Chondrichthyes; order Orectolobiformes; family Rhincodontidae; genus Rhincodon; species Rhincodon typus. The sequence goes on along the minus strand of NC_063347.1, from coordinate 42,178,330 downwards.
TGGATCCCATATGACTTAATCTTCAAGACCAGCCTACTCAGAGGGACCTTGTCAAATGCTTTAGTAAAGTCCATGGAGACAACATCCACTGTCCTACCCTCCTCAATCATCTTTGTCATTTCCTCAAAAACCTCAATGAAATTTGTGAGACGAGATCACCCCTACATGAAGTCATGCTGACTAGCTCCAACAAGTCCATTGTTTTTCAAATGTGAATAAATCCTGCCCCAATGAATCTTGTTCAATAATTTCATTGATACCATTGATGTAAGGCTTGCCACCCTATAATTTCCTGGATTATCCCTGTTGCCCTTCTCAAGCAAAGGAACAGCATTGGCTATCCTCCAATCTTCTGGGACCATGCATGTGGTTAAAGAAGGTACAAAGATCTTTGTCAAGGTCCCAACATTTTCCTGTCTTACCTCTCTCAGTATTCTGGGATATATCCCATCAGGCCCTTGGAAATTAACGACCTTAAATTTTCAAGACACCCAACACCACTTCCTTCTTAATATTGATGTGCCCTAGAATACCCACATACCCCTGTCTTATCTTACCATCATCCATTCCCTTCTCCTTAGTTTGTACAAAAACAAAGTAAATTTTGGAGAGGAAATCTACCATCCTCACTGATATATGTGTGACTATAGGCCCTCAACAACATGCCTGACTCTTTACTACCCTATGAAATAGCCTTGCAAGTCACTCAATTCAAGGACAATTAATATTAGGTAACACATGTAACACGTCTCTCATAAGAGATCCCCTCATCCCATGAATCAGGAGATTGCAAATTAGAAAGGCCCTTAAAATTAGCATTGAAATGAAGATTAGTGACAGCATCCAATCCCAACCATAAGCCACAACCAACTGATATGTTGGCCACATATTTTATCAATCAGGTGGTTGATATCTGGTTGGGATCTTCTTTACCACTGAATAGCAACACAACCATAGTATCCCTAAATGTCATAGCACAGCTTAAATAAGGATGTTATTGATGCAGTTAAATGACCAATTTGGACAGAATGATCATGCACCTCCTCCATTACCACTATTTATCACTTCACACTTGGTTTTATTTTCTCACTCACTATGTACATCAATGAAGATTGTGAAGCCAAGCTGCTGTTACATATATTAGTGAAAGGGACAATGTATACTGTAGGTTGGAGCAATATCCTGGGAAATTTCTCAAAGCCCATGTGACCAACTGTCTGATATTTTAAGGGACTACCCTGATTTTAACAATTTGTTCCTTACAAAAACAAAACATTTTGTCCTTCATTTATAAGACAGTTTGTGGGAGATTGAGCCTAGAAGTCTCCTCTTGCCCTTTCTGGTTGTTTTAGTTCTTTGTGAGCATGCCTCCCCCCACCCACACCCCACCACCGTGGTCGCCACAGGGGAAGTTATAGCATCATCAACAGCCAGTCCAATTCTGATTCACAAAATATTTTCCTCTCTGGTTGAAGTATCCCTCATATTTTGTTTCAAAAGAAATGGTCATCTTGATAATTTTGCAGGTCAATAATAGAAGTAACGACACCTTGCATTTATGTGATGTCATCAGTACAGGAAATAAGTCCCATGATGCTTCAAATAGACATATGAAATAAATGGACATAAATAAGACAAGGGAGGTCACAAAAGCTTGTTTTGTGAATTCCTTTCTGTAATTTTCTGATATTCCTTACTAACCTGTGCTGCAACTTCTTTTGTTCAAAAATGTTCGGTCTAATTTCCTTTCTTACTCCTTTCGAACATGTTTTCAATGGGACTTATTGTCACTGAGAAGTTATCTTTAAGATGAATGAAAGAATTTAATTTCTGTCCCTCCAGTTTTCTGAAGCTTAATCTATTAAAGTATCAACAGCAATATCTGTGAGAATTCACATTGGGTTTTAATCTTACAAAATATACCATAAATGTTACAGTGAAGTGGCAACTACTTTCAGCGTTTGTTCTATCTTTTAGTGCAACTTCTAAAGGTCAGTCACGATCATTGGCCAAATTTATGAATTTAATATTATCTGACTCGGCTGAAAATGCCTAATCTTGCCTGATCGTGGAAGGTAAGTAGACTCGGGCTTGATTAATATTTAAATGAGAGACTGTCTGGGAACACCGGGTGCAGTAAGCTTTAGGTCTCTTGTAGTGCACTGGAATTGTCCCTACCTCTGAACCAGCCGGCCCTGTTTCAAGTCCCACCTGCTCCAGAGGTGTGTAATAACATCTCTGAACAGGTTGATTAACAGTATCCATAATTAGACAACAAAATGAAACAGATTGTTACCATCATAAGTCGTGTTCAATGAAATGCAATTTAGCTAATACATTGTGTGGAAAATAATCAGTACACAAGTTCATGTGAAAACCTCTTCCAGTTTATTGATGGCCAAACCGGAATGTAATTGCTGTGCACTTACAAATTAATACCATCTGTGAAAACTACTAGAAGTTAAAAGTAACTCAGAACTTGTTGTATGGAGCAATTGAAATTTTTTTTAACAATAACGTGATCAGTTCAATTACTTTGCTGAAGAAATTAATAAGCTGGATCTTAGTGTCAAGAATAGACTTGCCAGTCTTGTCTGTCCTGAAGAAGAATCACTGGACCTGAAACATTAACTCTGATTTCTTGCTACAGATGCTGCCAGACCTGCTGAGATTTTCCGGCAATTTCTGTTTTTGTTGCTAGTCTTTGTGACTACTTCTAGAAGTATTTCTGATGGGGCTTTTACATGATACTGCCAATTTGCAAAAGTAATGTTCCTCATTGAAATAATTGGCAGACATATGCCACTTCTTCACTGAAAGCTGTGTATGACTCATCCAAAGCACTTCATCAAGACAATATCCAAACTCAGATGATAAATTCAGACTCAGATAACACTACTTGATTGATTGGCAAGATGCAGCAAACAACAGGAAAATTTTAATTCTCCAATATAGCACAAGGAAAACAAAAACATTACGAATCAAACTCATCTGCTTAATCTGAGAGAGTGTCATGGCTGCAAAATTTGGTTCTGTGGTGCCCACATTTTTGACACTGTGGGCCTTAATTTGTTTCCAGTATCCAAGGCATGTGCACAGAGACCTGATGCAAACTATGCCATATATGATTAGTGTGGGTGCAGGGTACGTGTACTGTAAATATGCAGTGTAGATAGTTTGAAGTCAACAAACCAGAGAGTGGCTGACCACCTGGTCACAGGTGCACAATTCATGAACAGCTAACATGTTACTAAAATCATGCAGGCACGTGAAAATTGATTGAGCAGACTATTTAGGAGTTCAACAACAATCCCATTGCCTAGACCACTCCAAGAGAAGACATGAAGTATTTGGCAGAACACATGACCTGCTTTGGCATAGCCTGCAGGCTGCTGCATAGTCTCACCATCACCTGAGCACAGGCCTTACCACCAGATTTGTGGTCAGCTTTACCACCAGGTATATGTTCAACCCTACCATGAGGTATAGGGTCAAACTTACCATCAGGTGTACGATCAACTTTACCACCAGGTATGTGATGAACCTCACCACCAGGTATATGGTGAGGAGGAGAAGGCAACCTACATAGCTCCTTCCAGAATTGACTGTCAGATCGTATCACAGTCAGATGAGTCAATCACAGTGAACACAGTGCAATGCCCAGTCACTAACCAGTCTGAAAATAAAAAGCCATCATCATAAAATGATTCCAAACCGAATTTTTACCAGGCCATCCAACATACTCTGCAAAGTTCAAGAAAACACCTTTAGTCTCCCTTATTGTTTGTCTTCTTTGTGTCTTCTCCTGATCCAGTGCTCATAAGCTTTGCTCTGTCAGTAGCTCCAGCTTGGCTGATGGAAGTCTGCTGTCTATCACTGGAGATGGCCTAAGGTCAGACAGGTCTGGATTTGGAAGAAGCAACTTCATACTCAATACCTTGGCATGGGTACAGGCAGCCTGGATTGATTGACTGACTGCTGAAATGGCGACGACCTGAGGTCAGGCATTGTCATCCTGACAGAAAGAGCTTGTACTCCTTGAAGTCACTGTCACTAAGCCAGTGCAGAGTCTGAGTTATCTTGGCAAGGTCCTGTCACCCTGAAATTTCTCTTAAACATAACTGGGCTTTTTCTTTTCATTCAGTCATAGGAAATGAGTGCCGCTAACTCATGTATTGCCCATCCCTCATTGCACTTGTGAAGGCAGTGGTGAGCTGCCTTCTAGATTCACTACAGTCAATATGTAAACGCACAATTCCATTAGGAAGCCAGTTTCAGGATTTTGACCCACTGACAGTGAAGGAATGGTGATATATTTCCAAGTCAGGATGGTGAGTGGCTTGGAAGGGATCTTGCAGGATATTGTGTTCCCATATTGTCTTTGCCTTTCTAGATCGAATTGGTTATGGCTTTGAAAGGTGCTGTCTAAGGAGCCTTTGCAAATTTCTCCATTACATCTTTTAGATAATCCATAGTACTGGTCTTTGGTGGTAGAGTGACTATATCTTTGTGGATATAGTGTCAATCAAGTGGACTGCTTTGTCCTGAATGGTGTCAATCTTTCTGAGTATTTTTGGAGCTGCACTCATCCAGGCAAGTGGAGAGTATTCCATTTCACTCCTGACTTGTGTCTTGTAGAAGGTGGATGGGCTTTGGGGAATCAGGAGGTGAGTTACTCACTGCAGGATTCCTAGTCTCTGACCTGCTCTTGTGGACACTGTATTTATATGACGAGTCCAGTTGATTTTCTGGTCAATGGTAAGCCCTCAGGATGTTGATAGTTGGGTATTCAATGATGGTAACACCATAAAAGTTGCTAGATTGTCTCCTATTGGAGCTTATAATTGCTTAGCATTTGTGTGGTACAAATGTTCCTTGCCAATTTTTAGCCTAAGCCTGGATATTGTCCAGATCTAATTGAACTTAAACTGCTTCAGTATCTGAGGAGTCACAAATGGTGCTGAACATTGTGGGATCATCAGTGAATATCCCCACTTCTGACCTTATGATGTAGTGACGATAATTGATGAAGTGGCTGAAAATAGTTGGGCTGAGGACACTATGCTGAGGAACACCTGCAGAGATGTTCTGGAGCTGAGATGACTGACCTCCGAAAACAACAACCATCATCCAATGTACCAGGCATGGCTCCATCCAGTGGAGAGATTGCCCACCGATTCCCATTGATTACGGTTTTGCCAGGGCTCCTTGATGCCACACGCGGCCAAATGCTGCCTTGATGTCAAGGGCTATCACTCTCACCTCACCTCTGGCTCTTTTGTCCATGTTTGAACCAAGGCTGTAATAAGGTCAGGAGTTGTGTGGCCCTGGAGGAACCCAAACTGGGTGTCACTGAGCAGGTTATAGCTGAACAGGTGCTGCTTGATAGCACTGTTGATGACACCTTCCATCACTTTACTGATGATTGAGAGTAGACTGATGAGGTGGTAATTGTGTAGGTTATTTTTGTTTACAGGACATGGCTGGGCAATTTTCCACATTGTCAAGTAGATTCCAGTGTTGTAACTATACAGGAACATCTCGGCAAGGGGTGCAGCAAATTCTGAAGTGCAAGTTTTCAGTACTAATGCCAGAATGTTGTCAAGGCCTATAATGTTTTGCAGTATCCAGTGCCTCCAACCATTTCTTGATGCTATATGGAGTGATTCAAATTGACTGAAGACTAGCATCTGTGGTCCTGTGAGCCTCTGGAGGAGGCAGAGATGGATCATCCACATGATACTTCTGGCTGCACATTATTGCAAATGTTTCAACCTTAACTTTTGCACTGATATGTTGGTTTTCCCCATCTTTGAGGATGGAGGTATTTGTGTAGCCTCCTCCTCCAGTGAGTTGTTTAATTGTCTACCAGTATTCACAACTGGATATAGTCAGATGGCAGAGCTTAGATCTGATCCATTATTTATGGGTTCACTTAGTTCTGCCTGTCTCTTGCTGCTTATGCTGTTTGGCGTGCAGGTAATCCTGTTTGTTAGCTTCTCCAGGTTGACACCTCATTTTTAGGTATTTGTCCAGTTTTTCCCATAATCTGTCTAACTTCCTATTCTTCAGCAAGTAGAATATCTGACCATGCGTATTGCTTCCTCTTTCTGTAGCATCAAGGTAAAACACATGGGAAACCTCAGCCTGGATTTGGTCTGAAGGTCTGACTTCCATTGCCAATGCCTGAGCCTTCAATGGTTTAGGATCAGCTTTAGCCTCCCTCTTGGGTTTTGTCCGTTTCAACTCCTCCACCACTACAACATCTCGGTCAGGCCTCTTTCAGCCTCATCCAGCATGAATTGTTGTCTGTGGTGTGGAATCCTGCCAAGTACACCAGAATATGTAGCTTTTTCCTCATTGATCTCCTATCTGACAAGGATATCATCTGCAAAACCACCCATCATGTACAGAAGTGTACTGATCTGCTTGTTGTTTGCCTTTGTAACCAGACACAGTGTGATGGGATACCTTATAAATCTTTGGCACCAATTCAGTTACACTTCTGTTTGATTAGGCCCTGTGATTTGCCTGAAGCGTCTGGTTAATGTCAGTGTGTTTTTCATTGTAGTCTTCTCTTTTAACCTACTATTCTTTCACCTGCTGTTTGTTCACCCACTGACACCACATATTATCATCAGTTGATGTTGCCTTTGACAATTCACTTTCTGTTGCTAAGGAATGCTTACTGAGTCTGCTGCAATTGGATGAAAAGCATTAACTTTTATGTACAAACTTAACTAACAGTAACAGCATCCAACAGGGACTCTGACTTACCACGAGGGTAAAGGAGAGCAAGATTATTCTTGTGCAAGGTATGCTGCATTACTTCTTGTGAAGATATATAGTTTGTCTAGTTTGCATAGCGCACAGTAACCGCTTACACTTCAGTCCTATCATGCAGTCAGTATCTTTTCAGAGTTATCAGGTTGGAGAGTGATGGATCTTAGTGCATTGTTCCAATTAAAATCATAGAATCCATACAGTGCGGAAAGAGGCCATTTGGTGTATTAAGTCTACACTGATCCTCAGAAGTGCAACACGCCCAGACTTAGCTCCCTACCTTATCACTGTAATTCTACAGTTGCAATAGCTAACCCACCTAGCCTGCACATACCTGGACACTATGGACAATTTAGAATGGCCACTCCACCTAATCTGCACATCATTGAACTGTGGGAGGAAACCCATGCAGACATAGGGAGAATATGCAAACTCTGCACAGTCACCCAAGGGTGGAATCAAACCTGGGTTCCTGGAGCTATGAGACAGCAGTGCTAACCATTGAGCCACCATACTATCCCCTGAAAAATTGCCTGAATACAGATGCAACTGAAACCCTAGAGCCTATGCAAATATAGCACTTTGCTCGCTGTTCACAGATAAAAATGAAAACATTGAGTGATGACTGAAGCCCAAGTTTGAGTGCGGAATCCTCATCACACAGTGTTTTTGTTTTGTGTATGAACAAGTGAAGATTAGGTATATAACTGCTTAGTGTTTAGGCATATTGCAGAGTTCTTCCTACATTCAATAAATCTTGAATTAAAACAATCTGAAATCATGGATTACTACAATGGAGATTGAATATGGTATTTTAAAACAAACTTTTTTGGCGTATTTGAATGGACAATTCATAATTTTATTTGCTATAACATGCAATACTTGCTATAATCCTGAACATAAAGAGGACAGCTTGGATGTATGTTGTTTTAACCACCAATGGTGAATGAAATCGAATTTCCAATATTCAGTCCCTAAATTGAAAGTATTTTGAATGCAATGAAAGCTTCAGAATCATTGAAATTGGAAGTGATGTTTGTGTTACTGGGACAGTTTTTAACACTGGCACATTTATTGTTAAATATTCAATACTGTACTCTAAATGATGTATCTTGGTGAATCTGAGCATTGAGTTTCTACTTCTTCATTCATTCATTCATTCGTTATGTACAATTGAACAATAATACACTCAAAAAAATCAAACAACTCAGAAAATATGAAAGAAAAAAAGAAATTGGGCAAACAAATACGTGTACAGAAAATTAATCCAAATGGAAAGAACTGCTGAAGATGAAGCAGATGAAAGAACTGGTCAAAGACTGAAAATCTTTTTCTTTTTAAGTCATAAGCACTAAAAGATTAGACAAGACAAAATGGAAAATTATGTTGCAAAAGTTAATTGGAACCAAAGGCCGTTGAAACTGATATCCATAATAAACTAAATTATAAGAGAGTATCATGAAATGAGGAAAGTTGATATTAATGGGAGAAATTAGCATAGGAATAGGGGTAGGCCATTCAGCCCATCAAGCCTGTTCTTCCATTCAACATATCATGGCTGATTGAACAATTCGATGTCTTTTACTCACCCCATCCCCATAGTTTCTGTATACCAATGGTAATCAGAATCTATTAGTCTTCATCTTAAACACACCCGAAGGCTGAGCTGCACAGCCCTCTGTGGTAGGGAATTCCAAAGGTTCACCATTCTCTGCTTTAAATAAAAAACATTTTTGTCTTCTCAGGCCTCAGTGGCACCCGCCTTATTTTTTGAATTGTGCCCTTCGGTTCTAGACAAAGGAATAATGTGTCAGGTTTTCTGAGGAGTGGCAGTCACCATCAGATTGCTCCGTCATTCCTCTTTTGTAATGTAAAGAAAGATGTCAGTTTTTCATTAGGAAATTCCAATCATTCCAATTCTTCAGAAAAGCAGAGGATACCTTAAATCTAACAGGTCTTACATGGTACAAAATTGTCCAGGAAGAGAAACCAAGTCCCTCCTTTTCATGGCAGCAGTCACTGGAATCTGTGATTTACATATCCAGCATGACAACTGCCACTTTTACAGGTCCTGTGAGAGAGTAGTTATGTCGGGTAAGTATGAGGTTAGGGGAGGGGGCAGGTGGCTAGGTTGCAGATTGGTATGGTGCCAGGTGGATAGGATGTTAGGTGGGTGGGATACCAGGGAACAAAGTGGAAAGGGTATAAGATTACTGATGGCATACAAAGGGTACGTCTGAAATAGAGAGGAGGGATATTGTGTCCAGTGGTGGAGATAGGGTGACAGGAATAAGAGAGATTGCTATTAGATTCCGCAGTGGGGAAGAGTGTAAGATCTGACAGCCAAGTTGTCAGGTCCAGTGGCAGGGGAGGGGGTGGTCGGATCTGGCAATAGGGAGTGTCAGTCCAGTGGCGGGATTAGCATGTATGTCTGGTCCAGAATCAGAAGAAGGGTGTGTGAGTTCCTGGAGGTGAAGGGTAATGTCGAGTCCTCGGGAGAGGTAGATGTCATTTGCCATGGGGTGTTCAGTTCGATAGTGGAGGAAAAAGACTTGTCAGATCCGGGGAGGTAATCAGGAGGATTTTGAGACCTGGAATGGTGGAGGTATATCAGCTCCTAGAAACTGGGAGTTGGTGGGTGCAGTGGGGGCTGGGGATATGTTGGCTCCTAATGGATAGGGAGTTTTCAGGCCAGAGCTGTGGTGTTGTAGGGTGTCTGGGAGAGATATAGATTTTGTTTGGGAGGCTTTGATGTCATTACACTGGAGTTATGTTAGATTTTTAAGTGGTCTAACTTTCCCTTTACAACTGTGAAACATAACCCTTCAAATTCTCTGATTTAAATCATTGCTTTCAGCGCAGGAGAATTTCATCATGGAATCTGAATTTCCCAGGCAATTCCTTTGGAATCTGACTACAATGGAGATATCAGGCAGGCTCCTCAAGCACAACTCTCATCAATGCTTCTGAAATAAATATCTGGACATTGGAAAATCCAGACTTTAATTTATAGATTGCAGCTTTTCTTTAGGGGTGAAATCAAGAAAGAAAACTATACCTTGGAATTGTCAGATGGATTTGCAGGTTTGATACTCAATCCGCTTTATGAATACCTTCAAGACAACAAGGTGCAGAGCTGGATGAACACAGCAGGCCAAGCAGCATCATAGGAGCAGAAAGGCTGACGTTTCGGGCCTAGACCCTTCATCAGAAATGGGGGAGGGGAAGGGGGATCTGAAATAAATAGGGAGTGAGGGGGAGGCGGATAGAAGATGAATAGAGGAGAGGATAGGTGGAGAGGAAACAGACAGGTCGAAGAGGCGGGGATGGAGCCAGTAAAGGTGAGTGTAGGTGGGGAG